>NC_136908.1:30116420-30716420 GCF_949606895.1 Notothenia rossii
GGCTATTGGGCCAACTCCACCAATCAGGAGGAGACAGCCACGGACATTGCCGTTCGAAAGCGCTGGAGACGCTGTAGTACATATTTCAGGCCTGTAGATGGTGCTGTTCTCACAGAATCAGCCCATGCAAAGACAGTGTTAAATTGAGCAAAATGAGGAATGGCTAAAATGCATGATCTGTTTGGTATTTTGAAAAATAAAAAGTATAAATATGCCTTATATAGTTATGGTCCTACACTATATTATTCAAATATAGCATGATAGGTCCACTTTAACCTAAAGTACTGTTTAATGTTTAAATTAAGCCTTATTAGTTTGTCTGTTTTGCACATCCTCCTATTAATATCTAATAATAAAATAATAAAATTCAATAACTTGCTTTAACCACCAGGTTTCCTGTTCCATCAGCTCTGCACCGTGATGGTGTAAATACAGCCTATCTACCAATTGGATCAAATATAAAAGTCAGACGAATTAGTGTTGATACTGAAAGGAGACGTATTGTGTGGAAAGAAATGTAAGATGCTGTTTAATTCCCTATATATTTATATTCCACGTCACGTTTTCAGTTTTGTCTGCAGTTGTTCCTGTTTGTGTAGAAGTCTTCTCAGCAGTGCACTATAAATAGAGAACTACGGCAGATATGTAATATTTAATGCAGGCGAACCGTGTATTACAATGCCGTTATATGATGACTTTCAAAGAGAAAAGCAAGCACACTCGGAATAAAGTATTATTTTATTTTTAAAAAACGTTTTCAGATTTCACATCACAAAAACACCAAATCCCAGCATGCATTGCGGCTAACCATCCAATCACCGAGCTGAGGATCTTGCCTACGACTGTTTCCGGTTTCGTTTATGACCGATGTATTTTGTTATACACACATTCCTTCACATTTACATTTTAATTTGTATTAAAGTATTTCGTGAGGCCTTTTAACATGTTTTTAAATATAATTACGGTTGTAGTTGAAGAGTTTGTAAATTAAGATGAACCGAAGCTGTTGCTGGCAACTCAATCGCACAACGTCACGTCCGTTAATTCCACATCCACACGCACGGATTAACATCGCTTTAATACATTAATGTAGCCTTTGTTTCTGCTAAAAGAGATGTCAACCACCTGGGGCAACAAGAAAATCGGCGTAATCGAGTGACTATTACAAAATAAATCATTATTATATTAATATTGACAATAACAACAGACCGTCGGGGTACCATTTGCTTGGCATTTCCGTTTATTTCTCCACTGGTTAACATGGGTTAACATTAACAATACCGTGTAACTGTCACGTTTGAAGGGACAAAATCGTGACATCTTCACGTCTCCCAGCATGGTAAATCGTCACATTTTCACGTCTTGCCGTGATATCGGGTTGGTTTCATCACGGCAGTATTTAGTTTAGACAGTTGCTGCCGGGTCCCGCATCTACGGAGCCCCTAAAGGGACATGAAAAAAAAAAAAGTCAGGATAACGGGTTAGTATCTCGTGCGCACGAGATACTTTCTCGTGCGCACGACTTAGTATCTCGTGCGCACGAGATACTAACCCGTTATCCTGACTTTTTTGGGGGGAGAAAGTTACCGGTGCGCCAAGGAGGAAGTAAAAGCGCACAGGACAGAACCATTTCCTTGCAGACTGTTATGTTTACGTGGGGAAATGACAGTGCATTATTTGAGATATATTTCGTACTCAGACTTCACTTTAAGGACATTTCGGCCAGGGGTGTGTGGTCACTCCAGGAGGCAGCGGGACGTGTCACTCAGAGAAGAGCAGCACCAGCGCTCAAAGAGCTTTTACGCACCGCCTTCTGTGTTTACCTTCATTGAACAGCTATAAAGAGTGACCACAAGCCGTTTTAACCACACACACCTCTACACACACACCGAACTGCCCGATTACTCCCCCTTTTATTAGTTTTATGAAGGAGATCGCCGGTCATCAGGACGCATGATGGGCGGACTGGGACTAAAAATCAACCCGGGAATCTCACCCTGCCCAGCCGACGTAAACTGTCAAGGGGGGGTGGGGCAGTCCGCCACTGGCTCTGTGTGTGTGTTCTGATTGTTTGTTTCCCTATAAAAAAGCTGCGGGGGAAGCAGGTACTCTGCGTGTCACGGACATTAATTCATAGATCAAAGCAGACTGGTTTACAAACTCTCCTGTTTTTGCCAATCCTGTGCTTAAACCAATAGCTCTACACCCCTGGCCGAAATGTCCATAAAATTAAGTCTGACTTCAAAATATAGTCTATCTCAAATAATGTATGCTCTGTCATTTCCCCACGTAAACATAACAGTCTGCAATGAAATGGTTGTCTAATGTGTGTTCCACTTCCTCCTACGAATCCGTTTTCCTGACTTTATTTTTTTTCTCTCTCCATTTCTTTTTTTTTTCCATGTCCCTTTAGGGGCTCCGTACGCATGAGCTCAGCCCCCTCCTTTTTTATTTGTTATCAAATTTTTTTTTTTTAAAGGTTTGTACCCCAAATCAGCACTTTTTAAACAGGAAGAGAAATAGAGGGATATGAGGCATGGCATCTGATGGTATTTTGAGCAAAACACTTCATAGACATGTTTGTTATATTTTTTATATATATCTGAGACCTATGCTATTGCCTAAAAATAGCATGATAGGTGACCTTTAAAACATGATTTTATGACCTGCTACTGCACACTGCTAATTTATGTTAAATTCTTTTTTTTTAACTGGTTGAAAAGGTGTTTGTTTCTATGTGAAATGTTCTGTGCTGCTGCTGTCACGACCTCCCTTTTAAAACAATATTTCAAAAATCTCGATGGGAATATTCAGGTTTAAAAAATAACATTCTTACCATCAACTACGAGATGCATCCCTCTGTTAACATGAGTATCTCCGGAGCAGCGTCCAGAGCAGAAATAAAGCCCGGCGTCCTGCTCCTCTGCCTGGAGGATGTCCAGAGTCAGCGTGCCACGCTCCATTTGACCACTTGTGCCGAAGCGACTTACTGCCGCATTGAAGGACACAGTTATGTCTTTCAGTTTAGTTTCTGTGACCGTCAGCAGAGGCAGTAGCTGATTGGAGCGCACAACGTACCAGGTGAGCTCCGCGCACGACGTCATGTTACAGGTCAGCGAGACGTTCTGTCCCGCCTGGACCACAAGGGCAGGGCGGAGAACAGGTGAGGCAGAAGAATGGTGATATCCTGTAACACCTGAGGAGAGGTGAGGAAGTCAGACTATGAGGCTGATGCTAACATGTTACTAAATATTGGAGTGAAAAATATAGAGGTGCAGGAATGAGTCCCAAAACGCGGAAATTAGTTAGCATTGTAGCACTTTTGGGCTCTCTTAGCTTGAGTCAATGATTAATCTTTGGTCAGCTACCCTGAATAAGGTGTGAAGTTTTATTTTTGTTGTGGAGTAGGGAGACCAGGGACAGTTGTAACACGGGACAGTTGTAACTCCTTCAATATTTCCAATCACAAACAAGCTGAAACTCACTCTGCACATGCTCAGTTAGATCGAAAGATAGCTGTGAAAAAAAGGATCCACGTTTTAATCTCTCCCGAAAGATATCAGCAAAAGTGGTTTCTGAGGTAAAAAAATGATATGATGTATTTTTCGTATACTGTCTTGAGGTTAAATGTCTAGGAATCCAAACTAGTATTATTACAATCACTGTTTTGTAAGCTAAAAATATAACTAGCTAAATATGGGTCAAGCTAGCAATCAGGCAGGTTCACTGGGGGTGAAAACATGGTGGTCCTGGGACGGTTGTAACACGGACCACAAAGGGGAGAAAAAGAAGAGAAACCGCTGTCCTCACAGACACTCCCATAACAAATCAACTCGAGGCTGAGAAAAAAAGGAGATCTGGCTGCAGTGCTGCTCCTGTAAAGCCTGGGCACACAAGGACTGCACCAATGGAAGTGACTTTTACACCTGCCACAACTGTGAATCAGATTCATTCCATCTAGTGTTCTGTTTTAAGTTCTGTTCATTGTGCATTGTTTGTTGGAGGATATGTGAAACATCTTAGAATTTGACAGCTTGCCTTTCCCTATTTGTTGTCATGTAGTGTGAAAAAAGGTAACCATTATTAACACGTTACAACTGTCCCTGTACACTGGGATGGTTGTAACAGAGTGACTGTTTTTAAATACATTTTCCAAACTGTAGGCTACTTATTTCATAAAAACACTTAAATACATTGTTTCAGTAGTTGACAGATTGAGAATATATAATATAGAAAAATGGCTATCCTAATGTAAATGTTTTTTTACTTATTGGGGAAAACCCAAAAAGTGTTACAACTGTCCATGGTCCCCCTAAATACCCCCAAAGATCGTGGAACCCCTTTCAATGCTAACTTCTAGTTCAGCCAACAAAACACGTCATCACTGAACCACTCTATAAGAACAAGATGTGGCCAAAAGTGTGTGCACACCTCTGTGCTGTACTGTTGGTCATAGTTGGGGCCCCTTGGTTCCAATATAAGGGAACTCTCACCCAAAACAGAATCTGTATATCAATCACCCGTGTGACCTTGAATTTGAGAGGAAATCTTTTTTCCTCATATGCCTCCATACTTAACAAAGAAGAAGAATGGAGAAAGGCTTGATGAACTGATTTAAATGGGGGTGGCGTTTTAAGCATTTGATTCATTGATTGATATCGTGATATTAGTATTTTAATAATTATAACATTTTTAGCAATGGGTCCTTCTGTTAATCTAGCAGTCATACAATGATTAAAGGAATAGTACAGAAAATGTTCTGGTGGGCAAAATCATGCTTATTGTTTTAGTGTTGTTTCTTATAGCTCAGGTTTTCGTTGGTGAAAAATCCCAAAACAAAAAAAGATCCCCCAAAACGTTTGTTTTAAACGGGATCTCATCAAAAAGAAATGTCTAAATCTTGTTTCGTTGGTATTTTGTGCTGAGGAACTATTTCAGAAACGTATTGAGGTGTGATAATGATCTTATTTTGTTTTACACAAGGACTACCCCAAATTGCATGCAACACTCAAAGTTTGCTCTCAATCAGATCTGATCAGATTTTGAAATCCCATTTTTTGTGATGCAGGATCAGACAAGTCGGCCACATTTTGTCCCTGTAGTTCAAAGCAATTCAGGATAGGATCAGCCTGATCCAGATTACGACTTTTCAAGATTACTAGATCCTGAACATCAGTACTTTAATCCTACCGATCGCCATCTAGTGGATATGAAAAATAATACAAGAAAGAGAAGAGACCACATTGCAGATACATCTATAATTAGACCCTCCAGAAAAACGCGATTCTGCGATCGCAGAATTTACCGCATAATCAGCAAAATGGCGCAGATTTCTAAAAGGTCGCATATTTATCAAAAGGCCGCATAATCCCCGCATTTTTCCACACAAAGTTGAGAAAAAAAAAAGTTAACTCGTCTTGACATGACGTCATCAGCTCGCGCATCACAGAATGTAAACAACACTGTATAGAGTGAACGTGTGGAGCTCACACGATAGAGAAAACACCAAGATGAAAATATCTAATCCATCTCATTTACCGACGAACATTTCTACTAAAGACCGGGCAAAAAGTGGGGGGAAACTATTCTGCACCCCGTGCAACTGTGTGTTGGAGCATAAGAGAAAATCGACGGTGACGACCCACTTTGATTCATTCAAACATTCGAAAATGCTTTCTGCTGCTGCGGACAAGAACGCCAAACAACTCACGTTCACGAGGCATCAACCTCCAAAACCCTTTCGAGGGCTACAAGAAATGAGGTGAGTAGCCTACAAGATTGAAGCTGCAGATAACGAACGAGTAAATGAAAACAGAATGAGGCGGAGAAGTGTGTGTGTGTGTGTGTGTGTGTGTGTGTGTGTGTGTGTGTGTGTGTGTGTGTGTGTGTGTGTGTGTGTGTGTGTGTGTGTGTGTGTGTGTGTGTGTGTGCGTGAGATTAAAATAGCCCAATTGCTTTTACAATAAATAAACATTGAATGTGTTTAATTGAATAGTAAAGGGGTTTAACGTTAGTGGCAGGTTGTGTGTGAGAGAGAATAAATAAAACAGCCCAATATTCTTTTTTAAATCGATAATTTTTTCCCGCATATTTAGCATATTTTGCAACTTTCCGCATATTTCGCAACTTCCCGCAGTTTCACCGCATAAAATCACATAAAACCCCGCATGTTTAATCGCATAATCAAGGATTTTAGCCCGCATAATCAAGGAATTTAGCCCGCATAATCAAGGATTTTTGCCCGCGTTATTCTGGAGGGTCTATATAATGTTTAATTAAATTTTTTTATTTGAAAGGTGATGACAGATGATGGACTTTTTTTTTGTTGAAGATATTTTTACTTTAATCTAAATTACATTTGTGATTGACACTCTTTGTTGTGATACTTTTATGAGCATAAACATTTATGTCATCAACATTTGGTTGAAAACAAAATAGGCCACCACAAACGTGAGCAAAAATGTATTTCCCATGAAGACTAAGAATGGTGTATTATTTCAGTTAACAAACTTTGCCATCTTATTTAAATTGAAACATATTTAAAAATAAATGGTACATTTTGGTCTGGTAATCCACTGGAAACCCACCCCTCTGGTGGGATCAGGATAATCCAGTGTTTTGGGATCAAACTGATCCCAATCCTGTGCTGTCGGTTTGAACTACCCATTTTGAAGATTTGATCCAGATTAAAGCTTGGATTTGATTTCCTGATCTGATCGGATATCAAAGTGATCCTAATCCTGTTTTTTGGTTTTGAACTACCCAAAATCCAAATCTGATCTGATCAGATAGGGATTAAAAGTTTTGAACTCCTGGGCCCTGGTCCCTGGAAAGTTATTCACATGCCCTTGAATTTGATGTATAGAGAGCATGTGAAGCTGGAGCCATGCTTGAATTTAAACCAGAAAATAAATATAAATAGTTAACTCACAAATGAAGGTGAGGATCCGTATGACACCTGCCATCATCTAATACAAAAAACAGCTGTCTGCAGGAGGACTGATCTGTTCAATAAGTAACAAACAGTGATGTCATTGGGAGGAAGTGAGAAGGGACTTTATTTTCATGCAGGGCACGCTGAGAGACCACCAACATCTTCATTATGGCAGAAAACGGAAGAGTGAATGATTTCCATGAAACAGGCACAAACACGCACGCACGCACGCACGCAAACACACACACACACACACACACACACACTCACACACACACACACACACTCTCTTCCACAGACTGAAAGTCAAGGAGCTGCAGCCCTTGGGTTTCGTTTCTGCGGAGATCCGTCAATGTATCTGCATATTATGCAACAAAACCGGAAATACTTCAAAAAATAAACAATACTTCCAAGGGGCGTATAAAGCAAGAACGTATTTATAAATAGCATGATTATTTTAATTGTAATGCCTGGTTCTTTCTTTATGGAAGCCCATTTCCGCCACTTGAAAAAAATAAAATCCCCATGAAAAGTCATAATTATGAGATAAAAAAGTCGAAATTATGAGATAAAAAGTCATAATTATGAGATAAAAAGTCGAAATTATGAGATAAAAAGTCGAAATTATGAGATAAAAAAGTCGAAATTATGAGATAAAAAGTCGAAATAATGAGATAAAAAGTCGAAATAATGAGATAAAAAGTCATAATTATGAGATAAAAAGTCGAAATAATGAGATAAAAAGTCATAATTATGAGATAAGAAGTGCGCATGCGCTGCAGTGGCGCTGTCTTCAAAGGTCCCTTCATCACATTGCTGCTCTCCACCATGCAAACGGCATCTAGTCCTAAATAAGGTAACTATTACAGGTGACTTTTGTAAATGTTAGATGTTACATATAGCCTATATTGCAGCTAAACTACAACAATGCAGTTCATAGCTTTGACTTTACCTGAACTATAACATATATGCCTATAGTTTTGTGGTAACGTTCACGCCACTAATGACAATAGTGTAGGCATACTGCTGCTGTGAGTTGCTAGCCTAACTCTAACCCGTAAATGCTATCTCAGCTACGGTACACCACTAATTATAGTAGCCTACATGTAACGCAGTGGTTAAAAAGTAATGCGTTAATTGAACATTGCACTGTCGTTCTTTATCGCTTTTCAGTTTGCTATTCTGGGGGAAATACTAATGCCATAGCGATCATTCAGTACATGGCCAAACCGAAGTAGTACAGTCAGATAGCATGGATAGCATTCATTATGCATGTGTTGAACTTTCCTCTCGGCTCCCAGACCGTAGTCGAGGAAACAGGGGATTACTCTGTGGTCTCCCAGGGCCGAAGCAACAAGCTTCAGGTTCAATAATATCGAAATGACTGGAGAGAGGCGAGCTGTTCTTTGGAGGCCGTTGCATTTATTTAGTTCTTCTTGTTACACAAAATACTTCACAGACCTATATTTTCCGCTGCTTCGTTTTACTTCCAGAAACATAAAAACGCTCGCTCACTCTCGCACATACTTGTCAACCCTCCCGATTTTCGCGGGAGACTCCCGATTTCATTGCCCTCTCCCGCTCTCCCGGTTTCCTCCCGGGGTCATATTTCTCCCGCATTTCTCCCGATTTCTGACAAAATCAGATTTACTCAGGACTATTTCCACTCGGACTTTAATACAGCTACACCATTGTTTGGTTTCCATGGTAACACGTCTCTTTAGTAGCGCGCGCAACTCAAAGTCTGAGAGGGTGCGGCAGGTTGTCACAGAAAACAGAACAAGAATCACAACTACTCTACTCTCTGCTCACTCCTTTACTGTAAAATACAGGTCCAGCCCACACATATGCTCCATCCAGGATGGTGCTACAGGCTGCAAGGCAGTGCACTTACAACTACAATAAGCATGTTAATGTTAATCTAACAGCTCCGGCGATCCACTAGCACCCCCCCCCACACACACACACACACACACACACACACACACACACACACACACACACACACACACACACACACACACACACACACACACACACACGCCACACCTCTCTCTCTCTCTCTCTCTCTCTCTCTCTCTTTTATAGCGATCTCACTCTGCATGACCCTAATATCATAACACATGGATATCTCGGCTACTTGGCAAATCTAGAACTTAGTCAGGCTCTTGATAATGCGGGCAGGAGTGTGTTAGCAATATACGAGTTAGAGTAAGAGGAGAGAGTGAGGAAGTGTGGAAGAGGGAGTAAGCAAGAGAGGAGATGAGGAATAGGAAGAGAGGAGGAGAAGGAGGCAGAGGAGTAGGAGAGGAGGGACCAATTAGAACAAATGTTGCATTTTTCCTTATATTAAATATAGTCTTAATCACAACTAAAGTATAGCTTATAGGTAACTTATTTTCATGAAAGAGGGAAAAGCCTAATGGGAATGTTATAACAAGTCTGAAAATAGTCAACTATTGGTTTACATGCAACGCAACATTTGCTGTTGAGATGTATCAACGTACAATGAAAGTTGTTGCCATGCAAGTGATAGCTAATTGTTTCATAAAATATTAATACAAGCCGGGTCAACCCTTTTTTACAAATCAGTTTTTGCTACACAGCTATGAAAAAAAGCAGAGCATTAAGTAAATAAACACGCTCATGGCATATGTAACAACTTTCCCTTCTTAATAAAAATTGCATTTTAAAAACATGAATTGAAGTTCCATTGGCTTCTTTATTTTGTTGAACATCCAGCCAAACAGGTTATCGTCAACTAGTCACTGCAGGTGCTTTTTCATTCAGCGATGTCATAAGCTGCCTCACAATAAAATCAAAAGAAGTGAATATTTCCCCTTAACCACTTTAAAGATTGGATTTGTCATATCAGAGGCCAACTTACGAAAATCTGATAACCAAGAGTCCTATTTTAACTATTACAAGATCAATAAAATCTAATAAAATTAAATAATGCTCCCCTTCCTCCTTAGTTGGAGAATTTGGAGTAAAGTTTATAGTCTTATTTAAACATGACATTTAAAGGTAGGGTAGATAAGTTTGAGAAACCGGCTCGAGATACGCTTTTTGTTATATTCCATGGAATGCTCTTAACATCCCGATAGCAATGAATACATTAAGTGCTTTGACAATAAATACATACAAAAAATATCATCTGTGGAAGCCGTAGTACTGTAAAAAGCACGACCAATCATCTGAGCCGGCCAGGCTAAAGTAACTGGATGGCCTACCTGCCTGTCAGCCTTCCATCTGTGCACAAACTTATCTCGTGCCCTCATTGGTCATGTGCGCGTTCGTGTGTTGGTGGAGGTGCTCTGTAAGGAAGTGGCAGATTTTCTCCGGTTGTGTATTTTCAAATTCTAGTGATCTCTAGCTGGTTTCTCCAACTTACACAACCTACCTGTGAAGATGCTTGAATACCAAAACAACAAACAAAAACGATTTTGTAAAAATCAACTTTAAAAATCAAATGTATTTAAGGTTACATTTAAGCTTTCATTTCATTCAACACAGGTGGAGAGGTTTTTTCAACTGTCACAAGATGGACGAGCTATCTGACTATTTAAGGTCACGACATGTGCCTGAGGAAGACATACAGCGAATGGAACAGGAGAAGGTAGTTTATACTGTATATATTTTGTTTTTATATTTCTGAACATTTCTTGTTATTGTAGTAAAGTGTCTTTATTACATGTACAGCACTTTGGATCAACCAAAAATCGTTTTTAAATTTGCTCTATAAATAAAACTTGATTTGATTTTTTTATATAGGAAATATGTGACAATTCACAAATAAACATAAAAAAACCTGGTGCTGTGTATGCAGGTTTTTCATGGTTGTAATTTAATTCACTTGACCTAAGAATTCTTGATATATTTCTTCATTTTAGATGGATTCCAGTGTCATAACTCTCATGACAGATGACCAGCTGAGAGAGTATCTGCCATCCTATGGTGATCGACTGGCTGTTTTTGGATACTGTAGACGGAAGGAAAAAGAACCCACGAGTCGCAAGTCAAAGCTCTTTGATCGACTTAGAGCAAAGCTCTCAAGAAACAAAGGTGATCATGTGTCTGAGACAGACCATCAAACCGCTCCAAAGAATGCTCAGAAGAATGCTCAGAAGAATGCTCAGAAGAATCAAAGAAAGATTGAAATTGGATGGGTGCATTTCAGAGAAGGGGAATTTGTGCAGGTACGCACCAAAAAGGGTGGAGGGACCAGAAAAGAGTGTGTCATGAAGGACAGTACAAAACAGAACCTAATTGAAAAGGCTGAGCAGTTGTTTTTTCCAGATGGAAAAAATGCAGAGGGGAGCCTTACTGATTTTGACATTGATTTAACGGACTTTCAGCGGCATTCATTAGAGGATAGTATCACAGTCAAGGAACTGTGAAAAGACAAAATTACCTCTCTTACGTTTCTATTTAACCACCAAGAAGAGAGACATTGCCAGTGACATAAATCTGGTGGAAAACAATAGTGATGCAACTGCTCAAGAAGGTGAAAACACACATGCCAGACCTGATATCTATCACCTCTCTACAGACACATCTGCAACAGATCCGGTGGAGATAAGTACTTCAGATGTAAGCAGCACAGTTTTTGCAAATGAAAACATTGATAGTGTTTCCCTTCTTTACACCACAGTCAACCCAACTGATGCATCCAGTTTGCAAGAACATGAAACACTGTTTCATGTCGGTGCTTTAGATGATATTGGCATTGTAACTTTCCGCACAGACAGCATCTCTCTGATGGAGTACTCCAGTCTTGATGATACATTGCCTCTCTCTACGGAACTGTCTATTGAATCATCCATGCCTCCTTCAATGGATATGTTTCAGGAACAAGCCAATCAGAGACAAAGAGTGAAGAAAATTATTGTTCTTCATCGTGGACAGATTCTCAGAGAACTTATTGTAGTGTTTTCTGAGGAAAATATCATGGAGAATGACTTTCACTTCCAAGTTATTCTTCCCGATGGAAAGCTTGAAAAAGCTGTGGATGATGGAGGTGTTATGAGGGATATACTGTCCGAATTTTGGAATGACTTTTATGAGAAGTGCACTATGGGAAATGGCTTCAAAGTGCCATACCTGCGTCATGATTTTGGTAAACAAGAATGGGAAAGTGTAGGCCGAATAATCACATTTGGCTGGCAAAAAGAGAAGTACCTTCCTGTTAAACTTTCACCTGTAATTCTGGAGCAAGCTCTTTTGGGCTTTGTTGAGAGTGATCTTGTGGACAGCTTTCTCAAGTATGTTTCAGAGTCGGAGCGGGTGATCTTTGAATCTTGTCGTTCAGATTTTGAAGGTGTGGACCAAGAAGAATTGTTGGAAATCATGGATATCCACAACTGCCGGCGGCTTCCAACAGCAGATAACTTTGAGCAAATCTTGAAGGAGATTGCTCACCAAAAACTGATTCAAGAGCCTGCTTTTGTGATTGAACAGTGGAACAACACACTTGCACCTCTTAGATCAGAGCTGAAAGGGATTGCAGCAGTCTATGAAGAGCTACAACCAACATCAAGAAAGATCATGAGATCAATGACTTACCCCAGTACACAGAATGCCCAGGAGAAACAAATGGTCAAGTATGTTAGTGCATATCTTAGAGAGTCAGACACCCAGCACCTCTCCCTTTTCCTCAGATTTTGCACAGGATCAGATTTGTTCACAGGAAAGAGCATCACTGTCAGCTTCACACAACTTCAGGGATTTCAAAGAAGACCTGTTGCTCATACATGTGGCTGTTACTTGGAGTTGCCAGTCAGTTACGACCACTACCCAGATTTCCGACATGAAATGAACAAAGTCTTAGATAGCAACGTGTGGGTAATGGATATTGTCTAAGATACAAAGATTTCAGCTTACAGCAACTAGACTGCAATCAGAGGTTCACGTTTAGAATTTGTAGGTTTTCCAGATTATTGTGAAGGAAGTAATACAGCTTGTTTAAACTTACTGAGTGCCACCGCATCAACATCTTGTCAATATTTCTTTACTGCTTTTAGCAACTTTTGTTGAACATTGTTTTCAGTTTAAGAACATGTTTACGTTTCAATGCAGATAACTTTCTGTGAATACCTCAGTTAAGGAAGTAGTTTAAGATTGATGGTTTATATTGCTAGACTTCACTAATAACCTGAGTCTAAATCAGTTATTTCAGACAACAATGTATATCTTCCTTTGTTAAGCACTATTCTATTCAGGTGCTGTTCTTGTTATTTACCAAAAGACAGTTTGGCATTTAAACCACTCATAAACGTATCGATGGATTACAATTAAAGGCTGCTGATGCTGTAGCAAGTTAGATTAAAATGCAGTCAAAATGAAAACAGCAATTTTGGTTTAAGAGGTTTATTGAAGTCTGCCAGCTGATTGGTTGGATTCAGATAAATGGAAGGGGAGAAAGGAGCGAGGAGAGAGGAGTGTTTGAGGAAGTCACTCGCTCTGTCTCACTCTCTCTGCTGAATAAATAATTATATGAATACATGTGTGTATTTTGCATTTGTATCCTGTTTTTACACATAGTCAATCAAAGGGCAACACATGACTTTGTTTGTGTGTACATACAAATATATGTACTGAGAACATTTGGTACATCTTTGACGTGTCTCAAACAGCTACAATTATATTTTCATTCATCACAGGTTCAAGTATATTATAATTCTGACAATTGCAATCAGTATATATATTTCAATTTGTCCTGGGATGAAACAGGAAACACATTTCTGAAATATAAATTGTGACACTGCCCCAGGAAAGTTAATGATCCAGTTCATTGTTCATCAGTTGTCTGAGTGTGATATACAGGTTAACAGTTTCAAATACATCCTTTGTTAATTTCAGATTATACTCTGACATTAGATCCACACAGATATGGAACACATCTTCATCACATGGGAAGTCCTTGAACACACACTCATCAAGGCAGACTTGAACTTTCTCCAGGTCCACGTGGTGCAAACAATCTCTGCCTCCATACAGGTGAGGGACTGCATTCAATATGGAGGGACGTCCATGGGGTGATCGTGAGTTATGGACTTGACGGACTCTGTGATTGTTCCAAGTCAATACAACCTCATTAAGTTCTTCCTAGGAGACAAATCATATTCAGTCAAATAGAAAGTAGAAAAATACTGGGCAGTGGTGATTACTGCCTTAGTGAAGTATAGTCTTGACCCATGTTTTGTTATATTTGTGAGATTTGTCTTCTAGTTTTACCATGGTAGGTTGGCACAATCATATTAATACCTGTAAAATGTAAATTGCAGCAGTGCAACTAATGTTATATCTTAACAGCTATACAAATGTGGTGGATAAACCCGAAAATAAAAATTCTTAGATACCTACTTATTTGACACAGCTACTCTGAATACCCACATATTTTTGTTAGCCAGAAACAATAACTTATTATTCACTCTATCCACGGAAAACAGGCAATTTCTATTTTACACATGTTCATTTGTGGCTCTTTAAAAATATTCACCACATTCAACATTTATTTATTTCATAATGTGACAAGTACCTGTATTATTTGTAGAAAGCAGAACTGGATCAAGGACTTGTCCAAGAAGTTGTCTGAGAAGTAGCCATCTACACTCAGTTTGTCAAAAAGGTCCATCCAAAACTGGACACACTCACTTCGCAAGGTCAGCCACCATCGTTCAATACGCTGGTTTCCAGTGCTTGGACCAAAGGTTACATTGTCTGTTTCAGCTTGGTTCTCAGAAAAATGCAAAAACTGCTGCATTTCAGCCATATGGCCATTTTCTGTTCCTAAATCAAGTCTGAGTCTGGCAGGGCACCCACCAGCATTGATAACAGCATCAATAAAGTAGCCAGCGATGATCTTCGGGTCTTTGTTTGTTTTGTAAGCTTCAAGCCATATCATCTTTCTTGAAAACCCGTCAATGCATCCACTGATTGCAATTCCAAATGGCTTAAGCTTGTCGTAACCATCAATGTGCCATACATAGTTTGGACCACAGCTGTGGTAGATGCGCCTTCGCAGTCTGTTTCTTGACCTCAAATCAACACCTTCACCATCCAATAACTGTAGCAGTATTCGCACTGTTTCTCTGTCAGTCACAATTCCATGTAACCAACATTTTTGGTGCATCCATCTGTAACCATGACACTGACCAGATGTTTCCAGTTGCTGTTCAATGAAGATTGCCACCTCAGCCACATCGGTTTTATTCTTTCGACGCCAGAGCTGCTTCTTGCTTAAAATCCTTTCAAGGGTGCGTTTGCTTAGTACAACTCCATGTGAATCAGCAAGCAAATTAAGTATTTCATCTGTTGTAAATCCACGTTTAAAGTAGTCCTCAATGTACTCACAATCAATTTCCGTGTCAAGATAAATAGGAGAACTCGAGCCAAAGAGCTGCTGTATCTCATAATGGCTTTTTATCTCATAATTATGACTTTTTATCTCATTATTTCGACTTTTTATCTCATAATTTCGACTTTTTATCTCATAATTATGACTTTTTATCTCATTATTTCGACTTTTTATCTCATAATTATGACTTTTTATCTCATTATTTTGACTTTTTATCTCATTATTTCGACTTTTTATCTCATTATTTCGACTTTTTATCTCATAATTATGACTTTTTATCTCATTATTTCGACTTTTTATCTCATTATTTCGACTTTTTATCTCATAATTATGACTTTTTATCTCATTATTTCAACTTTTTTATCTCATTATTTCGACTTTTTATCTCATTATTTCGACTTTTTATCTCATAATTATGACTTTTTATCTCATTATTTCGACTTTTTATCTCATAATTTCGACTTTTTTATCTCATAATTATGACTTTTCATGGGGATTTTATTTTTTTCAAGTGGCGGAAATGGGCTTCCATATTTCTTCATCTAACAATCTGTATTAAAATATATTTCCTTTAGGCCTAGGCTACATGTTATTATTATAATAAGTAATTCGTTGTTATTTTAATATTTAATTTAGATACAAATAATCATCCTTAACAAAATGATGTCCTTACAACAGAAAAAAGACTGAAACACGAATTATATAAAAAAAATTATATGTACTTATATTTACAATACCAGAATGACACTTTGATTAAACAACATGGAATATGTAAAGTCTCTAAGGACCTCTTTATTTTTAATTTGTGTTTCATTATCACTTTTCCTCCGTCCAATCGATTCCAAGTGGTTTTATTTTGAAGGCTCCACCGGAAGTGGACGCGCTCAGCTGATAAAGTGTCCTCTCACAGGGTGTAAACACAGACATTTAACAACGTGCTTCACAGTGCGAGAGAAGGAGTGAACTAAGTTTCCAAACAGCGAAAATCATGAAATACTTCAGAAAAATACAATGGTAAGAAACATTACTTCATTTATAAACTAAAAGCTTAATTTACAGTACATTTAATTGTTAACATTTAGTTCGATTAATTTATCATATGTTCATACAATGATAACCCACATATTTAATTGTATATCAGTTAATAAGGTGTAATGCTGCTGGATTGAATATATCTGCAGAATAAAACCAATATTCAGTATGATTTTTTCCTTGTTTTCACCCTGTGAGCTGCTTCGTGCTGCTGAGCTGCTTCATGCTGCTGACCTGCAGATGGCAGCTGTTTCGTTTCTGAAGAAACTAAACAAGCCAGTGATAAACGAAACCTATCCCACTGAATTAGATTATAGTCTATGATGCTCACTGGGGACAGTACTGTCAAATGAGTTTCGATTTACAACTTAATATGAAAAATACTTAAACATACTGTTTGCTATCTCAGATGAAGACACTTCCGTTCTTAAGCATTAAATACACAGAATATTCCCAAGTATACCATTTCGAATTGCTTACTGACTCATGATGTTATTTATAATAATATATTAAAGTATTCTGTTTCCAAAGCATTTAATGAAAATATTTTTAACTGTTAAAAGATCTGCATAATTATATACAGTATATAATAGCCAAGCTGTGACCCCACCCTTCATTACTGTAAGTGGAAAGCTTCTGAACACACTTTGAAAAAGATGATGGATATTTCAATAATGTTTGTTAGTCATTCTGTATCATTAGGATTCAGTTATACATTTATTTTTGCTTTAAAGGTACAGTGTGTAAGATTTTCCAGAATTTAAATGTATAGCATTTATTAAATAAACCAACAGAAAGTAACGAGGTTACAGTGTTGACTTAGTGTGAAATATGTATTGTGTTGTGGATTTATAACACACATATACAATCTTATGTCATCTTTATTATGTTGGTGTGACAGATTATGAAAATAAATAATATGTGTTTCTCATAAAAACTTTGATTCTTTCAGGTTTTTCCTACAACTACAGTGTTTCCTGATTGTCAGTTTAATTGGTGAGTATCAGCCTGGGTTGAACTCAAACAAAGTTAGTTCCACCTCAAAGGTGTAGTGTTTGCTTGATACCTTAGTTTCAAGGATTAAAAGCAATTTTATCATGTGCTGTTCAGAATTAAATAGCACACACTCTCAAGCCCTACGAGTGTGTGGTCAGAGACAGAGCCAATTGTTTAGGCAAAAAACAGTTGCTGTTCTCTGCAGAAATCACATAAATGTCATTGGATCAAGGCTATTATTATTCTCGGGAGAACAAATCACACTCTGTTAGTTTTTCCGGTGGCATATTTTAATTCTCTCCTTATTGTTACAATCGATGAACTTTAGTTCAAGCCCCTGCAAACAGAGAAGGAATTAAGACAGAAATATAATTGGACCTTTTGGGACTTAAACATTTTTGTGAAATCATCTGACACGTATAGATCAAAAAAGAGTTTACCGTGAAACTGCTAAAGACTGATCGACATCTAACATATGACAAGGAACATGCACAACGTGCCACAATACTATTTTCCAAAGAAGCGTTTACAGGGTCTGTTGGCAACCACGGCATGATTAAGAACCCAATTTTCGTGTTTCCACTGCAGCCGTGCTGGTTCTCAGGTGATCTCAAGATCCACTGAGATGCATTCAAATATTGATTAATATGTCCGGAAAATAACCAGTTATATACATAAGAAAGTCTGAATTAAAATATAGATTGGACTGACCACATTTTATCGTAATGCCTTGTGGATCAGGACTGCGTTCCCAGCAGCGTCAACAGCATGATGGGATTACGACCGCCTGCTTAGAGCTGGCTTGGGAAACAGCAGTGTTATCAGAGGACAGCGTTGGGGAGGACAGGAACCCCCAGCAGCTCCATCAGCATCAGCCCTGACACCTGAACCAAGGGGAAATGACTCACCTTGATGAGAGGCCCTGTTGGCAGAGCACAGAGGCCTCAAGACTTCTCTTACACTGCCTGATCAGTTGCCTCAACCTGCAATCCAGTCACACCCAAATATGGTCCAGACACGACATGCCCGCAGCAAATCGTCCCAGAAAGCAAGCGACCTTGCATGTGCCCAAGTATGCCCCATAAGAGGGTGCACCATCAGTCCTGTTTTCATGACTTTAGCAAAGACCTGACTAGCCAAGACCTGACCAGCCAAGTCAGGAGTGGAGGCACTAAAAATAGCCAAAATTCCACAATATCAGCGGGTTAAGGACATTGAAAAATGAGTGGGCATGTCGAGTCATTCCGCTGCTGTCATGGAGGGCAGTTGAGACCAACACCATGAAGGACAAGGAGAGAGTCCGCTGCTACACAGACCTGCAAGATTGCTGACCAAATTCAACATGTCCCCAGAGATATATGGACAGCAGTTCTAATCCATAACCGTACCACCTGCCAAGAACCCCTCCAAGACCTATACCACCGCCTTGAGGGTCTCGAACAGCACTGGATTCAGCCATAGAAGAATACGAAAGAGGAGGTTTGAGGGGCCAGCAACTTGTAGCAGATACTCCCTTTGGAGGTAATGGCCTTTGAGAAGGAGCATGATCCACCGGAGGGGCATGCCGCTGCCAAGCTGGCTCTATAGCACCCTTATGTTTGCAGTGGAGGACAAATTAAATGCTCCACCAGTGCAGCACAGAGACGAAAACTCCAACCACCCCAGCCCTTCTTCTATAGACAACGCGGCACCTCAGTGAGCAAGACCACGCCCTACGACGGTGCGGTTGAAAGATTTAACCAGAAGCGTGTGAAGATGCTGCAGACGTTTGTGGATGACTCTGGTAAGGACTGGGACACACTTTCTAGGGTCGCCTTACCATTCAAAACATATCCTCTTTGGACCACCATGATGTTGACAGAGATGGCAAAAGTATACACATAATTCGCTCCAGTTTTCTTGCTGTCTTCTTCCTTGCTTCGTTGAAATAGCTTCGTAGGCTACCGGTTTGAGATAAGGCGCCATGTATTGATTCCTGCTGACTGAGGCCGTCTGCACAGCTCCAGGGATTATGGGAAACGCCTTGAACTGAGTTCTCGATTGTCCCTCTTCTTTAGAGAACACCAGGAATTTATGGATACACCAAATGTGTTTCCTGTATGACATTAGGTTGAAATAAGCGCGCAATGACTCTAAATAATAATGATCACGCCACCAAATGCAGATTAAAACTAAGGTAACAAGGACTGTTTGGAAAATGAAGAAGTAAAAGTAAAAAGTTGTCATAAAAATAAATAGTGGTATTGATACCAGAAATATCTTGTACAGTAACAAAGTATTTGTACTTCACTGCTTCCCACCCCGTGTTGAGGACACTTTCCTCCATGTCTTCCAGACTCCTTTTCCCTGTCCTCCGCCACGAGCCCCCTGTCCGTCACCTTCAAGGTAGGAAACCAGGCGGTGCTTCCCTGCAGCTGGAAGCAGCGCCTGGGGGAGGTGACGCCCTCCACTTGCTACATCCAGTGGACCAGCCCTGCCGACACCGTATTTGAGCTGCAGGGGGAGAAGAAGTGGCAGGCGGAAGAGTTTCAGGGCCGGATGGAGGTTCCAGAGGAGAAGCTGAAGTCCGGGGACTGTTCTCTGGTCATCAGTGACGTGCAGATTGGAGACACGGGGAGATACGAGAGCTTCATGGTGGTGGATGGAGTGAGGTCCGCCAAAACCAAGGTCTTCATTCAGAGTGTCAAGCTGTCTGTATCCGGTGAGTTGGGCTTATCTTTCTATTCTTTATTTCATCTCATCAGTATTGGGCCGTGAATTTCACACCTAGGACTTCAAATCTCAAACGTAAAGTTTTTTCCAGTTTTTGTCTTATATCTTTTCTCATATACTCTTATGTGATCGCATTTATTTTGTCTTTAATGATGCTGAGGTCTTTACTCTTTTGAATATTGTTTCCTTTTTCCTCTTAGACTATAAATCCATTCTGTCTCGAGGTCCAGGTGAGGATTTAGTTCTGGATCTGTACACCCAACACTCTGTGAAGGTAGTGTTCCAGGGCAGGTAAGCTTCTCCCCTTCACATCATCCTACATTTCGTTTGTACTCTTTTCACATTTATCTCATCTATTATTTGCTCCTTTGGTCTCTGCTTCCACTCCCCACACTCCTTCGAAATGGCTGTTTGCGTCAGAGTAACACAGAGTACAGGCTGCTAGTGAAAATATGATTCACCGGATGAAAGATTAACAGAGAATGAATCGTGGGTTTTAGAAAAAACACTTGACGTAGAACTTCGAAAGTAGGAAGATCTAATTTCTTAATGAAATGTTTCATTGGTTTTTCCCTATTATATTTAGTATCGAGCTTTGTCATGAGGCGGTGCTGGAAGCTGTGCTGGACTTTAGTTTAAGCTCCACGGAGACACAGGAGCCAGGTAGTATTTACACATCAGACTGTTTGTTGCTGAGTAAACTTTAAGGCTCTTTGCCCTCTGAGAAAATGACTTTCACAGGAAGTGGAGATGTATGGACTCAAATGTAGGAGAATGGAATCTTTTAACCGAAAATACTTTCATTCTTAGGTGTAATGAAGGAAAGACAAAGAGAACAGAACTTCCTGTAAAACAACCTACAGGAATCCGATAATGACTAAAGGGAACTGTAATGTGAACTATAGAGGGGATATGTGCACAGGATGATTGCTGGGCTGATGGGGAACAGCAGCAACTAATAAGGCCAGGACAGACAATCAAAATAGGTGAAAAAAACAAAAAACAAAACAGGAACTAAAAAACATACATACCACTGAAAACGTCCAAATAAATGAGGAAAAATATCAAATAAGAACTATTTTTGTCTCTCAATAGAGTGGTGCAGTGACGCGTCCTAAAACCCGGAAGTAAGCGGCGCATCACGAAAATGATAAAAGTAGGGTAGACATGTGGATATTATCCGGCTTAACAAAACGTGCATTTATCTAACAGGTCCGTTTCCACAGACCTTATTTTGAGCTATTTTCCACAATCCTATGGAGAAATCCCATTGCTTTTTTGTCGAGGGAACCAGCAGCTTGCTTCCGGGTTTTAGGACGTGTCACTGCACCTCTTTATTATGTTCGGTTTTAAGTCCCAATGCAAATACTTTATTGGGTTAATCTAGCGATCTGTAATGATTTTCTACGGCAAACATAACATTGCTAGCTGGCTAACAGAGGTTACTTCCAACTTGCCAACGATACATGGGCGAAATTAATTCACTGTGCAAGTGTTCATGGTCCAACATGGCAGTGTATGACATGGCAGTGTGCAAATAAAAGTGTCCAAATAGATTTTCAGCATAGGATCATGAAATAATCACTGTTTTAGCGTAGCATAAAAACCTTTCATCATAGTTTTATTATTTCTGCCTCTAACAGAAGTGCTCTGTGCTCCACAGGAACAGCTCAGAGTGGTCGGTTGTGTGGATGAGGGGGGAGGTAGACAGTGAACGAATGGAGCAAGATGTGGCAAATGAGCAGCTGACAATAAAGAACTTAAAGAGCTCGGACGAAGGAATGTACAAAGTTATGGACGAGCAGGGCCTCAGTGTCAGCACCGTGCTGCTGTCTGTTAATGGTGAGAGGCTCCTTCTCCTACTTTTCTTATATTTCACTGTTTGAGTCTTTCATCAAGCTTAAACAAACGCAAAATGCTCTCTGATTCCAGCTTCTGAAATGCGCAACCATATAAATTAAGTTCTGATACAACTAAACTCCATTCTCAGCCTGTTTCGAGGGAAACAGATTTTTTCTCCTGGATTACGAACACAGTTTTAATCAGGGAGAGCAATCTGTGGCCCCTCGAAACCTAATGGAGAAGGCAGTTTGGTTGTTTAAGAACGTAATTTTTAGGAGACCAGGCTGGAATGTGAGGATTTTCTCCTTCTGGAAGCACAGGTATCCAGATTGAATATCTCACAATGTCCACAGGTAATTCCAATCCGCTCTGAATAAGGATTAAAACCACAGTCCTGAACCAAGAAATGTTTTGTTGAAAAAAATTCTCGTCTCTTCATGGTTTTACTTCATTAACTTTAAATATAGCAAGAACATATCCCATGTTTCTACAAATGTCACACTGATCTCTTTGCTATTCTGCTTTTACCATACATTCACTTTCATTTCATTCCAGAACCAGATCCTTCTACTGGTCTCCAGTAACTCTTGTGTTCTCCTCAACCCGCCCCCCCCCCCCCCCACCCAGCTGCACACCTGTTCACGCTTCCTTACTTGCCTTGTATATATTATCCACGTATTCCCATGCATATGTTTGGACCCCTGCTCTCCTTTTTTGACTCCTCGCCTGCTTTCTAGCTGGATACGTTTATTTGTTAGGGCTGGGTATCCTTTTGAAAAATACAATACCGGTATCTTTAAAGTTGTAATACCAATAAATCGATGAATTAGTTTTTGGTTCGATGCCCGAAATGAGCTCTGTGGTTAACGCAAGCTATAGAGATTTTCATTTTCTGTTTTATGTCAGTAAATACCCCGCTGGTGAATGTTTGATACTCCTATGTGTCTTAAAAATGGTGGTTGCTAACAAGTAGTTAAAGGAGACTACTACTAACTAAAGATTAGCCGCCTTTAGTTTAGCGGTGGTGCCATTAAGTCATTTGACGCTCAGGTAGATGGTTTATAGCCTAACATTAGCTTTACATTTCCGGAAATTGCATTGCTTCAACTATTCTAAAAGTGGTGTTAATATGTGGAGATTATCTTGCTGAACAAAATGTATAAGTACCATAAAGGTTTGTTAGCCACAGATTGTATTTTCTACAATAATCCAAAATCCAACGGTAAATCCCCTTGCTAATTGTCGAGGGAGCCCTTGCTATGCTAACTAACGGGTTGCCCTAAAAAGTACATCATACGTGCACCACTCGTCACTGCAACCACATTGTATACCCGTCATGTTAATGGAAGCATCTAGTTGGGCAAAATGCCATTGCTATTCCTCCCAAATCCAAAGAATTTTTATTAGAATACAAAGTTCAAATTATTTAAAGAATTATACAAATGATTATACCCCACACCCCGGACTGTGTGTGCTGCTGCAATAATGGGTGAATAAAGCGTGGGCACATGAGGGTTAATGCAGATATTGTTTGACATGATATGTTTAAAGTCATCAGATAGCCCTTTTTGACTCATAGTTCCTAACTTCACCGTTGGGTTTTTGCAATGCTGTTCTGCAGATAAAATGTCCATTCCAGCTTCTCCAAATCAAAGAAGATGTCTCTAAATATTATCTTGTCACGCCTCTGTCTTGTCCCTTTTTTCTGCATCAAATGTTTCTTTCATACAAATGTTAGATGAATTTCCATCTCTATCACATGAAACTGATTTTAATGTTATGTGTTTTGACAGAAGGCTCCAAAGCTGTCAAACTCGCCCAGACAATGGAAAATCAAGTACCAACAGGTGAGGAATAATCTTTCGGCATATTCTGGGACAAGAACCAGACCAAAAGACAATTCACTTGATGGAAAACATGTTTGAAGTAACTCCAATAAAAAGTGATCTGAAATAACCTCTATCTCCGCCCTCTGATGTGTTCCAGATGGTACTGTCAGAGGCAGCTGTTCGGCTCTTCTTCTCTTGTCTGTTCTTGTCACAGTTTTCCAAATTCTTCATCTTTTCTAAGAAACTTCCCTCTACAAAATAACTGCACCTATATCAAAAGACTATACACTATAGCCAGCAAACAATGTAAATTCTGTTTTTACTAGATATTATCGTAGTGTTTCTGAACTTTAACCTAAAAGCTAATGAGCTAGATTGGACGTTTGTTGGATTGCAGTGAATTTAAATTAAGTTTGTATTTGTCTTCAACAGGCTGACTACTAAAACCAATATGGTATCAAATGTTGGAACACAACGTGTTTTACAATAATTCGGAGTCATGCTCCTAATCCTAACAATCCTAATCTATGGTGGCCGACACAGGCACACGTGCTACAACAGCCTTAAACACTTGTGTTAGGACAAACGCCTTGCAATTTTCAAAAATGATGCAAAAAATTACAAATGTGCCGAAACACATGTAAATGAATAAATATATCTTCACCAACTTGACAACAGATGAGCAGCATTGAGAAAATATTCACCAACTTGAGGAAACATGTGAAGGGTTTACTAAATGTGCTGCATAAAGGAAGTGCTGCAACACAACGGAAACCAGGGGAAACTCATAAGCGACGCACACAGCTGGGACCGGAGCGCTTGGTGACGTTCGTGGATTGTAAAATTGGCCAAAGTTAGCCACATGTTCGAAAATGTTTAATCGGCTTATTTTATCAAATGTGATATCATGATCCTGCTGATATTATTGCAGATCTGCTGGGAGCTAGCTAGCTATGGTAGCTAACTTTCAAATATACTGAAAAGAACACTTACAGTTATGAAACAGAATAACTCTGCAAACAGAGACAGTTGTCCAACTTTATAATCCTGAACGTCACCAAGTGCTCCAGTCCCACCTGTGTGCGTCACCTTTTAGTGTCCCCTGGTTTCCGTTGTGTTTTGAGCTTCTTGCAGCGTTTCGTTTATGCGGCGCTTACGGTAAATGTTGCACACATTTTGTCAGGTTGGTGAATGTTTTCTAAACGCTGCGCATGTGTTGTCAAGTTGTGTTGTCAAGAACATCTGTGGTTTTGTATTTGCATCGTTTTTGAAAGTGCAGCGCCTTTCTCTTAATGGAAGTGTTTTGGAGAGAGATGTAGGATTGTTTCATGACTGGGAAAAATATAGTGACAACAATATTTTAGGAGTTAAGAAAAACGAAGTATAACAATTTCTCAAATCAGAGAGGTTCAAGTGGAAAAACTGTGAAAATGTTTGGGGAATAATACAACACAAGACTTTTTATGCATGTATATGGGATGTATGTTTGTGTGTGTATGTGCTTGCATTTGTATTTAATAAGAACTTTTTTTGTTGTAAATACTACTGATTCATTTCTATAAAGATTGAGTCACCTGTTTGTGTGATATTTATATTTATGTATTTAGGCCCGAGTGTTGAAATTCATTGAGTTCATGAATAAATAAGAAATAAAGCCATCTAACACAACCATGTAATATTTCCATTATTTATTGTTAAACACCACATACATTTGTTTCCACTGGAATCACTTTTTAGGCAAATAAGTGCAAACATATTAATTTTGCACAGCTAAATAAATAAGAAAAGGCAACCCAGATCTTCCATATTCACTCCAATTAAGTGAGGGAATGAGTCCGTTAAGGGGTCAGTGTGGTGGTGTTCTGTATGATTCATTAAATTAATAATTTTGTCCCTTCTATTTTGTATTCTTCTCTCTGCTGATTTCATCAATACTTTTAGTCTGTTCATTGTTTCTAAGATATTCTGAATCCAATTCTGATATTGTTTTGTCAATCAAACCAACTCTGAAACGCTTTGTGTGGATTAATCCACCGCTGAAAATAGTCCCCAGGCCAGCAATTATTTCCTTCTGTCCTCTGGCGCCACCCAACGACCAGTGCAGCGACCCATTTCTGTTAAAACCAACATACACAGACGGCTGGTGACTCAGGTTAAAAACAGAAAATCCAAAAGCATCTGTTTCAATGTATCGAATTCAACACTAATTCCACGCACTCCACGGTCTATCACAAACAATCAGAGTGACAGTATATCGAACACACTTAAACTGGCTCTATTCAATGTCAGGTCTTTAGCAGGTAAATCATTTTTAATCAATGATTTTATCCCCAAGCACAATCTGGATTTTATGTTTTTAACTGAAACTTGGTTCGACCAACACAACAGCACAGCTGTTCTGATACAATCGGCCCCTCCTAACTTTAGTTGTATGAGTCAGGCAAGAATAAGAAAGGGGGTGGAGTAGCTATTTTGTTTAATGATTTATTTCAATGCAAGCAGACTATGTATGGAAACTTTGCTTCTTTTGAATATGTGGCCCTTCAGTTAAAATGCTCCTCTTGAGCTCTTTTCCTAAACATCTACAGACCACCCAAATACTGTGCAAGCTTTTTAGATGATTTGACCGAGTTGCTGTCTATAGTGTGTATTGACTTTGACCTCTAGTCATTGTTGGTGATTTTAATATCCATGTTGACAATCCCCAGGACAGAGGGGCTAAAGAACTGTTTTTCTGTTATCGATAATTATGAACTGACTCAGCATGTGAAGGGTCCGACCCACAATAAGGGGCACACCCTGGACTTAATTGTATCAAAGGGTCTGAACATCTCTAAGCTTGTGGTGACTGATGTTGCGCTCTCCGACCATTCCTGTGTTTTATTTGAGAGCTCTATTCCCGTCCAAACAACTGTTAAGAAAGAGGTAACCACTAGACGTCACTTAACTGAAACGCGGTACTGCGACTCTTGTCAGGGATCTGAATTATTTCAAAGAGAGCGCCATTAGAAAACTGCAACTGTCATACTTGTTTGTATCGGTGCATTTGTGTTCACATCAATGTTTTATTTGTTCAATAAAAGAGCATTTCCTTTAATTTATTTTAACATGTTTTGAATTTCAGCAGAAAACTATAAGCAGCAGAACTGAGTGGACTTTAACATAAGTTCATCTATCATAAGTAATTTTGTTTTCATACATCTTAAATCTAAATGCACAGCTTGATTGTTATTATTAGGGTAATCAATTATCCCCCACGTCTCTCTTTAGAGATGAAATAAATAGAAACATTCAATAACTTGGTCCATATGGATACCGACTGATATGATCTGCAGCTGGAGGGAATATGCAGCAAAGTGTGTTTTGTTAATGCTTTACAGAATAAATGTCAGGGGTGGAAACTAGAGGAGACTCCAGGTGTGTGTGCAGGTGTGTGTCCATGTCCCCGCTGACGCAGCTTCCTGTTAGAAGTTGGGTTTGTGCTTCTTCACCTCCACCATGAGGTGGTGCAGGTTGATGAGCTCCGAGCGGACGGCCAGGCTCCTGAAGCTGGGCTGGTTCAGGACCTTGTGGAAGCCGTGGTAGTACTGGATCAGCTGGGTCAGAGCGCCCTGCAACAGAGTCATGACTTTAATACCACTCACTTCCTCTCTTCTCTGTTAGTCTATTTCCTCTTCCTTTTCCTACTTCCCTTTGTGATAATGATCATACAAAAATATATATCATTTGAAATGCACAGAAAGTGAGACCTAACCCAAAAAAAGATAATTGACTAATGTAATTATTAGCTGTGAATGAAAAAAAAATGTATTCCATTGAATTCATGTTGGATAACACCATTGCATTATGGGAATGCTAGGTTGCAGTGCTCAGGGGTTAAACATTTACAAAAAACAAGTCAAAGAGATTTTCATGTTTTGCCATTTGACTGAAAACAAAATCATGCTTTTAACATAAAAAAAGAAAACCACCTGACTGACACTTTACAGTTTTGAACTAACTAAAATACATTTTCCCAAATATTTACTTTTCATTAATCTGATAATCTGATAAATGTTAATAATAAAATAAAATACATTTATAAATAAGATTTCAGTGGCCCAGGGTACGTGCTGCTTCTCCCTGTGGTATGACTTTTGGTCATGTTGGTTGGACTTAATGGGTGAGAAATTATATTTGTTGTAGCAATTTTAAAATGAAGATTTTTTGATAGATTCCCGAGTAAGGCTGCAACTAATTATCTGCCAGATTAATTTGTTCACAATATGTCATAAAATAGAGATAAATGTCCAATGAGATGTCTATAATCAAGTTTGCTCAGTCCAAGACCCAAATTATTGATTTATAGAACAAAGAAAAGCAAAACATCTCCATATTTGAAGGGCTATTAACCTAATTTAATGTTTTTGTTGATATACTAAATGATTAGTCTAATAATTGATGCAGCTCCATTAACCATTACTGATTATAATCATCACTTTCAATCAATGAAACTTTATTTACACTTGGACAGAACACAGATCTACTGGTAATAAAGCTTACAGAATTAAAACAAAAGCATCAATACGTCAGGAAAACGTGAGTTACTCTGAGATACGATTCAGTGAGGACACAGCAGCACATCAGACATCATACTTTCCTTTTCTGGAAAATGTGTTTGATGAGTTTCAGATCTCAGAAAGACTAGATGTTACTCAGAGCCAACGTGAAAACAAAAGAATAATTGTCATGTTTCCTTCAGGAGAGATTATTCAATGTTTTAAAGGACCATCAGCCTCGTCCATGAATTGTAAAAGTGATAAAAATATAACCTCTAAAAACATATTCATGTGTTGAATATCGTCTCATGTCGTCTCATCGTCTCTCATCGTTTCATGTCTTTATTTGTTTTCCTCCTTGCTTGTTCTCTGCAGGTTTTCCGTACGAGTATTATGGAGGCTGCATTGGATATACAAATAAAACACTCAGAGCAATGATGGGTGTTATTTTCAGGAGGCTTGCTACTCAGAACGGAGAGCCGTTCACATTGACAAGAGGTCTTTGTGAATATTATATCAACATTATTATGTTTTTTTGTTGCTATTTCTTACCTGTTTTTAAATAAATTCAAACCCTAAAATGTATATATATGTATGCCATGATGTTTACATGGACTGCCCCCCCTCCCAAGGGGAATTCATCCACAAAAAACACACTGGACGCTGCACTAGGTCAGAAACCAGAGGAGACTGTGAAGTCCACTGCAGACGGACCACTTTTGGACAAAATGTCCTCTCCATTAAAGGCAGCTCATTGTGGAATAGCAAACTGAGACACAGGATTGTCCCACTCTCAATAGCTTCAAAGGTCAACTCAAAGAATGGTTGAGAAACAAACAGACGTGCAATCACCGCTAAATGCACTTTAACACAGGGGTATCTCCTCTTGCACTTTATGTAGCTCTTGTATCTCCTCTTGCACTTTATGTAGCTCTTGTATCTCCTCTTGCACTTTATATGTCTTAGCTGCTATATTGTATCACCATGTGGTGAATACTTGTGTATGCTGCTCTTGCTCTTTTTGCATATCATCTATTTGTTTTTGCTATGTGTATAATTCAGGGTTCTTACACCTTTTCCAAAGTCAAATTCAAGCACTTTTCAAGCATTTTCAAGCTTTTCAAGCATCTTACAGCTGTTATATACACATACTTATCCTCAAATGATTATTTCCCTACCTCACATTAAATCAGATGTTCTTTATGCTATAAACAACCAAATGTGTGTTTCGTGATAGCTTTCTACATGAGGATGAGAAATTAAAGAAAACAAAACAAAGTTTAATATTTCAAAATGAGCGACCTGAGTGATATGTACGTAGACTGGGCCTTCCATATAACCTGGCTGAGCCAATATAAAACAATCAGCCAAATAACTTTTCAATACATTATTGATTACTATTTTTGAGGTACTTTTAGGTTGGCAGTAAACATAAGTCAGAGGTACATGGTATACTTTGACTCCACTACATGTATTTAATACCTTTAGTTACTTTACAGATGTGGATGAATGATGTGAAATATAATCAAGTGTTAAATCAGACTTTAGTTCCACCTGGAGTAAATCCACAAGCTACCCTGCAGTATACAAAGTCATTCAGACTAGCTGCATCTTTACCAGCTTTGAGAACACTTTCATGATCAATCATTATAAAACATATCATATCTATTATTCTGAAATGGACCAATCTGCACAATGACTACTTTTACTGTCGCTACTTTCACTATATTTTGATTATAATACTTTTCTACTTTTACTTGAGGAACATTTTGAATGCAGGACTTTTACTGTAACAGAGTATTCCTACACTCTGGGACTATTACTTTTACTCAAGTACAAGATCTGAGTACTTCTACTTTCACTACAAGATCTGAGTACTTATTCCACCTCCGGTAGCGTATTAGCCTGAATTTTAGCCACAAAATGACGCAGAGCTGCATAAAAATAGACTCACAATGGTAACAAGTGGAAAATAATATTTACAAATGTGTACAATGATTTGTAGGTAATTTAGACTACTCAAGACACTTGATTTATACAGTACATCTTCAAAGGAAGACTGTGTTCATTCTACAATTACATGGGATTAAAGCTAAATGTAGTTTCACTTGAATAATACTTCAAGACTTTATATAAAAGCCTGTTTCTAAAAGTATCAACCATAGCGACACGGTCAAATCCTCAGTTTATAATTTATAACAACATACTAACAAGCTAAGGTCTAATTATGCTACCAAGTCTCACGGCATTTCGTGTTATAGTCACAAAATAAATGTAATCTGTTGATTCGTGTTCACCAACACGATTCTCCCCTTTTTTTCGTGTCACACAGAACGATTTTAAAAGCAATGTATTTCTATTAGTAGTTTGTTTTGTGCCTGCGTGTTGTTGTCCGGTCGGGTCTTGGAAGACCAGAAGCTGTGTGGTTCATAAATGTCACAAGTTAGACACATCTATTATTGTTTGTTTGGTTTGGCTCATCTTAACTCTCCTGTCATTTCAGATCCCGCCTTCCTCCAGGCCCTTGTAATCAACTCACTTCGCTCACCTGGTCTTCCCAGCCCTTCCCCTCACCTGTTACTCATTCCCTCATCACCCCACAGTATTTATACCACCTCACTATCACTTGTCCTTTGCCAGATTGTCTTGTTGTTTCCGCCAAGCTCTCCAGTGAGTGTTATTCTCTAGCCTAGATTTTTGTCCTGCCCGGTTTTTGACCCCTGCCTGCCTGTATTCGGATCTCAAGTTCCTGCCTGCTCCCTGTCTGGTTTTGGTTGCCTGTCTGACGGATTTCCTGGTTTTGACCCTGCCTGTCCCTGACCTGAATAAACTGAACATTCCAAAACACTGGTTGTATCTGAGTCGTGCTATTGGGTTCTGATCTGTACCTGTGATCGTGACAATAAACACATGTTCTTACCTTTATATACAGTCTATGGTTCTTACTCAATATCAAGCCACGATTATTTTAAATCGTATAATGTCTGGCTTTTTTTTGCCGTCTGTGAGGAAAAGAAATGGGGCTCAGAGCCTCAGAATACTGAAATATGAATATATTTTTTTCCTTCGAAATGTGTTATTATTTGTGACCCGCTCTCTCGAAATCAGTCAAAAGTCGCAACGGCTCATTTCAAGGCTTGTGTAAAAAAAACTCATTTTTCAGGGTTCGGGTGTTTTGTTTAATTTTAAATAAACAAAGTCTTGGCTTTCAGAATATGAAACTGTTATTGCCAAAATCACGCGATAAATACAATTTTAAAGCTTGTAAAGGGAAGAAGAGGCACCTCTCAATTCGCACCCTGCTCTTCCTCAGCACCGCTCTCCCTCCCTCCGCTGAAATGATAAAGTAAAGGCGTATAGTAATCATAGATAACACGACAGGGTCCGGGGCCGTTTGTTTTCATCTGTTTTCAAATAAACAAAGTAATTTAACGTCACAGCAAGCATAAAAACAGCCGGTGTTTCTTGTGAGTGTTTCCCCGGTACACAAACGCAAAAATACACACACACACTCGCGAGCTTCCCCCAGACCAGTAATGCAAACGAAAATGTGTCTTCGGGTCAATGTGACTGATTTCAATAGAGCAAGTCACATTTGGTTTAGGCACGAAACATACTACCTAACTTTAGCTTAAACAAACGTAACATGCAACATTAGCCTAATCTAAAATACTCTACTACGGCGTACCTTTCATGTGGCTCGTCAGCGCAAACTCTCCCATCGTTATTTTCTGCACACTTTGCAGGAGGCTACTCGTGGGCTTGAACCTCGTCTTAGCCATGGCTTGTATTTGTCTTCTGCTAGCCAACGCTCGTTGAAACTGCAACCTCCTGGCATACCGTCATCTATCACTTATCAGAATGCCCAGGTCACACGTAACAAAACCACTTGCAGGTCACGCGCATAGTGCGGGCAGGCCCGAGCGGAGCTGTTTTATGTAAAAAGCGAAGCAATTAAGCTGGCTCCGACTTCTTTATTTTCTTTTAATCTAAAAAGCGAAGTAAAGCACTTACAATTTCAAGCACTTTATCCCAAATTCAAGCACCATTCCCAAAATTCAAGCACTTTTCCAACCTTGAAAACACCTCGTACAATTTCAAGCATTTTCAAGGATTTCCAGCACCCGTACGAACCCTGATAATTGTCATGTTCTTAAATGTTTTATGTGAGGGACTTCGGATGGAAATTAGCTCCAAGCTCAAATCTGGCATATTTACACTATTTGCATTTTTTGGTTTTAAGTGTTCATTAATGTGCATTGTCCCTGCTAAATAAACGATTCAATGAAAAATGAAATGAAATAAATCCTTTCAAACCTGTGTAATTTAGTTTTGACATATTTATTGTAATTAGTTTGTCCATCTCTTTTTATTCATGGTTTTCGGTCCTATGTTTGCAGGAGTCAAATCACATTTTTGAAATGATAATAATAATAATCAGTGGATTAATAGATTTTTCATTTTGTTATTAGAGCTTGTTTCAGATGCACGTTCGTATTGGATGTTGTAATGTCATTTCTGGGGGTGGGGGTTCTCACCTGTATGATGCTGGTTCCATTCTTGAAGTTGGTGAAGGACCTCATCACATCCTGACTCATCGCCTCCACAGACTGTTTCCACGAGCTAGAAAACCCCCGAATCAGCTGAGTGATACGAGCTGAACACACACACACACACACACACACACACACACACACACACACACACACACACACACACACACACACACACACACACACACACACACACACACACACACACACACACACACACACACACACACACACACACACACACACACACACACACACACACACACACACACACACACACACACACACACACACACACACACACAGGCATAATATGGTGAGTGAGAGAGGAAACAGCGAGAAGTGTGCTATCTGAAAAAAAGGATGTGGGCAGCTGAATCTTTGAACCAGAAAGAGAGGAAACAAAACTGAGCGGAGCGCTGATGAGTACGCCGTCCATTACTCAGTAAAAAGAAACTGAAGCGTAAAGTGAAAGAATCCGGCTCACGCTGGCAAGTCTGAGTTATGCAGGCGATTTGAAGTGGCAGCTCTGTTCAGCTTTATTTTATATTATTTCTGAGCTTTGGCTTATTCTCGATATATTTGTATTCCTTCTTTCTTTAAAACATACTTAATATAGTTTTCAATTACAAGTTTAAAAAAAAAAAAAAAAATGTCAAAGGGGCCCCACTAGCCCCTGGAGGGAACAAAGCCTCTGGAGAGCATTTACATGCACACAAACCTCTAGAACACGCTGGAGGAAAGGGGAAGCCCAGAAGCAGAAAAGGGCCTCTTTAATTCAAGAGAAGACATCAAGCTGAATCAAATGGACTCTTCTCACCTTCATCGTTCTTCAGTCGGTCCAGCTGCCCTTTCTCCATCAGAGCCTCGGCCTCCTTGACAAAGGCGATCATCCCTCCGAAGGGGGGGGACAGAATCTCCTCGATAAACTCCTGGAGGGAGTCAGGATCCCACAGTTTTAGTAAATGTGAACATTTGGAAAGATTTGACAGTTAATCTGCTTTATTTCACAGCTTTTTAAACGTTAAGAATTCATACTTTGAATGTTTTAAGGTATATACATGTATTATGTATTTATTCCTGAAGTTAAATAAAAGGAAATACAGTGGGGCAAAAAAGTATTTAGTCAGCCACCAATTGTGCAAGTTCTCCCACTTAAAAAGATGAGAGAGGCCTGTAATTTTCATCCTAGGTATACCTCAGATATGAGAGACAAAATGAGAAGAAAAAATCCAGAAAATCACATTGTCTGATTTTTAAAGACTTTATCTGGAAATTATGGTGGAAAATAAGTATTTGGTCAAAAACAAAAGTTCATCTCAATACTTTTTTATATACTAGGGATGTGCATCTCCATCACTGTGGCCAATGCGATGCGCATCTCGATACATTGCCACGATACGATACATTAACGATACATTTGAAACACCAGGCGATGCGATACGATACGATTCACCCCTGTTGCGATACAGTTCGATACGATTTGATTCAACATTATGCGATTCGGGGCGATACGATGCGATTCAACACGATGCAAAAATAATGATACTTCAATATGGTACGACAGAGGATTTTTGTTTTATTCCTGATATGCAGCAAATCATACATTAACAAAAAAGTGCTTTACATATTTGGTACTGCACATCCCATCATGCCGTTTATTTTTTTACCTTTAAAAGCTCTCCAGAGTACAATTGTATAACACCTCACAGTTAAACAATGTAAGGATGCATTGCTCATGATTAACAATGTGCAAATAACAGCTACCATAGTGCAATGCCCATACAGCTGCCAGCCTGATGTGCTTAACACTCATTCATAGGCTAACTCACCAGTGAGCAGAAAGCAGTGGGTTCTATATGAACAATAAAGAATACAAATAACCTTTCACAAACAGGTATTTCCTAACTGCTTACAGTAAGGAAGACATTTAAACTATTATTGGCCACAGGCTGCTGTAAACTAAACACCGCTCTCTCTGACAGAACACCTCACTGAGTGATTTAACTCATATGTCTCACTTTCAGGTTTCTCTTTTCAGCCGCAGACCCCATGTCGCCTCTTTATGTGCGTCGCTAAGTTCCTCGTACTACTTGTGTACTTTAAAGCGGCTCGGCATCGTTAACAATTTGCGAGCGATTTTTCAAGTTGACCGTCTGTAGTATATAGTGCCGCGCACATATACCATCAGGACGTTACTGAAGGGGTGAGGCTGCGGAGTGATACTGTGTGTATGCAAGTCCGCATCTAGGACGGATCTATGTATCATGGCTGTAGACCTGTTAAGTAATAAAGATACCTCATACAAAGGTCTACGGATACCTTATTACTCTCCATGACCTGCGGTCAACTATATAGCATAAAGGACTTTTACACCGTCTTTCTTGAACAATCCGAAGTGTTGCCAAACGTTTGATTTGCAGGTATTTTTCGGTGCGCTGTGTTTCTCTTTCTCCTCAACTTCCATGTGTGTTGATAACTGAGACTCTCGGCCTCCGTAGTGGCGAAGCAAATATCAAAGATCGTCTCTGCTGAGCGTTGACAAGATGAGGGGATTTTATATGAATGAATCATTTTTTTACCGATGCAAAGACGTTACGCAATCGATGCATCGCGAGTTCAACCCGGTTCAACCCAAACTGTAGCCGATGCGCACTCTTTCAACCGGTGCACTCGCATCTTGAACGTTTCTGCCGATGCACCGATGCAAATCGGTGAATCTTAACATCTCTATTATATACCCTTTGTTGGCAATGACAGAGGTCAAACGTTTTCTCTAAGTCTTCACAAGGTTTTCACACACTGTTGCTGGTATTTTGGCCCATTCCTCCATGCAGATCTCCTCTAGAGAAGTGATGTTTTGTGGCTGTCGCTGGGCAACACAGACTTTCAACTCCCTCCAAAGATTTTCTATGGGGTTGAGATCTGGAGACTGGCTAGGCCACTCCAGGACCTTGAAATGCTTCTTACGAAGCCACTCCTTCGTTGCCCGGGCGGTGTGTTTGGGATCATTGTCATGCTGAAAGACCCAGCCACGTTTCATCTTCAATGCCCTTGCTGATGGAAGGAGGTTGTCACTCAAAATCTCACGATACATGGACCCATTCATTCTTTCCTTTACACGGATCAGTCGTCCTGGTCCCTTTGCAGAAAAACAGCCCCAAAGCATGATGTTTCCACCCCCATGTTTCACAGTAGGTATGGTGCTCTTTGGATGCAACTCAGCATTCTTTCTCCTCCAAACACGTCTAGTTGAGTTTTTACCAAAAAGTTCTATTTCGGTTTCATCTGACCATATGACATTCTCCCAATCCTCTTCTGGATCATCTAAATGCTCTCTAGCAAACTTCAGACGGGCCTGGACATGTACTGGCTTAAGCAGGGGGACACGTCTGGCACTGCAGGATTTGAGTCCCTGGCGGCGTAGTGTGTTACTGATCCCAGCTCTCTGCAGGTCATTGACTAGGTCCCCCCGTGTGGTTCTGGGATTTTTGCTCACCGTTCTTGTGATCATTTTGACCCCACAGGGTGAGATCTTGAGTGGAGCCCCAGATCGAGGGAGATTATCAGTGGTCTTGTATGTCTTCCATTTTCTAACAATTGCTCCCACAGTTGATTTCTTCACACCAAGCTGCTTACCTATTGCAGATTCAGTCTTCCCAGCCTGGTGCAGGTCTACAATTTTGTTTCTGGTGTCTTTTGACAGCTCTTTGGTCTTGGCCATAGTGGAGTTTGGAGTTTGACTGTTTGAGGTTGTGGACAGGTGTCTTTTATACTGATAACGAGTTCAAACAGGTGCCATTAACATTAGTGTCTGTGAGAGCCAGAAATCTTGTTTGTTTGTAGGTGACCAAATACTTATTTTCCACCATAATTTGTAAAAAATCAGACAGTGATTTTCTGGATTTTTTTTCCTCATTTTTTTGTCTCTCATAGTTGAGGTATACCTAGGATGAAAATTACAGGCCTCTCTCATCTTTTTAAGTGGGAGAACTTGCACAATTGGTGGCTGACTAAATACTTTTTTGCCCCACCGTATATATAATGGCGCAATAAGCCATTGTGGGTAAAAAAAAGAAAGAAAGAAAAAAGAACCTTGGAAAGAAGATCCTCTGAGATTAAAATGACAAATGCAGGAATCATTTATTAAAACAGTTTTCATAAAAAAGGATAATAATAATAACAAATGACATCAAATTAATAAATGTCCCTCCTAATTAAGTGGTATTTTCTTGTAATTCATAAGGATCCCTGGTAACATGTTTTCATTTATTTTATTTCCATATGTGCCTTGGTTATATAGCTTAACATAGTTAACACCTTATTTTAAAAACCGGTTGTAGTCACACTTGTAGCCCTGGGCACAAAGAGGACAGAGAAAGGAGGAAGGGTAACATCGTTTCAGATGTCTCATTGTAAAAGAGATATTTCATCTGAATGGGACTGATAGAGAATAAAAGCAATCCTCTGTGGTATTTACCTGGGTCCTGGCCAGGAGCAGCTGCTGGAAACCTTCCACCTCCTTACTGTCGTCTGCTGCCCTCTCCTGGACACAGAAAAACAAAGATTTCAATGTCCATCATCTAAGTCAGAGGACAAGGAGCAGGAATGAGGACACCTTTGATAAACATTTTCACATGACAGGAAATAAAAGAGTAAATCAGAATGAAAACAGGAGGTGGAGCAGCATGTGAGGCTGACCATGAGGACGCTGAGCATCATGTCGTAGTTGTTGATGAGGAAGATGAGCTGGTTTCTTCTGGAGGGAAACTCTGCTGCCATCTTCAGAACAAAGTTCTCCACCTCCACCTGGAAAACAAACACTCAGGTTTCATTTTGTACAACTGATTTCCTTTAAGAGGAGCCAGACATCCCTGCAGCTAATACAGTATCTCTTCTAAAGGAGAAACCAGAGACTCAGCAGCTCTTACACAAATCTAGATTGTTACATAGCACTAAGGGTGAGAGGAAAGATAAGAATTTCAGATTTGTTCTTGAATTTTCCCTTTAAGTACGTAATTGGTTATTTTTTGCATATATTTTCTGCCCTAGTAACTTCATTTGTTATCAAAGTAATTTCACATTTTGTGGTTTATTTGTCCCAGGTGGCAAAAATGTCTATAAACGTACAACCTTCTGTCTTCTTACACAATGCTGTGTGTGTGTGTGTGTGTGTGTGTGTGTGTGTGTGTGTGTGTGTGTGTGTGTGTGTGTGTGTGTGTGTGTGTGTGTGTGTGTGTGTGTGTGTGTGTGTGTACCTGCAGCTGTCCCAGCAGAGTGTGTGTTTTCTCGTTTGTAAACGTCTGGTTGATGCTGACGATGGCCGACGAGAACTCTGCGTAACGACGAGTGATCTGAAATCAACAAACACACACTCAAACACACTGTTGAAAGCGGTGATATGCAGGGTGTGTGTGTGTGTGTGTGTGTGTGTGTAGACCTACGTAGTGCGGTCTGGTATCCAGTACTCCCAGTTTCTGAGGGTCTGTGTTTCTGATGCTGTGGATGTTCATCTCCAGGATCAGTTCAAACCTCGGCCACAGCAGCTCCAACACCGCCTCCCAGTACCTGACACACACACACATCATAATCTAGGATATAACGCAGAGAGCAGATGGTGGAGCAAAATAGAGCTCAACTTAAGAGTGGCGCAGGAATGAGTCCCAGAGAATAGTTAAGATTTCACCACTTATGTCTCTCTCATCTGGAATTCAACGTTCTTTCGACGTTTTAGTTAGAAGCCAGAAATAAGGCCTGAGGTTAGGACGAGCTTTAGATATGTTTACGTTTTGTTCTACAACTAATATGTCAGTAAATACCGCACTGGTGAATGTCTGAAGCTCATCAAAATGGCGGTTGCTACAAAAGTCTAACTGAGACTACTAAACGTCATCGTGCAGAACTTTAACTTTAGCTTAGCGGTGGTGACGTGAAGTCAAGCGACTGTGATGTGGTTTGTTTATAGCCCAATGTTAATAACAGTGTTAATATGTGGAGATTATGTTGCTGAACAAAACGTGTGTTTGTCACAGATCTTATTTTCTCCAAATCAAGTTTTTTGATGAGGAAGCCCTTATTATGCTAACTTTCAGGTTATCCTACAAAGATATGTCATCACTGCACCGGTAGGATAATGTCTGCAGACACAACCAAGCTGTGTCTTCCCCCTGCAGGGTGGAAATGCTTCTCAGGCATAGTTTGCTTTTGAAATGACAAACTGATGAGACTGACTTGTCGAGAGCGGGTATGGTCCTCTTGACGGTGATGGCTCTGAAGCGGAGGATGATGTGGATGCAGAGGAAGACGGCGATGCTGTCGTAGCAGTCGGACACATAAGTGGACATGCTCTTCTGCAGGGAGGGAGCACACACACAATACACTGAATATCACAATATGCCACCATGTTGTCTCTAATGTAGAGTTAAGAGGAGCTGAACCTGAGGTTTGAGCACAACAGAGAAGGTTTGTTGGTCGTACCAGGAACATGCTGAGAGTTTTTCCCATGATGCTGTTGAAGAGGTCGAGGGCAGAGTTTCCTGTCACCATGAAGAAGTCGGAGAGGAAGAGGAACTCCCTGCAGCCGTTGTCCAGCAGAGCGTAGTGCTGGCTGCGGAACAGCGTCTCATAGGGATACTGCGGGAGGAACATATGTGTTTACATCATACACAAAATCTTGAGTCACAATTTGATTTGGATTCTTGTCGTCATGACTCAGTTTAAAATGAATTGTATTTAGTACATAGTACTAAAGATATACTTAAATATTCTGAGCTTACAAAGGCAATGATGGCATGAAAGCAAAGTCAAGTGCGTGAAAGATTATGGAATATTTATATTTTAAACACCTATTTCCATTTATGACAATCACATACAAAGGTAAACCTAGGACACATTGTAATATGTATGTATTCCTAACTTGAACAAAAAACACAAGAAAACAATACAAAGTTGCAAATACAACAAGTTCACTTTGCATACAAATAAAAATACAGCCTGTTATATAAATTACAATGGTACACTTACCACTAGTTTTTACTTTCTTAAAAACTTGCCCTGTTAACATTTTATTCTACATAAAATAATATATAAAACTGGCATTTCTCTGGGATGTATCAACATATAACAGATTATTGCTTGAAACAACTTTGACTTAGGTTGTATGATTACTGCCAATCACTAGCTGTAAAAGGTTTGTTGGCAGAACAAAGATTTTTTTTTTATTATTTTAAATACCAAAAAAAAGATCTGCCACAAGTTGTCAGTATTGACCTACACCTCAGTACATGATGATAAGTGAAGCTTCACATCAGCGTTTCTGGAATACATTTTCTTCTTGTACTAGGCGAGGTGGACTGAAATGTTCAATATATTCTGTTTTTTAAAACAGATTTCCCTTTTTTCCCCTTTCAATAACCCGTAATCATTTGTGCATTTTGTTCTCAAACTCTACCTCATGCATTTACATTTATAAAATATATGATATTTGTGTAAGACGTTCGTCTACTACACTGTATGTTAACTTATTCTGTTTATCGCATGTTGTGTCATCCATCAATGCTTATTTTATTAATGACTTCTGTGCAATGCCTTGCTAACATGCTGCTAAATATTTTTAGCTTCTTGCAGCTCTTTGTTTATCCAGCGCTTTTAGTAAACGCTGCGCATGTTTCCTCAAGTTGGTGAATGTTTTCTAAATGCTGCCCATGATCGGTCAACTCGGTAAAGATTTTTCTTTATTTGCATGTGTTTTGACACATTTGCAGTTTTATATTTGCATAGTTTCTGAAGCTGCAGCGTGTTTCTCCTAATTGTAATGTTTTTGAAAGTTTTAGCGTGTTTGCACCTGTCAGACACCGTTCATTTGGCACATTTTTGCTGCGTTCACACCGGACGCGATGCGAATATTCGCTTCGTTCTAATCGCTTCTATCGCATTGCTTTAAACCAGGGGTGGGGAACCTTTTTCCTCTCAAGGGCCATTTCAATTTTTACAACATCCTTCGAGGGCCGTACAAATTATTGAACTCAACGTCTGCTTAAAAAACTCAAATCACAGCCCATTCATTTCGCGTTTCTTTCATGCTGTGCAAAGAAAAAGCAACCTCTTAATCCAGATATTTGACCATGACCCGCGCATTCATACACCGTGGCATGACCACCAAAACAGAAAGATATGGACACAAGATGTGTGCAAATGTATTTAGTTTCATATCCATGTGGACATGATTTAAGTGGGGGGAGGATCTAACCTCATCTAGGGGGGTTTGGGGGCATGCACCACCATGAAGATTTTTTTTAAATGTTGAAGTTAAAAGCATCAATCTGGTGCACTTTGAGAGCAACATGAAGAGATCTATGGATACATCTCTCAACACCCAGATGAAACAGAACTGTAAACAGATTTTTTTCTTTATGGATATTTTAAAAATCAATTCCCTTTTAAACTGTATTCTTATTTATTAATAACAACTTTTTTTTACTGTCATATTAGTATTGTATACCTGTTTACTTTATTCTCTTATTTTTCTATAACTATAATGATCATATAAAGATGTGCCTTTACCTCACTGGTTGGAGAAAAGCTTCTTATATTCGTTAGCATAGCTAGCTAACCAGATGCTAATAACAACAAAGTTATTGACTGTATGATCAGTATGACAGATGAACAGATCGCCCACTGGGCTTTCAACTAAAGGCACAGCCACGCAAAAACTGCGGCATGTGTACAGCTCCTTATGGGTATTGCAATTTCTGAAGTCCCGGCCCGGGGCCGCGTTCTGGTGCTCTCCGTTAGAACTACACTCCCGTCAGACGAGACATATACCACGTGATGACACGTTAGGCTCGTGTTGTGTTCAAGGACCCTGACCTTGGCCAGGAAAAACACGCTTGTTTAATTATTTTGCGGTCTAGATTTATTGGATATTTTTCTTTTTTGTGTGTGTTTATAAATTACCCCGAGGGCCGTACCAAATGGTCTCGTGGGCCGTATACGGCCCGGAGGCCGGAGGTTCCCCACCCCTGCTCTAAACGCTCGAGTTTCACCGCGGCTGTCAGCTGTGTTTACTCGTATCATTCAAACAAGACGCGCTGGCTCGGGGGACAACTACAACAAAATGAACATATTTTACTGTGATTAAATTGTAATACACGTTTCTAAATGATGCCGAAGTAACAACATAGTGATACCGGTTAGTAAGAACTATGAATTAATGCTTGACCAGTCTGCAGACAAGACGGCAGGCGAAAAACCTTTTAAAATGCTTGTTTTCTGAATGGAGATCGGGTCAACCAGGCTAAGCTGACGTTGTATATGCTCCGTCCCAACCCAGTGTCACGGCATTTCGTGTTATAGTCACGACATTTAATCTATTGATTCGCGTTCACCAACACGATTTTCGAAAAGCAATGTATTTCTATTGGTAGTATGTTTCGTGCCTGCAGCACGTCTTTTTGTCCGTTCGGGTCTTGGAAGACCGGAAGCTGTGGGGTTCATAAAAACATGTTCTTACTCAATATATATATACTCAATATCAATATATATATATAATATATATAATATCAAGCCACTATTATTGTTTTTATTTTAAATCGTATAATGTCAGACTTTTTTGGTCGTCTGTGAGGAAAAGAAATAGGGCTCAGAGCCTCAGAATACTGAAATCTGTATTTTTTTTAATCATTTTTTCCTTTTAATTTGTTATTCTTTTCTAAATAACACTCTGTTATTTACTCACCAATAACACACAATTATCCTTGTTTTTATTTATTTGTTTAATTCCATAATCTCTGGCTTTTTTGGCGTCCGTCAGGAACTGAATTTCAAAATAAAAATAACCGGAAACAGACGCAGGCCTATAAGGGACATTTCGAGCATCAGTGCGATACACACCCACTGCAATGATTACCCAAGATCCTCAGCTATGGTTTAAGCTCGGTGATTGGATGTTTTAGCCGCAATGCATGTAGGGATATGGTGTTAATGCGATATAATAATCGTGGCTTGATATTGAGTAAGAACATGTTTTTATGAACCCCACAGCTTCCGGTCTTCCAAGACCCGAACGGACAAAAAGACGTGTTGCAGGGATAAAAAGATGTGTTGCAGGCACGAAACACACTACCAATAGAAATACATTGCTTTTAAAATCGTTCTGTGTGACACGAAAAAAAGAGGAAAATCATGTTGGTGAACACGAATCAATAGATTAAATGTCGTGACTATAACACAAAATGCCGTGAGACTGGGTCGTCCTTCCACACTCATAACAACGGCCTACAGACATAAATAAACCAGCGACTGTATTCGCCATGACACAGTCTGTGGTCTGTACTTTTTAACTTTTGTCCAGTTTTTTTAACAGATATGAGGAGCTGTGAGCTCTGAGTGCTAACAGCTAACGGCTGATGTTTTGGTTTTCTGGTTCAACGTCAATGAAGGCAGGCTGAGATCCTCACCGATGATTGGCTAACACGAGATCGCGTCACAGGAATTTGACGCTCGAGTTGAAAAAATGTAACTCGAGCGGTTGTCGCTGCCCCCTCCCATCGCCTCAATCGCGCCGCGACATTTGCATCAACCGCTTCATGCTCGCCGTTGGAGCGATTTCGCCACTGTCCTATGCAGCTAATTTCCGGCCATAACTCCACAAACAAACTAAACAGGTTTTACCAATGCCTCATGATTCATTAACAAACACAATGTGGTTTGCAAATACAAAACACCATCTACAAACTAATGCATTTAGTTTTGCAAAGAAAAAACGTATCTATCAAACAAACACATAGCATTTTTCTAATAAATCATGTTTCAGAGACAAATTCAGCTTAGCTTTTACAAGTACACAACTTTTCTTTTAAGTACACAACTTTTTCTTCTCACGTCGGAATATTACTGCCAAAAGTCAAGTGACTCACTTACGTGACTTTTGGCAGTAATATTCCGCCGTGGGTGGCTCATACACACTCACACATGCTCACTCACACATGCTCCACGGCAACAGGGGGCGCTACTGAGTCCATTGGGAAGGCGGGAGGTTGAGCAGAGCATGGAACAGCCCTTGCCAGTCTGATGGCAGGTGTTTCTAGCGATCCAGCGATCTGGGTCAGTGTTATAGTGATAATATTATAAACAAGGTGAATTTAGTGATCACAACGAAAACAGCCAAGACACATATTGAGCCCAGAAAATGAATGTTAATGTGAATATAATAAGCCTTTGTCTAAAATGAACAACATTGTAACTAAGGAGATTTAAACTATACAGCGATTCTGCACTCCGTCAATCAGCTGCTCTTCATTTTTTTTCATATTCAGTGAGTGATACAAATATGTTTTACCACAAGTTCTTAATAAAACTGACACTGTTGGACTCAGTACTAGTTGACTGCTACCAGAAATAAAATGAAGTACTTTTACTGTGTACTTTGTAAGTAATCCTCTGTCAGAGTCCCCTCCATAGTATACATAATGCATGTTTTCTGCTATTTTGAATAAGCGTTAAAACACCTTTCTCATGACTTATATTGTTGGACAGAGTACTTTAAGAGAATGGTGGACATGATATCAGCAATACTTCCAATCAGTACTCCAGCAGCAGCATTTTACCCCATGGAAAATCTTTAGAGTCTGGCCTGGATAGCTGGTCACAACTATCTTCAGCAAAGTGACACACCCCTGTGACTCTTGTTGGCCTCTTATGGGGCTGCTGTCTTTTAATATATGATTATTTCTCTGCTCCTAGTTCATTCCTCGCAGATTCTTCCATCAGTCCCAGTCATCACATGTCAGTCAATAGAGATTTGACTCCACTTCGAGCGATAGAATTACTAACAAAGCACTTATACACTAATAAAGGACTGGCTTATCTAAAGCCAGTTGAGTAGCACTTGAAATGTTTTAGCTCTATGAAACCTGATGTACTTATATGATTCTGTTTTCTTCAAGTTTGTATCTTGTTGGTCGAACGCACTTATTGTAAGTCGCTTTGGTTAAAGCGTCAGCTAAATACAATGTAATGTAATAATGTAATGTAATGAAAAATGTGTCCAATTCAACAAAATGTTTTTGTGAAGGTCAGAGCTAAATTATAGAGTGTTTGATAGTGTAATTACACAATCAAAACCCCACGATTACATTAGGTGAGAGAAAATAGATCCACATCCTCCTATGAAACATATTTTATTTCCTTTTCCATGTTATACTTATACTTACTTGCATTAGAACATTTGCATGTTGAACTACATGCTGATATATCTTCCCCAGCCTCAAGGACATACAATAAAATAAATGGATTCATAATTTTAAAAAATTATAAAAATGTATAAATTAATAATGTTGTGTGCAAACATTTCAAATTTAAATATAAAATGAAAAAGAAGTTTACTTTTGAAATGATTTCTCACAAAAACCTTTCTAAATTATAGTAAACTATTAAAAAAGGTTTAGTCAATATACGCTTTTCTGCCTAAAATTGTTAAAATTGAACATAAACTATATCAAACACCACATGCATGGCAATTAACCAATTTTGCCCGCTATTCAAATTGACTTTGGTTGAAGTTAATAACAATATTGATATTATATATATACTGTATATAGCATATAATTGATGCAGTCTTTCTGAACACTTTTAAAATACTGCAAATGAAGAATATTTGTAATGTTCTGCACAGATAGTGCCTTAACTTGAAAACACGTGGCAACTTTATTAATAGAGCAGATGAAAAGATTTGTGGAAGGATAAATTCTTCATGGGCTTCAATGGCTCTCTAGATAAAGGGCGTTTTATGATTGCTTGTATTATCCTCAGACAGGGGTTTGTTTAAATAAATAGTGACATTTGAATAAATATTGCAAAAAAGGGCTCCAAAAAAGGTGTATATATATATATAACTTGTCCGGTTTGACCAGTCTGCATTTCTTCAAGCACCACAAGATTCATAGTTTATAAAGTACAATTCTGGGCCATTGATTGTGTCATTTCTCCGAACACATACAGTAAAAATGCCTGTTTTGAAGCCTTAAAACGGTGCAGGAAAAGGACTTTACATTGCATTATACTTAAAGACAGGATTATTGAGTTAAGAGAAGAGAAAAAAGGAAAGAACATGTTATAATGGGTGATGTAACATTAATGACAGACATAATATGAGGTCCTTGGCACTCAGACTTTAGAGGGTTAATTTTTTGATCATGGGGCATAACCCTTACAGCATCAGGACAATATCATATGGAGTCAGACACTGGAAGTGTGCTGGAGGCGTTGACTGGGACTGATGGATGGATGAGGCTGATGAGACTGAAGAATCTGCGAGGTAGGAACTAGCAGCAGAGAAATAATCATATATTAAAAGAGAGCATGCAGCATCATAAGAAGGCAACCATGTGACAGAGTGTGTCACTTTGCTGAAGGATATTTGTGACCAGCTATCCAGGCCAGACTCTAAAGACTTTCCAAGGTGTAAAATGCTGCTTCCGGAGTACTGACTGGAAGTATTGCTGATATCATGTCTACCATCCTCTTAAAACACTCAACAATAACAATATCAGTCTCAGGAAGAAAGGTTTTTCAACACTTATTAAAAGAAAAACATGCATTCTTGTACTCAGGAGGGGACATTGACAGAGGATTACTGGAAAAGTACACAGTAAGTACTTCATAGTACTTGTGGGGGTAGTTTCACTAGTACTGAGTCCAACAGGATCAATCTCACGAAGAACTAATGGCAACAAAAAATTATTCCTCATCAACTCATCAAACTTGATTTTGTTCTCAGCAGGTGACATTGACAGAGTATTTCTCAAAAAATATACAGTAAAAGTACTTCAATGTATTGTTAGTAGTAGGCTAACTAATACAAAGTCAAACAGTATCAATTTCATTAAGAACTAATGGTAACATTTTATTTTTATCATTCATCAAAGATAGCAGAAAACATGCATTATGTATACTATGGAGGGGACTCTGACAGAGGATTACTCACAAAGTACACAGTAAAGTACTTCATTTTATTTCTGGTAGCAGTCAAACTAGTACTGAGTCCAACAGTGTCAGTTTTATTAAGAACTTGTGGTAAAACATATTTGTATCACTGAATATGAAAAAAAATGAAGAGCAGCTGATTGACGGAGTGCAGAATCGCTGTATAGTTTAAATCTCCTTAGTTACAATGTTGTTCCTTTTAGACAAAGGCTTATTATATTCACATTCCTAATAACATTCATTTTCTGGGCTCAATATGTGTCTTGGCTGTTTTCGTTGTGATCACTAAATTCACCTTGTTTATAATATTATCACTATAACACTGACCCAGATCGCTGGATCGCTAGAAACACCTGCCATCAGACTGGCAAGGGCTGTTCCATGCTCTGCTCAACCTCCCGCCTTCCCAATGGACTCAGTAGCGCCCCCTGTTGCCGTGGAGCATGTGTGAGTGAGCATGTGTGAGTGTGTATGAGCCACCCACGGCGGAATATTACTGCCAAAAGTCACGTAAGTGAGTCACGTGACTTTTGGCAGTAATATTCCGCCGTAAGAAGCAAAAGTTGTGTACTTTAAAAAAAAAGTTGTGTACTTGTAAAAGCTAAGCTGAATTTGTCTCTGAAACATGATTTATTAGAAAAATGCTATGTGTTTGTTTGATAGTTACGTTTTTTCTTTGCAAAACTAAATGCATTAGTTTGGAGATGGTGTTTTGTATTTGCAAACCACATTGTGTTTGTTAGTGAATCATGAGGCATTGGTAAAACCTGTTTAGTTTGTTTGTGGAGTTATGGCAGGAAATTAGCTCCAAACTGTCCACATCTCTGCATTGACTTTACATGTAATCACACCGCTCCTCAAACATCGCATCACGTCGCGTCCGGTGTGAACGCAGCATTAGACTAGCACTGAAAAAAGTTCAAATTTAGGAGATTCTTTTTACTAATAATTACAAAAAATGTACCTGAAAATACATATCTAGGAGATGTCATCTAATTACAAAGACTACTAAAACAAATCTGCCAAAATTAACACTGTTTCTATATATCCCTGCGAAATGTGAATACCTTCTAAGGACTTAGACCTTATCCATCAATTGAAAAGACTAAAAACTCGCACCGAGCAGGAAATGTAAAGATGTTTAGGAGTGTTAGTGACGTCTCACCCTGCTGTCTCCTCTCTGAGCTGTGTGTGGAACCAGGATGGGCCCCTCCAGCTCGGCAGGACTCAGGATGGCCCCCCGCTGGCCCACAGTGAAGATGGTGTTCCTGCTCTTCAGAGACGGCTTGGAGAAGAAACCTGCAGCAGGAGGACAATGAGCATCTGTCTCACACCCATTAAACACCAATAGAACCACTGGAAATGATAAATTACCACCCATATCCTTTCTTCACTCTTCTCGCAATACCACTGCAATTTACAATGTTTCCCATCTATTAAAGGTGGGGTAGGTAAGTTTCAGAAACCGGCTCGAGTGCACTAAAATTTGAAAGTACACAGCCAAAAAGAATCCGCCCCTTCCTTCAGACTTCCTTACAGAGCACCTCCTCCGCGAGAGCAGGCTGCAGTAACGTTACATATCAGGCAAAGCTAAACACATCTAGGTTAGCAATACTACACAGCCAAAGCAACTCCGATGTTGACTCTGGTTTGACTTCTCCTAGTTTCCACTTTCTTTTTGTTCTTAATTTGCTCCGTTACATTTTTTCTTTTGCGACCAGTAGACGATGTTGAACCTAACTCTACCATGGTGAAAGTGTCCGCCTGTTGCTGGTGAGTTATTGAAGTACTGCTGCAATGCACGCCCAATGACGGCACGCCCAATGAGGGCACGCCCAATGAGGGCACGAGATACATTTGTGCGTGCACGAGATGGAAGGCTGACAGACAGGGCGGCAATCCAATCCGTTTAGCCGGGCCGGCTAAACGGATTGGTTGTAGTTTTTACAGTATTACGGGTTCCACAGATGACATTTTTTAATGGATTTTTTGTCAAAGCACTTAGGATATTCATTGCTATCGGGATGTTAAGAGCATTCCATGGAATATAAGAAAAAGTGTATCTCGAGCCGGTTTCTGAAACTTACCTACCCCACCTTTAATGTAATGCTGGCCTCTTTAATCAAAATGTACTTTTTATTATTTTACATATTTAAATGCTGTAAATGTTCCCCGCTGCAGGATGTACTAATTTATTTCTTTGTTTTGTGTAAGTCATAGATACGTTTTTTTTTTTTTTAATCCTTTTTAAATCGTGAATACTTTTGATATCCACTGTGATAAATCATTTGTAAATGTTTTTTTAAAAAGCTCAATGCACTCAATACATAGCATTATATTGTGTCTCCTCTGCTCCGTGTAGCGGGTGTCTGCAGGATCGGTAAATGAAATCCAACATTCAATGTTCTTGGGAGGCCGTTGTTTATATTTGTGACTTTGTTATACTGCTGCTACTCCCGTTCACTTCCAGAAACTATGCTCGCTCAACTTCTCTCTCGCTCGCTCTACACCTGCACGCGCCGCACACATATCTATATATATATATTTCAAATAGGCTCATCCCTACAAACTAATAAAGAAAATGACAGTTTCATTTGGTGTCAGCGGGGCGTTGGCGGGTCACACGCTCCCCTCAGGGGCCACTACACACACACACACACAACCACCCACCCCCCCGCCTCTTAACTGTGTTAATCTGTGTTGTATGTAAATGAGCTGTGCGGTTGCCCTGATGTGATTGCCTGCCATCTCCTGGTCCGCCTCCTGAAGATTGTGATTGGAGCACGCCGGGCCCGACGCACTCCAATCGCAGGACAGAGACGGCGCACACCTGCTGGAGATGACTACAAAGCCTGGGGACAATTATCACTCTGGAGGCTCTGTTGGGTGAACAGGCGCCTCTCGCTTCTTACTCTTCGTTCATGTTTAAATCTGTTAGCAGTGGTTAACTTAGCCTTTACGTTGACTGTAGTTAGTTAGCTTAGCTGTGTTTTCTTACAGCCTCATTTTCTTTAGTTTGTACCACTGCAATAGTGAGGGTTATTTTGTTTAGTTATGTATATACCTTTGTATGTAAGTAGGCTCACTTATACGCAAACACTCACACACAGTTTAAAGCATACCTTTCTTGGCGGTGTCTTCTACTCCCATCAGGTCATCTTTGTCTGCAACCTCCTCATACTGCACACAGGACAGAGACACGTTATTGACCATGTAAACTGAGAGAGCAACAACACTGATAGAAATGCAGAACTCCTACTGCCACTGCTGATACAACATCCCTGTCAGAAAAAATCATCTCTTCATTTCAATTGACAAAAGCCCAATGCTTCTTTATTACTAGTCCAAAATGAATCCAAAGTGTATCAAAATTGCAATATGGACTAGAGCCATATAGTGCAGTATTGGTGAGCTGCAGAGATATTCTGATCTACAAGTCATATTCCTCATACTCAACAAAACCGATTTAGTCTGTTTGCCAGCTCATAGGGTCCTTTTGGAAACCTGGAAATCTTGAGGACCCCAAAGCTTTATGTAGACATTTACAGTACGGGTCCACATAGAAACTACCGGATGCTTACCTGCATATGTTGGGCAATTTGCACAATCAGCATAAATTGTGTTAATTAGCATTAATTAGCATATACAGACAATAGTGGGGAAAAAAGGCTAGGCCATTTGGACCCATTTTGAGTGGTTTTGGGGGTTATTGAGGATCTTGAAACAATTCCTGCCATTGCCAGAAATGGCAGTTTAACCACAAAGTGGCCATATTTGTTCTCCTGGTTGGCTGATTTCAATGAATGTTTTGGTTGATTGTAAAGTTTTAGGGGACTCAAAAGTGCCATTTTCGAAACTCAATATACCTAAAAAACCACTCCAGAATTGGCAAAATCTTCCAAGCCATTTTTTAGCTTTTCTCATGCCAACTAATGCAACTTATGCCAATTACGCAAATGTCCCAAAATATACAAGTATGCATTAGTCTTGTGCTGGGGACACGTACTATACATTTATATCCCAACACTTTGGTGTACTCAACACTTCCAGGTATACTGGCAATAGAGTATATTTGTTTGGCACATACTGCATGTCCTGTGTGGAGCCACTGACCTGCACTTTGAGCAGCCGGCCGCTGTACGACTTGAAGTAGCTGTAGTAAATCTTACTCATCGTGTCCACATACTCATCTCTGATCTCCTTAGCAACTGTTCTCTCATTGGCCAAGAGGAACTGATAGAAAAATCTACAGCGAGAAGAGTTAAAGGGCCGAAGTTTAAATGTTCACTCATTTATAGCATCTTTAAAACATACAGTACAGTGTGCTTGAATTCAATCAAAATTACTATTAAAAATGACTTAATTTTCTATACTTACTTGTAATTATTATGCTGGACTTTTCATGTTTGTTTTTCTACACAATAAAACCTCCAATAAAGAACTTAAATGGAGAAGAAGATTGATATATTCCTAAGTGGTATGAAATGTCTTGCTCTCACCTGTACTTGAGCAGAGTGTTCTGGGGGATCTGGTAGTTTGTCATTGGCTTCCTGAAGGAGTAAATCTTCTGGAGGATGAACTCTCGGATCTTTGACACCGCCTGAAGTGAGGAAGGAAGATAGTTTCACGTCAGCAACAAAGTCATTTAAAAGGATAACATTTGTTATACTTTGATTTATTTAACATAGAACCGTTTACCTTTCTACTCTACCAGTTAGAGTTCACAGTACATATGAAGAGGGCAGACAAATACTAAGACACTGTTTACATCCTAGATGTGTGTAACAATCCCATTTTTCGAAATATGTATCCACCCTCTTCTTTTGGAGAGTTAAAGTGATTTGCTCCATTAAGCAAAGAAAATTCATCTTTGAATATTTTATTCACCAACTAAGAGCTTAAAAGGTCCCATGTCATGCTTTTCCGGTTATATATACACAGGAGCACCAACAAGCCGTGTAGGACAGAGAGTGAATACAGTGTTTCCCCTAGGATGGAGTCATAGCAGCGGTGCTACGGCACGTGGGCCCAGCATAATGTGAGCGCGGAGCGCGTGGAATTTTTTAGTGTGTGCGCGTGCGAAGTGCACCCCGCCAATTTGTTTCTATGTGTCAGCACAAGAAAGGCTCTTGAGGCCTAGTACCAGGGCCGGTTCTAGACAATTTGCTGCCCTAGGTGAGATTTTTGGCGACATTTTATATGTAAAGAATAAATGAAAAATCTCTACAAAAGACAAATACACTGCAAAAACAGAAACTTATTGACATAGGTAATAGACGTCAAAATGGCTTTAAATGTATTCAGTATCGTATGAACATGTTTGAATTGGGGGGTGGACGTCACATCCTCTAGGGGGGTCCGGGGCAATGTCTCAAGATTTAGCAAAAATACACCTTTATTGAACATACAGTAACACAAATACTACAAATCCACATAACAAACAATCAAAAATGAAAAAGGGTCGCCACTTATTATTATTTTAAGAATAATAACAATTCTTTTTTTTTTTGGTACCTGGCTGGCGCCCCCTAGCAGCGGCGCTCATATTTCAGCAGCGGCGCTGCGCCGCCACTATTTGTATATAGGGGAAACACTGGAATACACATACTATACAGAGATGCTGTATGAGAAACCAATGTGAGTTTGGAACATTGAACAATGTAAATCTATTCTAGTAGACCTCAACAATGGAATTATAATCAGTAGAAATGGTCATGTCATGGGACCTTTAAGTCATATCGAGGACGATATACCAACAATGTGATCTTTCCAGTTCTTAAATGTGAGACTTTGCTGCTTTCTTTGTCTTACACTGTAGTAAACTGAATATTTTGTGGCTGTTTGTTGGCCAAAACAAGACAAGTGATGTAGTCATTGTGGGTTGTAGCAAATTGTGAACCTTGTTTTGCTGTTGTTGTTGTTGTTGTTGCTGCTGATGCCATACTATAATTATACGTGAGAGAAACCCTGCCAAGTTAAAATCCAACAAGCGATGACATGATATTCTTCTAAGTTATTTTAAGGGACACATTTTAGAAGAATGACTGCCGTTTTTCTCCTTTTCCATCTTTTGTGCTTTTGTATGGCACCACAGTTGATATTTATCATTATGCAAGTGCTTTTAGCACGAGTTCAGGTGGTGGACGTGTGTGCCAGTAACAGGTTTAAAAAGCATTTAGTTCCTAATTGGTTTATTATCAGGTTTCATTATTCAGTGCTCCTTCTGAAACTCTTTCAGAAACATGGTTTGAAATGTTATGACAATAAACCTTTGAATCTCTAACAAAAAAAACATGCCAATTCTGGAATCCATGTAGAACAGGGGTCACCAACCATTTTTAGGATGAGAGCTACTTTAAAAAAAGAAAACAAGTCGTGAGCTACTTTTACTCCACTTATTTTGTTTTTTGCAGTGTATATATTTAGCACATTTTAACATGATGATATGCTTACCTTTAACCTTTGTGTGCTGTTTGGGTCTGTGGGACCCGTTTTCAGTGTTTACTAAAATAGAATGTATTCAATTTAATTATTTTAACCTGCTTTATTTGGGGGTGGACCTCACCTCTTGTTAAAAGCATCAATCTGGTGCATCTGAGCACAACATGAATTCATGGATACAGCTCTCAACACTCATATGAAAGGGAGCTGTATACTTTTCAATAATCCAAACATCTTTAGAATATGATCAAAACCAATAACAAATCATTTAAACTTGTTTATTCTTATCTTACCTAGTTAGCATTCTTTCTTTTTATTTATGCATATTTTACTAATCACTCCCCTTTTAAACTGTTTTTTGTTTTTTTTTACTGTTCTATAGTACACATTGGAATGATTTCTTACTTAATCAAGACATATAGATAAAGTCTCTCTCTCTCGCAATAAATATATATGCAAGTTGCAACACAGACACAGTACAGCTCTGCCCCTCGTGTGTTGTATAGGCTGGCACGATAGGCTGTTCAATGGGGCTGATGTGTAGATTCTGCCAGAAGGAAAGGTCAAACACCTTATGAAGCGATGAGCTGCCGCTCCACATTGCTTTTCTTCCCGACTGCAACGCTGTTCCCACAAATCAAGCAAGAACGTGATATTCGATATTCATTGTGCGGGTGGGGGGAGGAGGGGTGTTAGATAGATATAGAGTTGTAGTAAGTCAGGGGTTTCAAACTCAAATACACAGTGGGCCAACATTTTAAAATGGGTACTAATTGAGGGCCGGACTGGTTCAATGTTTATTACAGAACTTATTGAAATGAACTTATTGCACATATTAAACCTGGAACTAACAAAGCTTAAATTATTGCCTATAAAAACAACATTAAATAATCAGTTGCATTAATTTCTTATGGCTCTATCTGCAGCTTTTCCAGAGTCATTTCTTATGATTACATTTTTCCAGATCTAATAGTAATTACAAATTATCCAGTGGGCCGAATTTAAATCCACCAAGGGCCTGATTTGGCCCCCGGGCCTTGAGTATGACACATGTGTTGTAAGTAGATAGAGTTCGCTATGATTTAGGTTTCGTTTATGCATAGGGTAGATTCTTTTAATTACATTTCCTTTTTGTTTTGTGTATTTTATACATTTTGGATTTACTTGGCGAGCAATTTTTAGAACATGCCCGGCGGGCGACTCACGTTGCCCCTGATGTAGAACAATTGAAATGTTAACACTTGTAAATGGTACCCGGCAGTAGAAATATATGAATAATATATATCATGTACCCATAATCCCTGACTATTTTTTAACTAAGGAACCGCTTTAAAAAAGTGTGTGGGAGAGAAACTCCCTCTGGAGGGAACACAGGGATTTTAGACTTTAACCATTTACAGGCACAGAACTTATAGAACACACTAGAGGAGAGGGAGAACTCCATGAAGAACAATAGGGCCTCTTTAAACCACCGGCTGATTAACCCCGTACTTGCAGCCTTAAATATTCTGTAAAAGAATGTTGCAATTTAAGGAACCAACATATCCACCGTGGAGTTTCTTAGACCCTCCCCTTTCCGTCTCACCTTGAGTTTGAGACGGTCCACGATGTCCTGGATGTCGGAGCAGGCCAGCGTCTCTCTGAAGCTCAGCTCTTTGGCAAAGTTGATCTTGTTGTTGAGCTCGTGCAGCTGCTCAAGAAAGCCCTGCTCCGTCACAGGGCTGTCCAGGATGGTGCTACGCAGACAGGGAGTAACATCAGATCAACATTCTCCTCATGGACACGCTAAGAGGGATGTATCAGGTACTTAGCCATTGGGTTTTATCTACAATAGATGGCAGTTGGCTAGCCTTCAGTTTTATAAACAAGAATACTAGCATGGAAGTAAAGCAATTGTAAGTTCCTTTTCATATATATAATCAGAAACCCTTGTTTATCCCAGGGCAAATAGGGTTTCAGGACCGTTGATCCATTTAAGAATAAAATATTAAAGGAAGTGCGCAATACAAATATATAATAGAATCAAATATTAGTATAAAAATAAGAAGTTAAGTAAAATGTCCGATAAAAGAAAAAATGAAAATAGAGGTTAAAGTAGAAACATGTAACATTGTACGACAAATATAACATGAATATTACAATACACAGTGTTTTATTACTATTAATAAGCTATTAATGCTGAATAGCAAAGTTTAGAAAATTGGTTTGAACTGTGCTATTTCAACATACAGAATAAAGGGGCAGTACCACCCTTTAACCACTGCGAAATTTGCTGCAGCGCTCTGCCCCCCCGCCTCATTTACTGGGGGCTATGTCCACAGCATTACATTGCTAGGCTTACTGTTAGTGCTCCTGTCGGCTTCTTAAACTGGAGGTGGTCACTGACTATGGACAAGTATACATACAGCCTTACTTTAAACAATCAATGCTATCCCTTTAACAGCTGTTTGGAGCCCCAGCTCTCCCCCCCACTCACGAGATCATGGCTCCGGGCACCACCAGCTCGTCCACCAACTGGCTGAGGTGGCTGCGCACCGCCTGCCGGTTCTTCAGCCGCACGTTCATGCTGACCGACTGCTGCTGCAGGGTCTGGATCTCACTGCTGATGGAGGACAGGTCGCACTGGAAGCCGCTCAGCATGCCCTCCATACGCTGGAAGGGTGGAACAACACACGGAAAACAAGGGTTGAAATCATAACAAATTTCCTCCTGGACGATTGAAGTTCTATTTGAATTGAATTTGTTTTAAATTCTGGGTTTTAAGGGGACGATACAACTGGGACTTTGGTCGCAGATTGTCATATCGACAGAAGGAATTCTCTGTGGATTTTTGAGATGGAGAAAACTGAGCTGACAAGGCCTCCTAAGATCTAACACCCGAGCCTCATCCCAATACCCCTCCTCGACTCCTCCTTTCCCTCACTCGCTTCCCTTCCTTGCGTCTTAGCTCCGCCTCCGTAAGATGCGAGCGAGAGACACGAGGAGGTGACGCGAGGACAGAGGAGTCCTCAGGTATTAATTGGGATGTCCTCGTTCACTCAAACGTCACTTTTAAACGACGTCTGTTAATGATGACATGTGCACAGCTGTATCCCCTCTCATGGGGCTTAACTGAATAACCCCTTAGGACCGGCCCATTTGTTGTTAAATATTTATTTAAATGAATGAATCTTTCTCTTGTTAGTCAAGGAATTAAATGTATGATGGTTGGTCCTGCTTTTGTGTTCCGTTTTGGTGTAAAATGTAGCCTACATTTAAATACAAATATAATTATAGTAATGTGAAAGCCTTTTAGAAATGAATTGCACATAATAATTCCCACGGAGCTGTGAGCACTTATACATTTATGTGACGCTTTTCCACTCATCTTCCAGTTGTCGGTTTTCCTCTGTTGAAATGGACCAGCTGTGAAGGTGGGGGCGGGGCCTTTATACGCGAGTAGTGAAAACACTTCTGCGTAGTCTGCTCGCGTGTATCCTCCCTTTCGTCTCCTCCCGCACCCCTCCTCCCTTACCCCTCCTCGACTCCTCCGTGTGCATTTCAGCTATTGGGACGTCCTTCAAAATGGCGTGTCTTGATCGATGTCCGGGTCAAGTCCCAGAGGAGGGGAAGAGAGGAGTCGAGGAGGGGTATTGGGATGAGGCTCCAATATTCGTTATACATTGTCTTCTACTGACTCCACATGCAGTGCATTGTGGGATCTCTTACCTCCAGTATGGAGTCACAGGCGGTGATCTGGTTGTGCAGCAGAGCAATGTTCTGACTCTCCTTGATGTCTGACAGATCAGCAGTTAGAAAAATTACAATCATTTAATAATGATAAAGTATTTTAAAAAACAACAACAACAAAACAAAATACGCCATTTTTTTACATCATGAACAAAGTGAAATGAGTGATTACAATGTTTGTATTTGAAGACATCACTGAAAGGAACCAAGATATTTGTGGTAATACTCATATCAATATGCATCATTTGTTTACATTCATATTGTATATCAGCAGATAAGCTTTTTTTTGTCTTTGTTGACAATGCACATTAAAAATGTAATTTGGCACCTAATAAAGAATAACAATTCTTCTATTTTTATGATGCAGTGATTTATTTCTATTCCTTCTGTATTTGGGACTGTTACATTAGAAAAGACACATAGCCCAAAACAATGGACTGAAGCCAATGTTGATCACTTTTTAAGCTGTAATATAAATGAAGTATAGACCGTAACATTCAAAGGATACAGTCTTTAATGGAGGCTTGTTCAATCCTCTGCAGCTCTGACTCCACCTGCTTGGAGTACTGACGGAGGTCAACACCCTGAATAGACAGGAGGAGGGAACACTTTTATCAAACACAGTGTACTGAGAAAGGCTGAGGAAAACATGCCATCAATTGGCTAATATAAATGCAGTTTTCACCTAATTTAAAAGACTTGTATTTGGTTTCAATATCTCTTATTGAATCTCACTCCCCTAATATGTTCTTAATGAATGAAGGGAGATAGCAATGACAGATGACATATTACAATAGTAACAACAACAGGTGCTGAGCGTGTCTTTTTTGACGACAGGTAGTATTTGTTTTTAGAGAAATACTTTCATTGCTCTCTTAGACCTCCATGTTTAAACATCAGAGCCACAATGCGCCTACCGTTTTGAGCGCCTCCTTCACAAGGTCATCCTCCAGATTGGCCTGGATATGAACTTTAGGAGAAAGAGACAAAGGGCAGTCATGACAAATCAAACTTCAAACTGAAACTCTGGACCACAGATTGTCTCTACCAGGCTGCAGCTTTGAGTTATGAACTTCAATCTGTAGTTGATGCAATATAGAAGGTTTCATAGGATCTAGTTGTCATTAAGGAATGCAAGTAGTTGATGCACATTGTCAAAATGTAAAAGATGTAATGTCAGGCCAAGAAGAAAGCTAAATTCATCTGTGCTGATCTCCTTTGTATCCAGATCTCATTATGAGACATTCAAATGCTAAATGTTGCCTTACTGTCCACTTCATCCAGGATGAACTCATCAGTGGTGAGGTCTAGTTCTCCTAGGTTGATGTCTTGGATCTCTCCATCAGTCTTCTAGAATAAAAACAGACATAATTATAAACAAATAATTATTTAATGTGTTGAAAGGTCTCTGGAATTATTTTATTTTTCTCCTTTGTCACTGTGACGGATCACCAAACATTTCCACGGGCTATAAATACATATTTTCAGTTTGTGGTACCAGAGAGTATATAATATATGGAATATAATATACAATGTCATCCTTTTCCTAATTTTCTTGTAAGTAAGGATTTTTTTCCCTATTACAAGGAAAACGTATTTATGAAAGTGTCATATGACCTGAACTGTTCACTGCCTCAGAAAACATGGATTTGGCAGGTGGCAGGTGCATACTGCATTTCCCAGAGGAGGGTCAAACTTTTAAAAACAAGTAATGGATGTTGAGGGTCCTTTGGACTGAGTGATTTTGAAGGCTTTGGATATAAATTGGTGGTAAGAATAATAATTGCTGTGCTAACTTGAGCCAACTCAATTTCACTGCAATTACATGTTGTTTTCATGATGGACTGATTCACCAATTGTCAATAAAGTATTGGCTAATAAGGAAACATGTCCATCATAGTTTTCCAGAGATTTTTCTTTTAAATGGCATGTGCTAGTTATATTTCCTGAAGTTGGGTCAGAAATGTGAATTATCGGCTGATTATTGCAACGCATATGACGTCACATTTTTCATCCAGGAAATCATTCAGCTTTCCAGTGTTTTGACAGGGTGCTAACAGCTACATTGGCTTAAACTTCAAGCTGCATACACACCCTTCGTCAAAAATACCCAATTTGAAAAAAGTTCTTATTAACACTCAAAGCTATTTATCTGTCCATACAGCAATATGCATTGCAGTCAGCTATGTACAGTTGCAGTTCATTGATAATGACTGTCTCTGGTTCTGAATGCTAACAGGATACAGACATGAGAGACCATAAACACATATTACAGTTTTTCACAACTACTGAGATTCAAATAGAAGTTATAAAATGTCACCTCGTCTTGTAAGTACGCCATGGCCATTTCTGTCGGGTTTCCAGCTGTGTTGACATCGGGACCAGCTCCCCCAGCTAGAGCCACCTCCGCCATTGAAGCGAATTTACGCTAACGTAAAATGAAGTACAGATGTAAAGTTCCACCTCGTCGTTCGCAGAAACGGAAGAAGCGTCCTTGCCTTTATGAACATAAATATATGTACACAATGACAGTCTCAACTAAATTAAGGTCAACTACATTGGTTAATAAGTACTCCGTCGGACAACGTAAACATGGCTAATTATATTTATTTGTGTTTATTATATATTTTGTATCTAACCGGTGTATAAAATCGGTGGACCAACTTCCGTTCACGGACAGTATCAAACTCTCGCGAGAGCCTTTCAGCTTCCTCTTCGCACGGAACCTACTTCCAAGATGGTGAGTACATTTTTTGTCAACCTGGAATACTTTGGAAATCCGCAATCATCAGGCTTTAATCGCTGTTATTTGCTACAAACATACGTTTATTGAATATTAGACAGTCTTTGCAAGTGGAATGATGTTGAATTGCTTAAGTATTGGTCACAGAAATTGACATAGTAACTCGATTTACTGTCAACGCCGAGCTGAGGTGCAGCTAACTAGCATGGAGGCTTTTCCATCTATTGATACAACGTAATTGTATTGATGTTTTTATGCTCCGTTTATAGCAAAGCTTTACAACCGCAAGGTATATTCCAAGTTACCGGCGTCGTTAAAGTTACAGAAACACTCACATTTTAGGCGTCTACCTGTATACGCTAACTAGCCTTAAACCTCCTTATGACTTATGTAGTTGCATGTCTGGAGGCACGGTACATGTTTCACCGGTGAATGTGCACCGGCAGCCGGTTCATATCATATTGAAGGTTGAGTTGCTTTGGAATGGGTAACCCATTGGTCTGAGTAGTTTTGAAGGTTCTGGAGGTGCACAGAAGTTGTTGCTTAGAGTAATAATAGCTATGCTAACTGGAGCCAAAACTGTTAGCTTCAGATGCACACATAAGCTGTGGTCCAATTCAGAGGCTGGGTCCTCCGCGGACTGCGAAATGAGACGCTCTACGGCAGGGCTATTCAACTACACATTCAGTTGGGCCAGATTTTATAACTACAAAATTCAGCTGGGCCAGACATTCAGCGGCCTGTAAAAAGCGGGTAGTGACACATTTTAAACCAACACACATTACTGCGATGAAAAACATGCAATTTGTATTAATTGTTCATCCAACAAAGGTAGGTCAAAAAGTGCATAAAAACACAACAAATTAGCATTAATTTAACAGAATCTGAAAAAAAAGTGCACAGTTGTAGCATTACATTTGTTTGCTTTAGAAGTCAAATATTTAGGTTATTTTTTTTTAACCAGGCACATCACAAAGTGCATTTACTGAATACAATAATAGCAGTGTTAATAAATGTGCTCAAATACAAAAAAAACAGCTAAAGAGCTCCAATGCAACACAAAGAGGTAGTACTGTAGCAATATTTTTTCACTTTTCAAGTAATAACACAAAAATCATACGTTTTGGTCACATTTGTCCCAGACACATTACAAAGTGCACTTGAATGAATACAGAAAGAACTGTCAAACACTTCAGTGCACAAACCCATAACAAGGGATACGGGTAACTATATGAATGAATACTACACTACACGCCTACTATAGTAAACTAGGTGCTTACTATCACCTCATTTGTGATTTGTCATCGCTGACTTTCTCAATGGGAGAAGGGACATTTTTTGTTTTGAACAAGAGCAGTGATTTTTGGCTCATAGGATGTCAATGCAATCCTAAGACATTGGTGAAGAGTGCTGTCAGTCAGGGAGCAGCGAGTGCTACTTTTGATTGAGTTCATGTGTGAAAAGCTTGATTCACATGTGTATGTTGATACAAACATACTGAGCACACAGATCGCTACTTTCTGAACGTTAGGGAACTGCTGTTTTTTGACATCACTCCAAAACTTCGCTGGCCCGTTAGTGCCAGCGAACATGTCAATAAGTTCCAGTGTATATTTCTCCTTGTCGATGCAGGGGACCACTTCCTTTCCTCTGGTTGATACGTCCCCCTCTATTGCAACAGTGAAGGGGTCTCTGGCAAAGCCCATCATCACGTCTGTGGGCAGAGCGAGTCCATCCAATCGACCGGCAAAGTTCTCTTTCAACCTCGCAATGAAATCTATCATCACATCCGTGATTTGTGCCGGAGATGTGATGTGTTTGGGGAGCGTCGGAAAATGCAGCATCCGACCCGTGCTCAAGTCGGTAGCAAAAAGGTCCAGCTTGACTTGGATCTGCTCCACAAGATCAATTACCGTTTTGTCTCTGTTTAAGCTTCAGAGTTGAGAGGGACATGTTTTAGAGTTGCTATCATAGGACCACCGTTACTAGCACCACTAGATGCACTTTCAAAAAACGTGCTGCGTTGTGGTTTGGTGGTTTCTATGCAACGCGGAGTGTTGCGTTCATGGTCTGTACTAGTGTAGGAATTTGGCTACGGGAGGCTGGGCCACTCGGGAGTTGGTTCTGGGCAGCATTCGGCCCGAGGGCCGCCAGTTGAATAGGCCTGCTCTACGGAGCATGTCCTTGTACGTCACCGGCAGTTACCCCAACATTTTGCCGCCCCCGTCACCTAGCAACCAGCTGCAGTCACAAGTGCCGGTAATAATTTCTGACACTAGGCAAAATATTTTCAAACTGTTCAATACGGAGTTCGATCTAGCTGTACTTATCAGTGTTTCCCCTAGGATGGAGTCATAGCAGCGGTGCTAAGGCACGCGGGCCCAGCAAAATGTGAGCGCGGCGCGCGTGGACATTTTAAGTGTGTGCGCGTGCGAAGTGCTTCCCGCCATTATGTTTCTATTTGTCTGCCAGCACAAGAAAGACACATACATCATTAAAAGCTTCAAATGTATTCAGTATTGTATGAACATAATTGGTGGTTGGACATCACATCCTCTAGGGGGGTCCGGGGGTATGCCCCCCCGGGAAGATTTGTTTTTACATTTTAATATAAAATGCTTCAATCTGGTGCACTTTGAGCACACAATGACTAGAGACTAGATCTAACTCTAAACACCCATATGAAAAAGATCGTTTTACATTTTAATAATCAAATAATTGAACATACCAATAAACTACCATAGCCAATAACACATATGTAACTTATTTTATTTTTGTTGTTCATTTACATCACTTTCATCAGGCAATTTTTTAGTTTAATATCAGGTGTCAAAAGAGCATGGCACCTAGTAATGAATGTGTCAAATGTCTCCACTTCGTTCCACTGCCCCAGTGACTTGAATATCTTGGGTTCTGCCACCCTTCATGCAGATCTAGATCCCTCCGCTTCGCGTCGGGATCCTGATCAGCCTGTCGGGTGTTCTTTTCCCCATAATGACCGCGTCGCTGCACGTTATCCCTTACAAACTAACTAAGTTAGCTAGATGTAATTCATTCTTAACTGTAGGCTTTTATCAAAGTATTAATTTACTTAATCTAAATGTAACAACATTTTAAATTATAATAACTTACATTTATGGCGTTATGACCTTCTTCTTGAGGTGATTGTGTCCAAATAAAGTTATGTCTGCTTCAACTTGCTGTTGTCTGTCTTGTCAGGCAGTTTTCCTTCAGCTCTGAAAATGACAGCTTTCCCGCGTATCGGTGGCTCGAAGTTGCCGCGAGCGCTAGGGGGCAGCACTTATAATTTTTTTAATAAAAAAAAAAAAAAATTTTTTTTTTTTTTTTATCTGCTTGGGGGCTTGCGCCCCCTAGCAGCGGCGCGCATATTTCAGCAGCGGCGCAGCGCCGCTGCTGAAAACATATAGGGGAAACACTGCTTATTTTTGTGTTATATAATATGTTTAAATTAAGTTTAAAAAATCCCCGCGCATCTGGATAAATTGCGCAGTCTGCTCCTTGCTCCCTATCAAAACAAAATTGTTGCAGTAAGATTTGTATAACAAAAGCAGTTAAATAAATAAATTAGCTTTATAATGAATCCCAACAATATGAAAACCAAACAGGGTTTAGAAATATTTTCATTTCATATTATTTTATGTATGTAATATAAAGAAGACATCTCCAATTGCCCGTATATTTAAATACACAAATTAAATAGGTTTACTTTTCTTTCATGTCGTTTACTATTTAGGTGAGTTGAAACCCAATACTTACATTTAAAAACGAATTCAGCTGAAACCGTTGTAGCCGTTGATGGGACGTTACAAGCCATATTTTTTTTTTTAAACTCATTCGTCACCGTCACCCATTGCATCCTGGGATATGGTACACCGCGGAGTGTACATCAGATGTATCCTCTAAATCTGGGGAAAGAAGGCTGCATTTGCGGGCCGCATTCGGAGCAGTCTTGTCTTTTCTTTTTTTTATTGGGACAGCCTTCGTTTGGCGGAAGTGACGTATGGGGTCTCCGAATGCATCCTCAGGAGGATGCGGCCGCTGAATTGGGACACAGCTATACTATACTTCCAGAATGTTATTTGACCATGTACTACTGATCAGAGCAAAAAACCCATATAAAATTCAGACTTGAGAGAGAAAATAACATAACGATACACAGTTTTTAATTTAATAACTTCTTTCTTGTAAATTAAGTTAGTCTTCAGCCGTTTGAAGGTAAACATGCTGCTGAAATGAGGAGTAATGGACGAAACAGATGGCCACCTGTAGAAAAAAACAGCCATCCATAATGTTTGTCCCACTGCCATTACGGCTACCCTTATTTTAAGTATCTGCTACTTCAATAAGGGTTATCACCGCTAATATTGATCAAGCACTATTTAAAAAAAGAACAATGTCCGAACTTGAGATTCCTGCCCTCCTAATGTTCTGAAATCTTCTGTTTTCAGTCTCTTGTCATCCCTGAGAAGTTCCAGCACATTCTTCGTGTTCTCAACACGAACATCGATGGTAGGAGGAAGATCGCCTTCGCCATCACTGCCATCAAGGTATGGTTTTAGAAAATGAAGTGCTTTGTGTTGTGGTTTTAACATGCCTTCACAGGTTATTTCTTTTTATTTACATCTTAATTTGAGATATGGACCTCATCGGTTATTCTTGATTTGAAGTGTTAGATAATACTTTTTTTATCATATTTATTACATCTCATTTGTGAAATTGCCTGATCCTCAAGTCCTGTTTCTTCGCAGGGCGTTGGCAGACGTTATGCTCATGTCGTCCTGAGGAAGGCCGACATCGACCTCAGCAAGAGGGCCGGAGAGCTGACCGACGATGAGGTGAGAGATCTGGGGCTGTTCACAGGGTCCTGGCAGCAAATGGGAAAACATGTTAAACTCTTGTCAAAGTGGAATGTTTTAATTTTCCATAGCTTTGTGGATAAATGAGTGAGAAATACTTCAAACATTTTTGACAATATATAATGCCAAATGTTTCCTGATTCTGTGTGCATAAAATCAATACAGATGTCTGTGTGCAGAGGCTACAGTCATGTGTTTACGGTTGTGCGTCTGTGGCAACATTCTGTATTCAGATTGTGATTTTAATTGGTTCCACTTTATTATTGTTCTTGTGAACTAACAACTGTGTGTGTTGTCAGGTGGAGCGTGTTGTGACCATCATGCAGAACCCTCGCCAGTACAAAATCCCTGACTGGTTCCTCAACAGGCAGAAGGACGTGAAGGACGGCAAATACAGCCAGGTGGGTGACAGTAAAGTATTCTAAATCATTCCAAAAAGTTTTTAGCATTAATAGTTATATTAAACCTAAAACGTCAAGTTATTTGAGCAGACTTTACTTATCTTTATCACAAACGTATGAATGAATCAAAAGTTGAAAGCCAGGGATCCAGCTTGTTTTGGAATAGTTTTGTCCCTTGTGTGTTTAGCAGATTTCCTTTTTACTTGTCTGTTATTCACATGTCTTAAAGACAAGCTGCAGGAATTCACAGGGATTTTTGCCTCATTAGTTTGCTATTAAACATTGTGTTAATGGTTTAGTGACATGTAAAATGAACTTTTATATTTGAAAGACACTGGAGTCAAGTAGTTCAAAGGTGAACTCTGCAATCCCTTAACAAACCTGTTAACTGTTGCTGTTTGTTTGCAGGTCCTTGCTAACGGTCTGGACAACAAACTGAGAGAAGATCTGGAGAGGCTGAAGAAGATCAGGGCTCACCGGGGTCTCAGGCACTTCTGGGGGTAAGACTTCTGTTACCGTCTGCATTGTTCGTCCAGTTTGCCAGAGAGCACTGTTAAATCAAATCGATGAAGTTAGGTTGACTACAGCCAAAGATAGAATCACCATAAGGTGTCATGGTGTATCTTCTCCTTGAGCTGCGGTTTGAAGCTGCTCAGTCTTGGTGTCTATGACATTACATTTTGTTAAGGGCTAATTAAAAAAGCTAAAGTAGTTTTAATTATTTCAGTGGGATGCTAACTCATAGCGCATTGTATTAAAGTTGTACATTTGGCATCTCAGGGCTTTGGTACATGACATACTATCAGATAAATCTGGAAGGTTTTACCGCTGGATCCAACTGTTTTTTATAAGCTATGTTTTTTTTAAACTAAACTTTATCCTCTCCTTCCAGTCTGCGTGTGCGTGGTCAGCACACGAAGACCACCGGCCGTCGTGGTCGCACCGTTGGTGTGTCCAAGAAGAAGTAAACCCCCTGCTTCCCCTTGTTTCAATAAAAGTCACTTTGGACAGATCTGTTGTAGCGTCATGTTTCTCTTGATACTGCTGAAGGGAACGGCTTCATTAAAGCTCATGAGAGAAAAAGTCAACATTTAATGCAAGTCCCTGGGTGTTTCGAGTGCCGCCGAAGGACTGTCCCAATGTCCAGCATACTTTGAATTCTACTGAGTCCGGGGTACTTCGTTTGGAGAAATTTCAAGGCTGCACATGTGTAGACTCAGATCTTACAATCCCCACAATGCTTTGCGCACGGACCAATTTCCCCAAATCTGTGGCGGAAAATGTAAGGCGGGGCCTCTCATGACGAACATCTGCTAGCTTGTTCAACTCTGTTTTCCGAATGCCAGGAAGTATTCTCGCCTCGCTTCTGAAGCAAGATGCTCTGAAGACATGTGCTACCAAGCAAGCGTACTCGCGATTTGAGAAACACCCCGACTCTTCTGTAGTCGCAGCTTAAAGCAACTCTGACACTTAAGAAATGCCTCCCAGCAAAGCTCTACTTAACGCCAAATGAACAATTCTGAATCAGTGCAGTCAAAACTAAACACTGTGCCACATAACTGAAGAAAACATTTCTTTATCTACAAATGTTCCATAAAACTGTAATATGCATTCAAACGAAATTAAGATATAAATGGTTAAATAAAACTAGTCTTAATGGCCTATAAGGAGACAAGAACCCCCTGTGGAGTGTGGAAACCATAAAGTGAAATGTTGGTGGGTTTCAAAGCTACATATTTTAAGGTGGAACATGGTCTACACTTGCAAATGAAGTCTTAAGTCACACCTGAAAGTGATTTAAAAAAATATATCCAACAGGGAACCTGCACTTATCCTTAAAGGAAAAAAACAACGCCATGAATAATATTGCTCGTGTAGTCACCCTCTCCTACCCCAGTGCATGCTGGGATAGGCTCTAGCCTTTGACATGTTAAGCAGTTCTCGAAAATGTATAAGATGCATTTGCAGAAAAGGAAATGTTCAGTACAGCTGTGTCTTAATCTAAACCGTGTAGTTCTGACTGGCGGCATAAAAACAAGTCATGCTGTAGAACAAGTAAGCCCATTAGACAATCATACATGAATAATACAGACATTACACTTTTATTTTTTTTCTTCACATTTTTCCACAAAATAATAACTTGAGTCTGAAAGTCGAAGTTAAAACAGATCAGTAACAAACCTTTCACAGAACAGGAAATGATGAATCTCATTAACTTGAGCAATACATTTATGGACAACTATATCAGTCTGAAGAAAGAAAAAAAGTGAGGAAGGACACACTTTGAATTACAATCTAATACTTTTGACTTGAAATGAAGTCCCTTAATTTTAATGTTTGAAAAGTCTAACGGTGTCAACAAAATGAGAATTAAAAACGACTCACATTTATGACCCAATATATTTAACTTTTCCTGGCTGGCTGCCACATGTATTAACCTTAATAGATTGATATCATTTCCTATTAAGAGACATTCAATTGTGTTTTTATTTTGTGAGTATCTTCTTTCTTCTTTACCCCGTTACCTAAAAATAATTCATTCACATTTCAAACCCCCCGACTGCACAGCTTTTTCTTTATAAACGTGGTCGGTTGTTAAATGTTCGAACGCAGCCTGATTATTCACCAGAACACAAGCCAAGACTCTTGTTTTTGCTGTTATTAAGAGGTTTGTGTTTTTTTCTTCTTCTTGATGTATCCTCCAAATATCAGGTCTCAGATCAGATTTCATAACATCCAAAAGTGATCAAGACTGTTCCAGTACACTTGAAAAAGAAACGCTAAGAGTGGTGCAGTGAGGACATTTTGTTTTGTAGGCCGAGGGATTTACTGACATATCTCATGTCGTAAAACAAATCATATCCATAGCTTGTGTTAACCACACACCTTATTCCAGGCATCTAACCAAATCTAATAAATAAAAAAAACGACTTTAAAAGCAAGTGAACCCAGGGTTTAGGCTTCATTCTGGAACCACACTGGGGTGCCCCCCCTCACCCGTCCCTCTGAAGGGGGGGGGGACTTCTGCTGTGGCTGCGGGGCTGCCTGCTGCTGGTCTCTGGTGGGAGCGTAGTGAATCTCCAGAGGCCTCCTCACCTTCCAGTATTTCTCCTCGACCAACTCCAGAGTCAGAGAGCCGTTCAGCGTCTGGGGGAGGGAGGGGGGTTGAATGAATGGAAAATAATGAAGACATTGACACTAGTGATTAAAAGATACAGTAGATGCTACCTAAATGTGCACTGAAGCAGTAGATGTTTTTCTGGATTTGTGTTCGGACCGCAACTGAAATGAATTTCTATATGTTGTTTGTGTTCAAATTCAGCTACGGTTTGTGTTTAGGACTGCAAATTAAAATGATTGTTGTTAATGGTTTAGCTGCAGATTATGTTCTAGATTCATTTTGAAATACCAAAAGGTACCACTTAACGATGTTGCATTTTATACTTACACAGATTCTCACATTGTAGAAATGTTTAAATTGTTTAAAAAATAAAATAATTGTTCTTATTTTCTGATTAATTTTCTATGTTTATGCATTTTTTTTGTGTATGTTATGTGTTATATAAATATATACATTTTCTTCTTCCATTACGTTAGTCTTGATAAAGATGTGCATTTTTTTGTTCATGCTTAATTATATATTTTTTTAGACTTTTTTTTCCAGTGCTGGAACAAAAAGTACATTTTCTACGACATTTGCACTATTTCTTTTTAAATGTTAAAAGATACTTTTGTAGATCAATGAATAGTTATTAGTCTATGCACTGGTATTAGCAAACACTACCACATTTTTTTATAAATAAGTTCAGTCGGGCACTACGAGTGTTAAATGGAAAGCCAGTGAACGGTTACTAGCATTCCTGTCCAAAGTCAGACGAGGACTTTGTTAAATATGATTCTTATATTTAAGCCCATGTTAAGCTCTTGTGATGGCAGTGGCAGAGTGCTTGTTGGATGACTCACAGAGAACTGTCCTCCTCTCGTCAGGATGTAGATGGTGTGATGTTTCTCACTGATGGTTTTCAGACCCAAGCCCTCTCCATTTCCTGCTCTTCCTCCACTCTCTCCTCCTCCCCCTGCTGCTCCTGTTTCCTCTCCTCTTCCTCCCTCTCCCTCCTCCCTCCCTCTGTCCTCCATCTCTGCGTCAGTCTGTCAGTCGTCCAGGGCGATGCGCAGAGCCAGGTATTTGGAAATGTGGTCCACAGTGGCATTGACCGTCGTGCTCAACAACCTGCAGGGAGAAAGTTTGATAAACAATGAGTAGAAAGGAAAGACAGATATTCATATACACTACTGAAGCATTCACAGCACAAAATTAATGTTTAAATCATTTTAATCTGATTCCAATTCAAGTTAAAAGGCAGTTTCTCATCTGTGAAGGTTTAACCTTTTCTGTAAACTGACATGGTTACCAAAGTTGTTGGTGTGACTATTGTAGTGACACAATACCAGTCACCTGTCTGTAGATATTACACCAAATATAAAGAGATAGACATTTCAAATACAAAATGTGGGTTTGCCTAGAAATTCTTTCGTCCCTGTCGCAATCTATATTGTTGATGAAAAGAGACCAAACTACAATACATACAGAAAGAAAATCAACTTTAGTTAAATCTTTCTTAAATACTTGATTTTCTTTACTGTGAACAAAAAAGAGGAAAGAAAATACCGCTGTCTGCCTCAGGCCCCGAGCCCTCGTCTGAAGCCCGCTGAGGGGGTCTGCCCGGGGGGGGGGGGGGATGTGGGCGGAGTCATTAGAGAGGTGGGAGAGAGCGTTGCCGTTGTCCTCCCCCCCGCTGAAAGTGGTGTTGTTACTCTCCTGGATCGGCTTCTTCACCCGGTGGTTCCTGCGGGGGGGGGGGAGTTCTGGTCAGCCTGTTTCAATATTTCCATTATCAGACATCTTCTATGTTGAGGTCAACATTTTAACAGATGGGGGGGGGGGGGGGAGAGGTGTGATGTTACTCTGAGCTCATGTCTGCTTTAGGCTAAAGTAGGTAGATAGAAAAGGCTCACCCTGCTCAGCGCGGTGACAATGGAGTCGGACAAGAAGCGGTGCAGACACTCTTTGGCCGTCATGGTGTTCTTCAGCATATCCAGACAGATGGGACACCTGATGTCTCTGTGCAGGGAGCGAGGAGACACCGTCATCTCCGTCCCATCCATGATTGCCTCCTGAACACACACACAAACACACACATGTTTATCACACGTTATATTATGTTTTTATGCAAGTCGTATTAAAAAAGGATCCTGAAATGGAAATATAACTTGGCCAATAATTCTACTTCTCAAAACTAATGAATTAAAGTGCATTAATATCTCAACGGTGCTATAGTAACACCAAGTTGGCATTATTACTATATTATACGGTACATTTCCAGCAAATAATCCTATTTATCTGGGGATAAAGGAAGTATTTCTAATAATGACACCTACTGTACACTAGCCAACAAACAAGCATATGACGTAATATAGTATCAAATAATTACCCAAAAAATAATGGACGTTTCGAACTCATCAATATATTTGCCGATATATTGAAAAAAAGGGATTTTTTTTATTCTGCTCCCTCGTTAAGAGGAGAGCTACTTAAAAAAAATAAAACAAGTCGTGAGCTACTTTTACTCATCCTTTTTTAGTTTCTTGCAGTGTATATATTTAGCACATTTTAACATTATTATATGCTTACCTTTAACCTTTGTGTGCTGTTTGGGTCTGTGGGACCCGTTTTCAGTGTTTACTAAAAGAAAATGTATTCAATTAAATTATTTTAACCTGCTTTATTTGGGGTGGACCTCACATCTTGTTAAAAGCATCAATCTGGTGCACTTTGAGCACAACATGTATTTCTGGATACAGCTCTCAACACTCAGATGAAAGGGAGCTGTATACTTTTCAATAATCCAAACATCTTTAGAATATGATCACAACCAATAACAAACCACTTCATAAACTCGTTATGAAGTGGTGAGGTGCCGCTCCACATTGCTTTTCATCCCGACTGCAACGTTGTTGTGTGTGTGTGTGTGTGTGTGTGTGTGTGTGTGTGTGTGTGTGTGTGTGTGTGTGTGTGTGTGTGTGTGTGTGTGTGAGAGAGCGTTTCACATGTGTGTGTGTGTGGTGTGAGAGACATTTCCATATGTCTGTAAATTATTTTGGTTTCAGTTGTGTGTGAGCAGGCTCGGGACTTTTACCGGTGGGCTGCTGCCTTCGGTGGGCCGTGGACTTTCACAGCGCCGCTGCGCCGGTACTTCATCCAACGCCACAAACAACCGCCGTTGCGAGGCTCCGGCTGTAACAGTCCACTACCGCCCGCGAGGACCCAGGTTCGATTCCAGAGGTCCAAACAATTTTTTTAAAGGTCAAATGTCATGCTTTTCCAGTTATTACCCGTCCCCTTGTGTGTTATGCATGTAAACGGTCTGCAGAGTCACAGTAAAACTCTAACACAGGAAAGGCCTGGCTATGCTGCCCCAAAACGCCTCGTTGGAGATTTTTCTTTTTCCACTTTTGTCTTCCTGGGTATGGTGATGTGCCCATACCCAAATGGACCCATTGGTCTAATACACACACACACCCCCCCCCCCCACACACACACACACACACACACACACACACACACACACACACACACACACACACACACACACACACACACACACACACACACACACACACACACACACACACACACACACACACACACACACACACACACACACACACACACACACACACACACACACATTTTGACAGAGGAAAAAATATATTCAAAACAACAAGTGCATGTTTTGCCATTTTGGGCATTGATTATTACCTAGAAACATATGGAGAAAATCAGAAGAAGACATTTCATGACAGCAACAGGATCAGATTATCAGGTGAAATTATATTGATATTATGATGGTTGATTCAGTAGTTTTGATGTAAAAAAGGAAAACAGTACTGACAACACTAGGGTGACCAGGTGCCAACAAGCCACATCTGGGACAAATGCAACTTTTTTTGCGGGACATGTTACTGCGTTGCTTAGAGCTAGATTATATGTTGATATAATGTCTATCGAAGAGAAACATTTCTATTAAACTATAAGCTTATAAATATTAATAACAACGCTTTACTTTGATTTAATTGTTTGCACAAACTAGTGCACACTCTGACACACGCAGAGTGTGTGGGGCTGCCCATAAATTAATCAATGTATCTGTTGATTGATAGACATCTGACACAGCTAATGGTGATGATAATCCTCTCGTTTTCTACACACCTTTGTAAAAAAGCCTTGTTTAAGACGGGCGAATGTCAGTCAAATGCGCGACATCGGCAAAATATGTGGGACAGATGATCAAAATGCTGTGCAGTCCCGCACACAGCGGGACCACCCTAACTGACACTTGCTAACAGTGAAGAGAAAACTCCGCACAGACCAGACAGTCGATCTTCATCACGGTTAATAACACATTTAACACGTTTGCAAAGTTGTACTTGCGAGCAGGGTTTACAAATAAATAACAACATAATCATATTCTTCTATTCAATGTTTTAAACAAAAGTGTAGAAAAAGCAGGGAATAAACTACAAACTCACCTGACGTTAAACTCACGGGACAGCTGACCTGAAGAGACCCCCCCCCCCCTTTCACAAACACACATAGGCTCCAAAAACTACTAGAGAAATCCCTTTAAAAACACACTCTCGTCATTATTTCTTTACGATGTCGATACAATGATTTAGAGTCATGGCTGTGTGCCGCTCAAAGGGAACAGAAGACAATTAAGATCTTCTTTTTCTTCTTCTTCTTCTTCTTCTTTAGTGTTTATTGGCGGTTGGCAAACCAAATTTTAGGTGCATTACCGCCACCAACTGGACTGGAGTATGGACAAGAGACTATGCAGAAAACAATAAACAAAATAAAACAAACAAAAAACAACAAAATAAATAAAACCAAAACTCTAGATTATTTTAAATTGATCAATTTCTCTAAGAAACGTAATAAGCTCACAATACATATTGCCTGATGTTTTCCCTAACAGCCCTGATAGGGAAAAGTCAATGTATTTTGCTTTCTTCAGTGTTTGGAAAAGCACATTTCTCTGAATACTATATTTCCTGCAATGCAGCAAAACATGTTCAACTGTTTCTGGCTGGCTACAGTGTGTACACTTTCCGGTTGGATGCTTTCCTATTACCCTTAATGTACAGTATGATTGAGACCTGTGTGACCTATTCTCATCCGAGAAATGACATTTTCCTCCCTTCTTTTAAACCCCACCTTCCTTCCATCACCCACATACCTTTGAATGTTATAAAGTTGTCTTCTTGTGTCACTAAGGTCCCAATGATCTTGCCATGTTGTTTGCGCATATATATGTATGAATGTTTTAACCTCCGCTTTGCTGAGCGGAACTTCAATGTCTATATTCGTAATTCTGAGTGTTTGTTTGGCCAGAATATCCACCTGTTCATTACCCTCCACACCAACATGAGCAGGAACCCAGATGAAACGAGTTGCTATGCCTTTGATTTGCATTTTATACAAAATCAGAAATATTTCATTTATTATGTCCATTCTAAATGAAGATCTGCCTGATCGTATACTCGATAAAGCTGAATAGCTGTCAGATGCAATTACAGTATTATGTATTCCTTTCTCCTCTATCCATTCCAATGCCAATACCAATGCCAACAACTCTGTGGTGTATACTGACACATGGTCTGTTACCCTTTTCTTGATATGTGAATTACTCACTGGGATATAAACTGCTGCCCCAGCACGCCCTGTCTCTGGATCTTTGGAGCCATCTGTAAATATGATTGTTGAGTCTGAGTGATATCTTGCAAAAATAATTCTGGACTATGCGCCATACTGGTATTTCTTTATTTTCCTTCAACTCTTTTTGTATATTGAGGTCTACCCTTGGCAATGGGAATATCCAGGGTGGAATGGACGAGATTGCAACTGTGGGGCAATACTGTATTTGATTCAATCCTATACTTACCGCTTTAACATCACCAATCCATCTGAAACTTGTTCAATGTGACTCATTGTGCTCCCAGCAGTCTTTCAAAATACTTTTCACTGGATGACTATCACCATGCCCCTGAAGGTTTACCCAGTATGCCAACATTAACTTTACTCTTCTTATCCTTAAAGGCATTTCTCCCATTTCTACCTGTATTGCTGATACTGGAGATGTTTTAAAAGCTCCACTACAAATCCTCAGGGCCTGAGCTTGTAGGACATCCAGCTTTTTAAGGTTTGATTCTGCTGCTGCCATGAACGCTATACACCCTTAATCCAATACAGGTCTCATGAGTGCCCAATATATGTTCAGTAGTGATGACCTACTTGCTCCCCACTCCTGTCCCACCAAACACAGAAGTACATTGTTGACCTTTTTACATTTACTTTGAACTTTTCCTATATGATTGCTCCACGTTAGCTTTCCATCAAACCAAACACCAAGAAATCTTATTGTATTAACCTGTTCAAGAGGTTGCTCATACAATTTTAATGATACAGGAGCAATTTTATGCCGTTTTGTAAAACAAATGACTTGCGTCTTAGCTACTGACAGTTTGAATCCCCATTTATTTGACCATTTCTCCACTTCAACTATTGCAGCTTGTATTTTCTTTCCAACATGTGCTACATTGCGGCCTTTTGCCCACAAAGCCCCATCATCTGCATACAAAGATTTTCCCACACTTGGATGAACTTGATTAAAAATGTCATGTATCATTATATTGAACAACAACGGACTACACACAATACCTTGCGGAGTACCATTTTCCACAGCATAAACACTTGAATATTCTGCACCTACTCTTACTTGTATTTTCCTGTCCAGTAAAAAATTCATAACCCAATTATATGCTTTACCACCAATTCCCAATGATTTTAACTTGATTAGTAGTCCTTCCTTCCAGAGCATGTCATAAGCCTTTTCAATATCAAAGAAGACTGCAATCACTACTTCCTTGTTGGTCTGTGCTTTCCTGATGTCTGATTCTAAGCACAATATAGAATCCATTGTATTCCGACCCCTACGGAACCCACATTGATATGTTGATAACAGAGCTTTACTTTCTAAGATATATGTTAACCTTTCTGTAACCATTCTTTCCATGATTTTTCATAAATGCGATGTCAGGGCAATAGGTCTGTAGCTAGATGGATCTGAAGGGTCTTTCCCTGGCTTTAGTATGGGCACTATTATCGCTTGTTTCCAAACCGAAGGAAGTTGGCCAGAATCCCACACCCTATTAAACAACCTTAACACAATGACTAGAGAGTTAGCCGTCATATATTCCAACATTTTATAGCAAACACCATCTTTCCCAGGAGTGGTTTGACGAGCACTAATAATTGCTTTCCTCAACTCAAACATACTAAAATGCAGGTCCACCTGATCCCCCAACACTTCTACTCTATCCAATATTCTCGGGTTTTCCATTCATGTATTATCTCTGCACTGCCTGGCTATCTGAACTATGAACTTTCTTAAATGTCTGAGCTAGAAGTTCCGCCTTTCCTAAGTTTGTGACAGATATTATGTCCCCTCTGCTCAAAACTGGCAACTCATAATTCCTTCGAACTCCCCCCATTCTCCTAATCATGCCCCAAACATCTGCAAGCTGTACTTCTCTTCCAATACTATTGCAATATTGCCTCCAAAAACTGCGTTTTTGCGTTCGTATCGTCCTCCTTAATATAGCCTGGGCCCTTTTATACTGATTCAAAGCTTCCTGAGAATGGAGTTGTTTGAGTTGTCTGAATGCTTTATTTCTGTCTTTAATGGATTTGTTACATTCACCATTCCACCAGGGTACACTCTTGGTGCGCCTAACTCCTTCAACTTCCGGAATTGTTTCTTTAGCTGAATGTATGATAACCTTAACGAGCTCCTCATTCAATTTATTTATATCATCATCATTTTCCTCTTGAAGTGTTTTACATCTATGCGTACTTACAACTTGGAAGGCATCCCAATTAGCCTTTCCCAATTTCCATCTAGGAATTTTCTTCTCCTTTTCAAAACGTATGTTGGTCCCAACTTTAGTCATTACAGGATAATGATCACTGCCCACTGTAGTATGCTTTACCACACTCCATGTACTTATATCTGCTATATCACTAGACACAAATGTCAGATCGAGTACTGTTTCTATATTCTTTGTACAATTATATCTTGTTCCTTCCCCAGTGTTAATACACACTTGCCCGTGGTCATCTATACATTCCTCAACTACTGCACCATTTGCATCTGTGCTACTGTTACCCCATAGTGAGTTATGTGAATTAAAATCCCCACACCATATTACTTTGTCTTGCAGTGAACCCCCAGCATCCTCTAATATCCTTTGATCTAATTTCCCACATGGATTATAATAATTTACTATATCTATAGGTCCTCTATCATTCCATACCCTTATAACTATTGCTTCATGATCTGTACTTACATGCATAACTTTGTAACTTACACCACTCTGTATGAATGTTGCAACTCCTCCCCCTCTGCCAGAGTCCCTATCTCTTCTAACTGCAGTATATCCCTTCACAATAAAATCCAGTTGTGGTTTCAGCCATGTTTCCTGAATACAAATTACATTAGGTTTCTCTCCCAGATTGTCATTATATTTTTTAAACTCTTGTCCATTTGCAATTAAACTTCTGGCATTCCACTGCAGTACAACTAACACCATCAAGTTGATCCACTGCATGTCTGAGATTGTTGAACATCGGCATTTAGTATATCTTTCACACTTTCCCACTGCATCCCTTTCACATCAAGGTACTTTTCAGCTGATCTGACAATTATTTTGATTCTTTCATTCCGGCTTTTAGTCTGCGCTGAACAGTTGATAATCTCTGCCATAAACAATACAAACTCTGTTTTACTCACTATCAGAGTGTCCTCCTTCAACTTAACACAGTTGTGGACTTTTTCTGTTTCTTTGCTCTTATTCTTGTTTTCCATTGTAACCTGCGTTCCTCCTGAAACTGTCTTTGCTGCCTCTGCGTAGCTTACTCCCTGCGTCACCCTGACTCGCTGCACCTCTTCTGCTTTCTTGCTAACCTCACATCCACGGTACGCTGAACTATGCTCCCCTCCGCAATTGCAACATTTCAGCTTTACCCCTTCTTCACATTTGCCGTATTCATGATCTCCACCACATCTGCCACACCTTTGTTTCCCTCTGCACACTGCCGCCACATGTCCAAATCTCTGACATTTAAAACATCTTATTGGTGGTGGAACATACGGTCTCACATAATAACACATATATCCAATAAGTATTTTTTCCGGAAGCCTTTTCTCATCAAAGGTGATCAGAACCGAAAGACTATCTTCTTTAACCCCATTGCGGTTTGCTTTCATGCGTTTGACATCACTTATTTTTGCATTTGTTATATTCTCTTTCACATCATCCGCTGTAATTCTGACGGGGATTCCTGTCACCACTCCCCTGACTAGCTTTTTACCACTAAACAGTGAACACTCCACTTTCTTACCCTCCACGGTACTCATCTTTATTGCCCTCCCCTGTTGCTCTCTATCCCTACATTTGATCAACATTGATCCATTCCTCAATACTTTGGCACTCATTACCTCCCCGATTTCTTTATTAATCGATTTAGTTAACCGTATAGGGTTCCACTCGCCAAACGAAGCTCCCTCTTTCACAAGTTTCACAACCACCATGAACTCCTGTTGCCTATTTCCGACTACTCTTTCTCTCCTTTCACCCTCACTATTACTCTCGTCCGAATGAGTATTTCCTTGCTTTTTACGTTTATTCCTCCTCACTATATCCCATTCTCCATTTCCATAACTGCCCCGTCACTTCCCTCTGCCATCTCTCATCCAGTCACAATCCAGTGTTGCCACCTGCCCCTCGGATCAGACAATTAAGATGAAGATCGAAGCGTTTCTTGAGCACCTGCAGGAAGAGGCCAGCTAACATATGGCCATCTTTCTTCTTCTTCTCATCGAACGACTCGCTTTCTCGGTCGACGAACTGCCCGTTTCAGCGCCACTGCCCTCTAGCGGCCAGCCATTTCATTACAATAGATCGATAAATAGATGGATGGATGGATAGATATCCTGCAGTATACAAAGTCATTAAAACTAGCTGCACCTTTACAAGCTTTGATAACACTTTAATGCATCAATAACTAGAAAATGCATTTCCTGCAGAAAATGCGTGTGAATGCTGTAAACTGTGAACATGTGTTGCTGAATTTAGCTGAAAATGCAGAAAAAGCTGAATATGTTATTAGTTGAATGGTCTCTGTAGCAGCTTTTAGCTACAAAAACCAAGTAAATGTGTTGCTGTATTTTAGAGGAGAAATGCAGAAAAGTGAAATGTTTTGCATCAAAATGGTTACAGCTCAAATGCATTGCAATGACTGTTGAAAACTTGAAAGTGAAATGTTAAACAGGAAGAGTAGGACAAATGGTGAAGAAGCTTTATAGAGTGCCACAGTAGGCTTGTTTGAGACGCGTTACGGCTCGCCTCGAAAGTAGACGAGAATAGCCGATCGCAGCCGGGGAGGTCTCAAAAAGCTCGCCTGAAGTCGGACAGCTCCGAGTCGGCTTCTTCTTCTTTTTCTGCTGCTTCGCCTTCTTTTTCTTCTTCTCTCGGTTTTTTGGCGGATTGCAAACAACTTTAAGTTGCATACCGCCACCTCCGGAGTCGGCTTGACTCGGTTTGCATTTATAAAGAATGCACACATTTGTTTAATTGTTAATGTCAGATATGTGCTAAGTAAATACATTTGTTCCTGCTCAAGATTAGATTCAACTCTATTGTTATTGCACAGATTACAGGTACTGAGACAACGAAATGCAGTTTAGCTTCTAACCAGGAGTGCAACAAGCAGTAAAGTGAAAAGTAATGTACACAATCTACAGAATAAAAGATAGAATGAAGTGAATGATGAATAAACAGTGAGGGGTATGAATACACTAGATATACACAGCAGCCTGTGAGCAGTATGAACAGTGTGTATGAATATGCTAAGATATATAAAGTATAAAAACGGTAAGCAGTGCAAGTATAGTATAACATATATAGATATTAATTTCATGATGATAAACATTGTGGAACAATGATGAAAAATGTGAATTGAAGTGCCGACGTAAAACTGACACCAAACAACAACTTTTGCCGAGCCAATTGGAGAGTTTCATCAGCAGCACGGGGTAAAAACCACCAATGAGCGCTCAGCTCGAGCAGCGAGTCGTTTCCCATCAAGCATTTCGCCTCCGCAGCCAGTGGAGAGGAACTGCGCCGCCTCGCCACGCCTCGCTCTCAAGGCTGCGGGCGTCTTTGTCCCGCGAGATTTCAACGTCTCATGTGAGCGAGCCTCCAGAGCAAGTCGGACACAATGACTAACCATCATGCAACGCACGAGCAAGACGTTGATCGAAATTGCGCAGGTCTGCGCAGGTCTCGCTTGTCTCAAACAAGCCTAGTGACGCGTCCTAAAATCCGGAAGTAAGTTAGAATTTTACCACTTCCGGTTTCTACGCCAAAAAGCAATGCAATTTATCCATAGGATTTTGGAAAAATAGCTCGAAAAAAAGGTCTGTGGTTGACACAAATTGAAGAGACAGATCACGTTTTGTTCTACGACATTAAATCCATCAGCAGTGACCCGGGGGCGTTGCCTGGACCTGGAAACATTCAGGGCTTAGCCCACAGTGGCGGCGCTACAGTCGAATTTTCTACTGCAAGACTCCCCCACACGCACACACACAATTGCGCCATCTGGTGTCACAAACGTGTGCCTGCATTAGCTTTGTTACAGCAATGGATTGTGGGAGATTCTCATAGCACGTGAGGATCTCTTGAGGGTAAGGTGCCTGTATTATCTCGGTGGACAAAATGCATATTTTTATTTTATAAGGACAATAACGTACTGTTGTGTTTGTTTAGTTTAATGTTAATTGTTTAATGCTCACAATCACAGCAGCATGTTTTTTGTGTGATTGGCTATTTGTTTTATATGATTTATCAACGTGATCATCAATAGCTAATCTGAGCAACAGAACCCAGCTCACGTGTCCTTATATGCTGTCCATTGAAATGCAGGTATTTGAGTTTTGTACACCAGTTTATTTATGTTTAATGTTTCACATTGCTCCACATGATGCCTCGACTACAAAGTCTTCCATGTTTCTACGCTTCAATCAATCAATCAATCAATCAATGTTTATTTATATAGCCCAATATCACAAATGTTACATTTGTCTCAGTGGACTTCACAGTTTGTACAGAATATCAGTATGACAATACGACACCCTCTGTCCTTAGACCCTCACATCGTACAAGGAAAAACTTCCAGAGAAAACCCACAGTTTAAAGGGAAAAATGGGAGAAACCTCAGGGAGAGCAACAGAGGAGGGATCCCTCTCCCAGGACGGACAGACGTGCAATAGATGCCGTGTATAAATTGAAAAGATAATACATTTGCAACATAGGTAGTCCAAATGTTTGGAAATGCATGTGTGTATAATAGGAAGATGAATCCACGAGTATATCCATCCAGGACTTATGATCCAGGACCACGGCCACGACTCAAGATCCAGGACTCGCAATCCATGACACAGGACCGCAGGATCATCCATGACTCCGGATCCCGGCGTATATAGACACCAAAAAGAAAGAAATTTGGGGAAGCTGGGTTAATCGGAACATGAGAGTACACAGGTATAGGCAGAGAGAAGGAATAAGTAAGATGTCCCCCGACAAACTAAGCCTATATCAGCAAAACTAGGGGCTGAATCTAATCAGCCCTAACTATAAGCTTTATCAAAAAGGAAGGTCTTAAGCGCACTCTTAAAAATGGATAGGGTGTCTCCCGTCCGAACACAAACTGGAAGCTGATTCCACAAAAGTGGAGCTTGATAAGAAAAGGCTCTGGCTCACATTGTACTTTTAGAGACTCTAGGAACAACCAACAACCCTGCATTCTTGGAACGCAATGCCCTAGTAGGACAATAGGGTATAATGAGTTCTTTAAGGTAAGATGGCGCCTGCCCATTAAGGGCTTTGTAGGCGAGAAGAAGAATTTTAAATTCTATCCTGTGTTCTATAGGGAGCCAGTGTAAGGCAGCCAGAACAGGAGTAATGTGGTCCCTTTTCCTAACTCTGGTTAGTACACGAGCTGCAGCATTTTGAATCAGCTGAAGCGACTTGACTGACTTCTTGGTACACCCTGATAATAAGGAGTTACAATAATCCAGCCTTGAAGTAACAAATGCATGGACTAGTTTCTCTGCATCGTTTTGAGGCAAGATATGCCTGATTTTTGCAATGTTACGTAGATGGAAGTAGGCGGTCCTTGAAATTGATTTTATGTGGGTGTTTGCTTTGGTCTGAATTATTTGTATAAAAAGGTTGTTAACTGGCTGTCCATCTCATAATGTTCACATATAAACTAGCTGTCAATAGGAAATATCAATCAGAAGAATTATAATTTCATGCAAAAATCTGTCACAAAAAGAGGTTGCACATTTAAATTCAGGTGTTGTTATGGCAACGTCAGTGGCCAAACAGCCACATTTACTGCTGCAAATACGTTCAAACATGCAGCAACTATGCCACCATTTCAGCTGACTTTTTCTCAGAAATACTGTCACATAACATCCATATATTTCAGTGCTAGGTTGATGCTTAGCTAAGGTAACTATGAAACACTTTAACTGACAGGATTCAGGATCAACTGTGTACTGTAAGGCAGGGGTTCCCAAAGTGGGGGTCGCGACCCCCCGGGTGGTCGCGAGATGATTACAAAATAAAAATGGAAAATAAAAAAAATAAAAAATTATAAAAAGAAATTTATAAAAAAAAATCTAATTTTTTAATTTTTTATTATTATTAATAATAATGTTTGCATAGACATTTTCAGGGGCGGACTAGCCATCTGTATAATTTCCCCGCAACGAGGCTCCCCCTTTGACAATCCACTAGCGCAGTGTTTCTCAAACCTTTTCATACCAAGGACCACTTAACCAATAAAAAACACTCATGGACCACCTAACTCCGCAAATATCCAAAAACAATAGGCCTGCTTACCCATTCCAACAGTATATAACAAATTACAGTCTAATAATGACAGTTTAACCTTCTCTATATCGCCTCGTTCACACATTAAATCAACAATACAAATACAGATTGTATAAGCATTTAGTTATTTAGTTCAAATGCGATTTAAAATCCTCTCAGCTTTCACACCACTTATTATGAAATGTAGACTAAATTTATTGTGTAGTATTATTTTAAACACGAGTTTATGTCCGAGCCAACAGACTCACAGATTGTTGGCTACTGAGAGATATGCAAAATACACCGCATGTAGTACGACACAAACCTCCGCTGTGGATTTTCAAAACAAAATACAATAAAACTATGGTCGCAGGCACAAGTTTAACTCTCTGAGGCCTGCATGGTCTGTCTACAAAACAAAAATTAAAAAACGTTTATGCAGCCCCAACAACAGCCTCTGATCATCAACAGACTTCATGCAATGCTTCATCAGATGCATATATTAGATAATAATCTCTATCTCACTCCTAACACATCTAAATCTACTTTCAGCATGGATAAATGTTCATAAAATACATCCATTGTTTGTTCTATATCCTTCTTGAAATCCTAAAAAACACATCGTTTTTCTAGAACAGATTACAAATCGCCTGAAAATGGTACAAACAACCCGGCGGCAGACATACGTCTCTTGGCGGGCATTTGATTTACCAGGGCGAGCCCACCCCGAAACCTACATTTCCCGGGAAATCTGAATTGTCAACGGGGGGGAGGGGCTGTTAGACGCTCGTGAATTGTTTTTACGGAAACAGAGGGGTTTTAGGTTGCCATAAGGCTGTTGACGGTCTTAGGCTGCATCCATCGGTTGGTTTTGTGGCCTTTCATGAACCACTTCCACCATTGTTGCAGATAAATATAAATGATAATAGCCAAACTAACCTAGCAAGAGTAAACTGACAGGCTGCTGTGCCGCATCTCACTCAAAAACCCACACGACTCAACCCAGCGAAAAGCCAGTCTCGCGCGCAGCCTTTCATTCAGAAAAATTCATAGCAAAATAAAAAAATGATATTAAACTAATCTTTCAACATAGTTTAAAACAAAAATAAATATTAGGACAGAGCCCTACAAATAACAACCATACACATAATAATAAAACAATTACAATTTTGTATTCAGCCCTGATTAAAATTGCGGGCCCAAATCCTGGATGGGCGGGCCCAAATCCTGGATGGGCGGCCCCCCCCCCCCTGTCGAGAGGGGCCGCCAGTCACTGGCACTGTTATTTTTGGGGTCGCGGGCTGAAAAGTTTGGGAACCCCTGCTGTAAGGTAGCTTCTAGCTTCATGTCGAACACTGACAGTAAGTCAACATTTCCCATAGAGCTTTCTTTGAAATCACCAGGTAATGCTAAAAAACACAACATTTAGATTGTATGACAAAGTGTTTATTTAATATATCTGGCTAGCTATAGCTACTTGCTAACGGTTTAGCTTACCCGCGCGATTCAAAGTAACGTCAACGTATAATTTATGCTTTGCTTACATGTTGACATAACTTGTAAGTCTACTGACATTTACATACCTTGTTCACCTGGCTCAGGTCGTGGCTCTGGAGTTGTTGTGTGAGCCACCACTTGAGAATTGCTGTCTTTTTTATTAAAAAAAATTCTAATGTCCATCTTTTCCGCGTCCGTAGCTGAAAGTTTAAACACTGTCACAGAGGAGAGGTACGTGCCTGTCAGCCAATAAAACACGTTTATTTCCATGCAACTCTCTGATTGGTCTGGTGGTGTCTTGCCTCTGTTGCATTCACTGAACACGGGAAATTACACTTCTGCCGTCCTCTAGGTAAAGTACGGTTAATGTATAATATTATTGAGGGAGAATTTGTCTGGGGCTAAAGAAAAAACATCCGGGGACGCCCACTGATCCCACTGGTGATTTTTGAAGAATTTACGTGTCTGAAAAACGATGGTTGTTAACAAGTGGCTGAATAGGACTACAGAAGTTGTCGAGGCCGTTGTACATCAAAACACCGAACACGTAAACACTCCCGCTAAGTTTGTTTTTCCCTGTGTATTTACACACACACCCCGAGCTGCAGCTGGAGCCGTGTTTATAGAGGCGATAGTGGTAATATTTCTGGCTGCTTATTCCTGCTGTTGGCCGCTGAAACCCCTAGAATTTGGCGATTTGTTCAATACAAATCTTTACTTTCATACAGAAGTTCCACTTTACTGGTGCCCTTCATTAAGGTTTCTCTAAACATGAGCTGTGTATGCTTGTATGGCACTTCCGTCCCGAGCAGCATACACAGAGAAAATCTGACACTGATTCCCTGGGTTTACTATCCCCAAATGTTCATCAACCAAAAACGAAACACAGCCGCTCAGCTTCACAGATAATTTTAGGATACCGTCAATCATAGATTCTGGTAAGGCAATGTCTAAATGTGGATTTGAAATTACACTTACCAGTTCCGACAATGCCAATTTGTGGGGGAAACTTCTGTGTAGCAATGCAGTGGGAGTCACCGACTCAAAAGGAGACACAGGGAGAGCTGGAGCTTTGATGTCAAACACTGATGGGTTTATTTAGGAGCTTCGGCCGGAGAATTCACAAAACAAGTCCAAGAGCTAGAGGTTCTGACTGCACGGTAAAGTTGCCACGTCAATTCTGAAGAACTCTACCCCAGACCCATGTGTTTAGCTAGTTCAGAGAGAATCATCAACATGCTGCATAACAAGATAGAATGATCACACCTCTATCAGCTGACGCCAACAGGCAGGAACAGGGAGACAAAACACTGAGAGCAAAGCAGCCAAGGTTCCAGGTGCGTGTGCTCAGTCCGGACAGTATGAACTGATAAACTGGGTCAAAGTTATGGGCCTTGGAAAATATTTCCCCAACAAAAAACACTGGATTCATTGTACTAACAAACACTCAAAATACTGGACAAAAAATCTGTTTATTCGCATCACCGCCCAATACTAAAAAAATAAACCCACTCTCTTCAGTCTGCGTACAAATGACACAACTTTACTCATTGGACATGCGTGCAATAGACACGCAGAAGTCCGATTTTGCGTGCATATGATACGCTAACCATTCCCATTGAGATCTGAGGCCAAGTTTTGCGTGCATATTGTAAGGTTTTAGCGCTAATAGCCTGTTAGTTGTTGTGTTTTTAGTGTTTGTCTATCTGTCTTATGTTAATGACTCTACCCTCTCTTTCCAGGTGTCTGCACTTCCTGTCCGTGTGTGTCACCTGTTAGACTGATTGTTGTTCCCGCCCCTGATTGTGTCCACCTGTGCCCCATTACCTAATGTGTAGTCCTTAGCCTCATCCCAATACCCCTCCTCGACTCCTCTCTTCCCCTCCTCTGGGACTTGACCCGGACATCGATCAAGACATGCCATTTTGAAGGACGTCCCAATAGCTGAAATGCACATGGAGGAGTCGAGAAGGGGTGAGGGAGGAGGGGTGCGGGAGGAGACGAAAGGGAGGATACACGAGAGCAGACTACGCGGAAGTGTTTTCACTACTCGCGTATAAAAGCCCCGCCCCCACCTTCACAGCTGGTCCATTTTGACAGAGGAAAACCGACAACTGGAAGATGAGTGGAAAAGCGTCACATAAATGTATAAGTGCTCACAGCTCCGTGGGAATTATTATGTGCAATTCATTTCTAAAAGGCTTTCACATTACTATAATTATATTTGTATTTAAATGTAGGCTACATTTTACACCAAAACGGAACACAAAAGCAGGACCAACCATCATACATTTAATTCCTTGACTAACAAGAGAAAGATTCATTCATTTAAATAAATATTTAACAACAAATGGGCCGGTCCTAAGGGGTTATTCAGTTAAGCCCCATGAGAGGGGATACAGCTGTGCACATGTCATCATTAACAGACGTCGTTTAAAAGTGACGTTTGAGTGAACGAGGACATCCCAATTAATACCTGAGGACTCCTCTGTCCTCGCGTCACCTCCTCGTGTCTCTCGCTCTCATCTTACGGAGGCGGAGCTAAGACGCAAGGAAGGGAAGCGAGTGAGGGAAAGGAGGAGTATAAGAGGGGTATTGGGATGAGGCTCTTCTCTCCCTTTGTCTTGTGTTGGTTCGTCTTGTCTTGTCGTCATATCCATGCCTGTTTGCCAGAGACCTATTTTGCATTACCTAGTAGAACCTAATGATTCTATGGAGAGTCCTAGTAGATCCTAGAAGTCATCATTGAAAAGCTTTGTGTTCTTTGCAATAAAGAATATTACAAAGCAACGGAATCGAGCATCTGAGTTCTTATGAGCCCATCGTGTAAGAACGAACCAAGCTAACAAGATGGACTTAACCGATTCTACAACGTTAAGAACGGCCCTGCAGGCACAGGGTAAACTCCTTCACCAACATGAGGGACAGCTGTCAGCAATTAACCAAGGGGTCCAGGATTTAAATGCTCGTCAAGACAACTTTCAAGCTACTGTGTCAACGGAAATAAACCTACTGGCTGAGAAGATGTGTGACATACTCACTCACCTCGTGGCAAATCCTGGTGTTCCTGCGGCAGAATTTTCCGGTCCAGTGGGGGTAGGGTCTGCTGATATCCCCGTTCAAGTACCCATGCATTCGCCTACGATCCGCCTCGCTTCGCTTGAGAAATTCTCCGGAGAATCTGGAAACTGTCGTCCCTTCCTGGTGCAGTGCGATCTCCACTTCAAACACCAGCCCGCAGTATTTCCCACAGATCAAGCTAAGGTAGCTTTTATTGTGTCTCATCTGACGGGCAGAGCGGGAGCCGGGCAACGGCGGAGTGGTCCCGGGACTCGCCTGTTTGTCAGTCATTAAGACTGTTCTTGGATACCATGAGCAAGATTTTTGATCAGACATCACCCGGGAGAGAGTCAGCGAGAGCCCTGGTGAACATTAAGCAGCGGCAGAGGAGAGTGGCGGATTACGCAATCGATTTCCGTACTTTGGCAGCGGAGAGCAGTGTTGGGTGTAACGCATTACAAAAGTAACGGAGTTACAGTAATATATTACTTTTTGCTGTAACGAAGTAATGTAACGCATTACTAATGAAATGTGGGTAATATATTACCCGTTACAATGCTCAGTAACGCAGTTACAACACATTTTAACCCGAAATGAAATGGTGTTTTGTTTTTAAGAATGTACTAACATAGCGAGACATTCCGACACCCGACAAATTGTGTGGGTAGATTAGTAAACCTGGTGTTTACCCTTCAGGCTTCGCGTCGAGATCTTCGGGGAAGTTGAACGTTATGCAACCATTCAAAAAAGAGAACGTAACGAAAAATACTAACAACAAATTGTGTCAGGTGCGCGTGACCTGCTCCGCTGCGCGTGCATCATTTCCAAAGTGCTTCCACAGCAGTGACACACATCTGATCTGTGGATAATCATTTATACGAAAATGGTTAAAGCAACCATCACTAAACGCCAGCGACACTGCATCTACTGCAGACAGTAGCAACAGGTCAGATGCGGACATCACGTTACCCTCCGTTGTGGACACTAGCTTACTCCCGCCTGACTCGCCGGCTCCGGAGCAGCAGTCTTCGTCGCCCGAAACTACGCCGCCCCTCTGCGGCCCGCAGGTGCCAGGTATATCTAAACAACTACCCGCCTGTACAGTGGGGTAAGGCAGTCATTTTGCAGCTTGTGGTATAAAAATAGACAATGGCTAGAATATTCATGTGAAAATAGTACCATATTCTGACATGCCTGTAGAAATGTTGGGTCAAAAATAATGCATACAATAGCACAGATGCCTTCACCACGAATGGCTACAAAAATATCTCATATCCCAAGCTTATTTTCAACGAGCTGATGTTGCAGCTGAAATGTTGTCCAGGTCACAAAGTCAACCTCACATGATGATGTGATACCAGTTTTCAAGCACAGTAAATATTCTCTTCCCAGCGTATATGATGGGACCAAGGTGATGATGTAGTAGGATACATGGTTTTAATAATACTTTTGCCTTTCAATGTTTGCCATTTCAAACCATGAGCATGGTTTAAATAATATTTGCCTTGATTTACAATATGTTAACCTTCATTATAGTCCTTGACAGCGGTCTGTACTGCTGTATTAACAACGTGTCACATGTTAAGAATTTACAATCAGTATCGAGTATTCAACTAAGCCCTGTAATACAAGTTGTTAGTAGCCTTAAGGGCCTACACAGTTGTTATGCTATACCACATTGCCCTTCACTGGATGCATAATGAGCTGCACTAAACTACATTTTAGCATTTAAAATACCTAGCTATTCTTTTGCGGTTATTTTGGTGAAAGTAACTAAAAAGTAACTAAAGTAGTGTAACTCATTACATTTCAGAGACAGTAATATTGTAATGTAACTTATTACTTTCAAAAGAGAGTAATAAGTAATATGTAATATATTACATTTTGGAAGTAACTTGCCCAACACTGGCGGAGAGTGGGTGGAATTCAGCGGCTCTCTTTGATGCTTTCCTGCATGGGTTAGCGGATCCTATAAAGGATCAGTTACCTCCATTACAGCTGCCTGAAGATGTGGACTCGCTCATCGCTACGGCTATCCGGGTTGATCAGCGTCCAGCTGATAGAGAGCGGGAAAAAGCAAGGAATACAGTATCCACTCCACCTTTCAGACAGAAATTAACGAGGGAATACTACGCTTTGCAGAGGAATTCCCAGACTTCATCTCCAGAGCGGCCAGCGCCCCCTATCGCCGCGGAGGAACAGATGCAGCTCGGAAGAGCCAGACTCACTCCGGAGGAGCGTCAGCGCCGTCTACGGGAGCGGCGGTGCTTCTACTGCGGTCAGCAGGGTCATGTTTCGGCAGCCTGTTCGGCAAAAGATCAGGCTCATTAGCAGGAAGGAAGATGCTGGTGAGCCGAGTGATTTCCTTTGACTCTCCAGTCAGAAAATTAATGCAGGTACAAATCAAACTTGGTGGTAATCACTCAGGATGCATTAGTCGATTCTGGGGCTGATGAGAGCTTGTTAGACTGGGAGTTGGCTAAAAGTTTAAACTTAAAGGTTGTTCCTTTAGATCAGCCCTTAGAGGCTAGTGCAGGAGTGGCCAACCCGCGGCTCTCGAGCCGCATGCGGCTCTTTGCCCAGTCTCATGCTGCTCCTTAGTTCATATAGAATTTTAATTGTGTTTTTTTTTTTTTGCGCATATGTATCCCAGTTCACAAAGGGTTAACAACACACAAGTTCCAGCCCAATCGTTACAAAAGAGGCTTCTCAATTCTTAAATTTCCCCTCCTCGACTCCCCTCCTCGACTCCCCTCCTCGACTCCCCTCCTCGAGACTTAGTCTCTGGAAGATTTTGCCCCTCCATGTGAGGTCGGCCCAGACCCTGGGGGTTTTTAAGTCAACACTTAAAACTCACTTTTTCTCTCTGGCCTTCTAGGCTTCTCTTATCAAGAATAACTTTTATCCAAGACCTTTTTCCTCTCTAACCTCTCAAGGTTTTATTAGAGGGAAACGGTTTGTACAGTGGCTTAGAGAGGCCGGGGAGTGTTACGATTTGTAGACACAGCGTACCTCCCTATCTCTCATCAATTTCCAACTAAGGCTTGTTGGAGATTTGGAGGATGTTGCAAACCAACCTCGTCTCCGCGTGTCGTTTGACAAGCTAGGTGAATTCGGGAAAAGGGAGGGATTGATTAAGAAACACCAGAATGCAAGTGAAACAATAATCCGGCTTTAATGATACAAGGCAACGATACAAAATACAAATACAAAGAAATCACGAAGCACTCTGCAGAGTACTCCGGGCTCAGGTTCTACCACGTGTGTGAGACAGGTCTCAGGAACGGCTGGTGAAAAACAAGAGCGCGAACCAAAGGAAAACACAGTCTTTCATACTAAAACACAGGAGGAGGAGGTGTACGTGCTTTCCCCCAGAGGTCATCTTATTGGCAGAGACGAACACATGGCCTGTCGCACCCAATCAGTGCGACACAGCAGAAGAAACCCGGAAACAAAAAGTCTCATTCAGTTTGACGAAGACCAGACACCTTTTGGTGTCTGGTACGAACCTGCTCTAAACAACAAGTTTCCTTATCTTATTTCACATCTTGCAGCCAGCACACACACATCTCCTTTATGGCCCTTGGTCCCTGTGTCCATCTTCCCCCCCCCAGTTTATGGCCCTTCAGGTTACCACACACAAGTTAAAAGTATGTTTTAAGATATAGTTGTTATAGTTGGCTAAATATACGTAATACATGTTAATTACTTTCATATCAATAACAACGAGGAACACATTACCTATGCTCTTAAGCAGTAGTAGAGATGCTTTTCAAATAGTCAAACTTCTCACAGGCTTACCTATGGCCCTTCCATTTGTTTGAGCTATTGTTCACATCTTTACTTCGAATAAAAGGTTTCACATTGTATATTTCCAGCTTCCTTTACACATACTGCTATTATTAACACAAAGTAACTAACCACACACCTCTATTGAAAACAAGTCGATTCCCCTGACAATTGACATGCTGAAACTCCTGGAATGTGCTACCCTCCTCCAGCTCTCTCGTCCCTGTCATAAAACTGCTTCCATTTCATATAGAGTAATAAAAGATGTTTAAGCTAATTTCTCCACAATTTTTGTAGCCATTTAGTACCCACACATGAAAGAATAAGAACAGAGGTATAGTTGACCAGTAATCATGTAGCATTTATATTTACTTCAATGAAAACACATACACATCTGCTACAAGATTGTGTCACACACACCCTTTTTTTACGAGGGAAACATTCCAGAGCCTTGGCCTTTCACCTCAATATATTGGGGGAGGAAAGGATACTTTGTCCCTTCAAATTTAACACACATGAATATATATAAGGTGACATTAAAAGGAATATACCAGATTGAACTTTCCTGTCATACCACGTTACTTTAATCCTTCAAATAATTCAAATAATCCTTCAATTCCCCCTTTTTGGTCTCGCATTAACGAGACCAACACACATAAGACATTTGAAACAAAACTACTGTCCTTCTTTAATACGGTGTCTGTCCCCCTTCATTAAACCCTTGAGAACAGAAAACAACCTCCAATGACAATGAAGAAACTATCAGAGTGAGAGCCTGAGTGCCAGACAGCAGCATCCTTGCGTGTTGTTGAATCATCAGGGCCCCCCCTCAGCGGAATACGGCAACAAGGGCAGCTGATAGGGAGGGGGAGATGCGGCCTTTCCTTCAAAGGTGGAACTGATGAATCTGATCAGAGAGAAGTAGACTCCTCTGCTGCCTCGAGAAGTCCCCCAGCCCGCTGACGCCTCCTTCCAAGTCGTCTGCTGTAGGGATGTCCGCGAGGTCCTTCTCCTCCAGTCCGCTGATGCCTGCTTCCAAGTCGTCTGCTGTAGGGATGTCCGCGTTGACGATAGCCAGGTCCATCCTGATGTCCTCCAAGGTCCTAGCCGGAGTGTTCCTCGCCGCACACTGGCTCCAGTAGTACCAGATGTCCCCCTTTGCTCCTCGGCGGACGGCATGAGATGTCCTCTGGGTCACTCTGTAGAGGCCGGAGAGCCTGGGGTTGAGTCACGTAGGCCTGACGAACTCCGCTGTGTCGGCCTCCTGCTCCTCGGGTCCCCCTTTTGGCGTCAGCAACCTGTGTGGAGAAATCTGATACCCACCCCTCAAGTCTACGCTCAGTGCTTCTGGGCCCTCAGGTGTTTGACCCACCGCTGGTAGGCCACTTCAGAATTCTAATACTTGGCCTGTGTCAACAAAATAAACCCCAACATCTTCAGGTGAACTAAATAACATATCTCAATAGCTCTGAATTCCTGACCAGCATCTGTGTTATTATAAATGAAATCTTTGAGATCCCATTTAAAATCTAAATATAATATGAACTGCTAACGTCTCTGGTAATGGAACAAACTAATGTTATGGATTAAAAACAACTAAAATCATGATACTGACAAAGTGAATAATTTCCAGGCGAGACTGCTTCTACCTGTCACTGCTTGGATATTATCAAGCTGAAAAATGAATACAGAAATTCAACATACTGTCATCAAATGTCTTTCTATTATGACTTTAAATTAAATGTACATCCCCATAATGATCTAAACAGTCTATGGCTTTTACTTCTTTACCAGGCTAGTTACAAGATGTTGTCTAAATTAAATTCTATCTCATTACATTACTATGTTTTAACTTAGCTGTAATATGTTCTTTCTACACTTCAAACCTCAGTTACTTTAATACCTGTTGAAATATTACCAAATTGTTTTCATTATCACAGTTCACCTTCTCATTCTCATTCTGGAATTACCTCTCTCAGTAGCCCCTTGGCCACTGATTCTGCATCTGTGTTACCTGTTATAACTCAATCAATATTAGAAACATGTCAACATTCATCAAACAGTATCTTATCCCCAGATATGGAGCAGGTTAAATCTAAAACTGTCAATCAATGGTCAGATTGAACATCTGAGTTGGGGCGGCAGGTTTCTTCCAGTCCCTATATGAAAATATCCCACACTCCCCCTTTTTACACATGTAAACATGTGTAATAAAATCCTGTATGGGAAGAAAACCTTCAGGTAACCAGTGGTTATAAGAAAATACCAAACATCATTCACAAAAGTATATCCATCATCTTTCACAGTAAACACTCCAGGGAAAATAAGTGTTCATTTCCAGCTGGCAGTCCTAAAAGAAACAGAATCTTTAGATTTTAGTTTGAATTTTACATTTGCAAACCGCCAACTCCTGTGGGAATTAGAAACGGGTCACATGTGCATTTTTCCAAATGTGTGAAATTGTAGGAAACCTGTGTTTCCCATGGAGCTCCAAAATAATGTATTAGTCCAAAGACATGCTCGGTTAGTTATTGTTTTAGAATCATGCAGTTACACTGATCACATGCAGAAATTCATTCACACTCACACTGTCAGGTTGTAAAGTCAAGTTTGGTCAGCCCCAGAGTCAGTCATTGATAGTGCTTTTCTCAAGTCACACTGTCAGTCAGGGTCAAAGGTCATTTGGTCTCAGTTTCATTGGCCATGTGTCGTGCTCTGCAGAGACTTTAATATTCTACTAGCTGGAGTTGTACTAGTGACATCATTGTGTTGATGTCAACCAATGCAACAAAGTTTTTCTCGTGTTCGCAGCACCATTTTCTTCAGATGTCTAACAAACAAATGATCAATACACTTTATTAATATACCGCCCCTAGGAAACACAATAACAAATGTTCTGACAAATGTTCATGCACGGCATTCTTAAGTGAACCTGCAGAAAACGGCCTTTTGAATTAATATTCCAAATTAATCAATAATAATAATAATCCATTTTATCAATTTGTTTACCCATAGAAGTGAACATACCTCATAATGTTACATCAGGATGTTAAACTAAGCTTTGGCCAAATCAATCATTATTACTGTTTCAGATCTAACTGGAGGTTGAACAAACAAAATCTTTTTTTTTTGTTTTGTTTACATCATGTAAACCACTAACATATTTCCCAATTTCAGCATCAGCCTTGTTACTCTCAAATTACATCCTAAATAGGAATATTAGGAATGAAACAAATATTTAATCTTCAGAAATGTTCTTAACAAATAGAGAGTAATGCCACCTCTCTATCTAGTGAATAGCCAACATATTTAAAAAATGTCAGATATACAAAAATAAGCCTAAATACTCTTTTACTATCAAAGTCTAAAGCTAGACCTAAGCTGAACAGTTTTGGTAATGGAAAATTTAATCTAGAAAAAAACAAAACTGGACCTGTGTTCTTGTGTGTTCTTCAAAATACATTAGTAAATACCTTGTGAAGTATTCACAATATAACTAATCCTCTCTAGGATATGAAATCCATTCATCTTTAACCAGATACTATTTCCCTATTTATTTTTAGTTCATGATAATAATGGTATAACGTCCACACGTTTACCCATAGCTAGTCACTATGTCAAGATTATCATGTGTGACATAATAATCAGATGTCTTGTTTGCCAAACAAGGATATTAAACCTTAACCCTTTCAGCATTCCAGACCATCATTAAACAATCAGCCTCCTTTCCTAAACACTAAGCATATCGTTCTACACCACCTTCTGATAAACTCTTGCACAGTTATGCTGTAAAATCATTGCATGATTTCTTCAGAGTCTGAACAGACTGAGACCAGCCTGTCTCAAGATCTTGTCATATTGAGAACAGTCAATGATTCATTGTCCTCTTCAGCTGTAGTCAGTGGCAGGGCCCCCAAAAAGCTAGAACCGGCCCTGGTCAGTGGGCTCCAAGGAAACTCTCTCTGGCATTGTGATGTCCTGAGGGGGAAGGGACCTCTGGATCAATGTGATACAATCAGCAGACACACGTTGTCCTCTGTGCCGCAGAAATCCCCCAAAACTGCAGTACCTCTTCACACCACGGTTGCCTTGACAACGAGGCACAAGCAAACTTTGAAACCCTCCTCTGAGATGTGTTCTTTGCACAGTTCTTCTGTTTGCAATGAGCAACTTTTCACCAACACCCTGATTCAGAGTACAACCCAAAGGTGGCGCACAACTATCCAATGCTGCTGTAATCACAGCAAATCAGCTACTGAGAAAAACTCAATGTAAATCTCTCCCCCAGCGGGTTACAAAATAAAACAGCTGAGTGTCTATATGGTCAGGAATGCTGAAACATGTGAATGTGAAACCCATTAATGGTAACAGTCTTCCTATTCTTCATTACTTCAGTTCTAAGTTAATAGGCAAAACAAAAACTTTTCTTAACCACTATAGATTCATCTTTTATCTTCTTGCTTATTCTATTCTTTTCAAATTGTTTATCTAAGTTGTGTGTTACAAGCATGGTTAGATTTGTAACAGAATACAAAACTAACTGTATCCAGCGCTATATATTTAAAACAAGTAATCTGACTACAGTTCATGAATATATTTTGGAACACTTAAAGGAATTATTACAAAATGTAATCTTCATTATTACTAAAGCTGAAACCTAAATAAATCATCACGGAACATTTTTCTGTCCTTATTACTTAATTGTTTCAATAAAAACTAAAAGCATTGTGAAAACTCCCATTTTTGAGAACATCTCTCAACACTTTTATTCCATCTAAGCACGAATGTTTATGACAAACTCGTCCTATTAATCCCAAACGGTCTTTAATGGTATCAATTGTGAACATTTCTTAATATTAATTGTAAATGCAACGTACGTTCTCTTTAGAACAAAGACAGGATAGTTGCAGCTGAAACTGGTTAATAGCAATGTTCTGTTAACCTAGATAAGCCTGTTGTTCTTATATCTAGTAAATATATTCTTATTTCATGTTACTCACAAAACAATATGACATTTTCCAGAATAGCAGTAACTCTATATAACCTCTCAATATATATATTTCTTCCAATGAGTTCGTTATTTCATGTCTAACAAATGTTCCTCTTTCCATGTCGTATTCTAGATGGAGAAATCCACCTATCATATTTAATTTGAATAAAACCTTAACTTTAATGTACTTCATATTCTCAGTAAATCTCTTTTTACTTTCCCCTAAGGTTACTGTATGTAACATAATTTTCCTTGAAGTATAATTAAGTACAATCCTTAGTTAATGACAAATACTATGAAATTCACAACGCAATGCAACGGTATCAATCAGTTGTCAAAGACTATATTTAAATAACAGCAAATCATTGTTTATTAATTTCAATATATCTACCACTTCAAATCACACCTTGATCTGTTAATTTTCTATGTATTTCAGTCCAACTTCAGATCACTAGAGACAAAAGCAAGCAGACACCCTCCGGGCCGCTGCTGCTCTCGAGAGGAAAAAGGGTGGGGGAAACTCTCACAGACAAATACTGACACCCCTTCTCTCTCCCCTGCTGTAGCTCTCAGCCTCTCCTTTGGAAAAGGGGGGCTTCTTTCAACAATTAACACTTCTGCTATCCTTTTATTCAATTTTTCTGCTTGAACCCACTGTCCTCGTAAGCTCTCAACTCACGCTCCTCTCGTTAAAATGTTCCCTTCATTATGACTTCGTATCTATTCATCTGACTTAGGCTGTTTCTGTTACCAGTAAATATTCACAGACTTCATATCTATTGATCTGAATTACTGTCCTTGTTACCAGTAAATATTCACAACACACCAAAGGATATAGTGAGGCCCGGTCACTTCAGAATGACTTTCTGAAGTTTGCGTTACTCTCCTTTGGATCACTTATAACAAATAACTCATCTCCAGCCCCGTCGAGCTGTGGATTCGTTATTTTGGGTCAGTCTTATATGGAGACTTAATACAACCAACTGACTACTCTTAGACATTCTAACTGTGGGGACTCAATACCACCACTTCCAAGCCAGGGACTTTAATACCCTTCTGGCCTGTCGGAACTTGATATCCGATTTTAACTGTGGGGACTCTTATACCTCCACTTCCAAGCCAGGGACTTTAATACCCTTCTGGCCTGCCGAAACTCAATATTCGGTTTTAACAACTAAAACACGCATTTGCATTGTTACTATAAAAAAACACTGTAAACTTCGTCTGACAACCCTAAAATTTGGAATATGGTCAAATCACAGGTTTCGAATTAAATCGTGTTTGCTCACCTGGTAGCCTATTGTACAGAGCTCTGTTTGTAGTTGTCAGAAGAGGCCGAGATGTTTAGCCCTGGACTATTCCGTCCGCTTGCCGCTGGTGGTCTCTTCCCCGAAAACACCCCACTCAGAAACGTCGGGGTCACCACTTGTTGGAGATTTGGAGGATGTTGCAAACCAACCTCGTCTCCGCGTGTCGTTTGACAAGCTAGGTGAATTCGGGAAAAGGGAGGGATTGATTAAGAAACACCAGAATGCAAGTGAAACAATAATCCGGCTTTAATGATACAAGGCAACGATACAAAATACAAATACAAAGAAATCACGAAGCACTCTGCAGAGTACTCCGGGCTCAGGTTCTACCACGTGTGTGAGACAGGTCTCAGGAACGGCTGGTGAAAAACAAGAGCGCGAACCAAAGGAAAACACAGTCTTTCATACTAAAACACAGGAGGAGGAGGTGTACGTGCTTTCCCCCAGAGGTCATCTTATTGGCAGAGACGAACACATGGCCTGTCGCACCCAATCAGTGCGACACAGCAGAAGAAACCCGGAAACAAAAAGTCTCATTCAGTTTGACGAAGACCAGACACCTTTTGGTGTCTGGTACGAACCTGCTCTAAACAACAAGTTTCCTTATCTTATTTCACATCTTGCAGCCAGCACACACACATCTCCTTTATGGCCCTTGGTCCCTGTGTCCATCTTCCCCCCCCCAGTTTATGGCCCTTCAGGTTACCACACACAAGTTAAAAGTATGTTTTAAGATATAGTTGTTATAGTTGGCTAAATATACGTAATACATGTTAATTACTTTCATATCAATAACAACGAGGAACACATTACCTATGCTCTTAAGCAGTAGTAGAGATGCTTTTCAAATAGTCAAACTTCTCACAGGCTTACCTATGGCCCTTCCATTTGTTTGAGCTATTGTTCACATCTTTACTTCGAATAAAAGGTTTCACATTGTATATTTCCAGCTTCCTTTACACATACTGCTATTATTAACACAAAGTAACTAACCACACACCTCTATTGAAAACAAGTCGATTCCCCTGACAATTGACATGCTGAAACTCCTGGAATGTGCTACCCTCCTCCAGCTCTCTCGTCCCTGTCATAAAACTGCTTCCATTTCATATAGAGTAATAAAAGATGTTTAAGCTAATTTCTCCACAATGTTTGTAGCCATTTAGTACCCACACATGAAAGAATAAGAACAGAGGTATAGTTGACCAGTAATCATGTAGCATTTATATTTACTTCAATGAAAACACATACACATCTGCTACAAGATTGTGTCACACACACCCTTTTTTTACGAGGGAAACATTCCAGAGCCTTGGCCTTTCACCTCAATATATTGGGGGAGGAAAGGATACTTTGTCCCTTCAAATTTAACACACATGAATATATATAAGGTGACATTAAAAGGAATATACCAGATTGAACTTTCCTGTCATACCACGTTACTTTAATCCTTCAAATAATTCAAATAATCCTTCAGGCTCCAGTGGGGACCCTGTTCCCTGAGTGTGCCTCTCCACCTATGTTTCTTACTCTCTTACTTGCTACCCTTTGCCCTCAACCTATTCTAAGGGAGTGCTTGTTCTTCCGTCTGTCTGTCTGTGTCTGTGTATTCTCTTGTTCCGATTAACCCAGCCAAATCTTTTCTTGTTTTGTGTCTATATCTACGCCGGGATCCGGAGTCGAGGCTGATCTTCTTGCTGTGGTCCTGTGTCCTGGATCCTCTGTCCTGAGTTCTGGATTAAGTCGTGGACTTTGGGTCATGGCTAAATCTGTCTCTGCAGTCCTGCCTGGGTCTCGTCACGCTGCCTCCCTGAAGGCTCCCACAGGATTGTAGTTGACATCTTCGTAGATTCATCTTCTTATTACAGACACATGCATTTCCTAACATTTGGACCACCTATGGTGTAAAATGTATTATCTCTTCGATTTACACACGGCATCTATTGCACGTCTGTCCGTCCTGGGAGAGGGATCCCTCCTCTGTTGCTCTCCCTGAGGTTTCTCCCATGTTTTCCCTTTAAACTGTGGATTTTCTCTGGAAGTTTTTCCTTGTACGATGTGCAGAGGTGGGACCAAGTCATTGTTTTGCAAGTCACAAGTTAGTCTCAAGTCTTTGCCTTCAAGTCCCGAGTCAAGTCCCGAGTCAGAGACAGGCAAGTCCCGAGTCAAGTCCCAAGTCAAGACCGACAAGTCTCAAGTCGAGTCCCAAGTCCTACCGTTTGAGTTTCGAGTCCTTTCGAGTCCTTTTAACAACAGGGAAATAATATTTACACAGATCATGTATGCTTTTAAGATTTGTATACATTTATTAAACCTTTTTTTGCAAGAACATTGTTCAAACACTCTTTTTAACTCATTTCAAAACCTAAGTGTAACCTTAACCTTTTCAAACATGTCACCACTTTATAAAAGATATCCTCGCTCCCAAAAAATTATCTAAATAATCTACATGTAATACATTCATGCCTCTATCAGTTCCTGTTGCTCCCTTGATAAACAATTGGCATGCATCCATAGAGAGACTGGTGTGTGTGTGTGTGTGTGTGTGTGTGTGTGTGTGTGTGTGTGTGTGTGTGTGTGTGTGTGTGTGTGTGTGTGTGTGTGTGTGTGTGTGTGTGTGTGTGTGTGTGTGTGTGTGTGTGTGTGTGTGTGTGTGTGTGTGTGTGTGTGTGTGTGTGTGTGTGTGTGTGTGTGTGTGTGTGTGTGTGTGTGTGTGTGTGTGTGTGTGTGTGTGTGTGTGTGTGTGTGTGTGTGTGTGTGAGTGAGAGAGAGACTGCGTGTGTGTGTGAGAGAGAGAGAGACTGCATGTGAGAGAGAGAGAGAGAGAGACTGCGTGTGAGAGAGAGAGAGACTGCGCGTGAGAGAGAGAGACTGCGTGTGAGAGAGAGAGAGACTGCGTGTGAGAGAGAGAGAGAGAGAGACTGCGTGTGAGAGAGACTGCGTGTGAGAGAGAGAGAGAGAGAGATTGGAAGGGGACTGGATTGGAAGTGTCATGAACATGACAATGAACAGAGTTGTGCTTTTCTATGTCAGGGCCCTATGCTGCATTGCATTTACAAAAGATCAAATTGGCCAAAAGTCTGTCAGTCATTTGTGCACGATGGGGACGTAGTATGATGCCACCATGGCTGAAAACTCGCTCCACTGGAGCACTAGAGGCAGGCACTGCCAAGACTCTGGTGGCCACTCGGAAGAGTGAAGGAAGAGTCTTCATGTTCAGTGCCCAGAACAAAAGGGCGTTCTGTCCTTCGGCTATGTCTAGGTAGTGACTTAGCTGTAGTGCTGGAGTGGTCCCAACATCCTTCTTCTGCCTCTTATGGTATGCAGCAAACAGCCCTTCTCCTTCTACAAGGTCATCTTGCTCTTCATCAACCAGAAGCACAGGTTGCTCAGTCTCTGTAGCATCTTGCAGGATCAATTCTGGAAAAACATTTAACAACAGTAGCAGAAACAAAAGAGCCCTTATTACCATTGGTGTTGGTGATACAGTGTTAGACTGAAAAATGCAATTATTGATGCTGTCAATTAGATCAGACTATGAGGAAAAAAGTTGCATTGAAGTCAATAGTATTTACCTTTAACTCGTTGTGCCACCTCTGCCTTGATGTCACGATTGACCAGCACATGGGGCTCCACCCACAGCAGAGAAAAGGCTGGATCCAAGGCGGCTGCTTTGAGGTAGACTGGGTCTGAAAAGGGGGCAGTGATCCCATCTTGAGTCCTGGCCATTTTCACATTAATGAAGATCCCAAGAAATCTTTTGTTCAGGGATGCCTGGAGACTTCTGACCAGGCCACTCAGGAAACGCACTTTAGGCTTCAGCTTCTCAAGGTGGTGATTGAGGGACAAGACGGATGGAACAACTGCACTGATTGTGACGACCTTCTCTCCCTGTGTCAAATCAGTTGCTTCTCCAAACGGCTTCAAGATGTCCACCAACTCCTTCAACAGATTCCACTCTCGCGGTGTGAATGACAACTCCTTATGCCCAGCCTTTTCTGGAACGGCACAGAGCTTTATATGATCACAGTGGAGAACTGCCTTTACTTGCCTCAGTGTTGAGTTCCATCTTGTGTTGACTGCAGCAGGGATGCCTCTCTGTTCCCCAAATTCACTATCAAACACATCTTTGAATGTTGTGCTTGTGTGCAGCAGTGAGCTAAGTTTTGATAACTTGGAAAGAGAAGGACATGCCACTTTTGTTTCTTTCAAACCGTCTCCCACCACCAGCTGAAGCGTATGCGCAAAACACTGCAGGCGCCGTTTCTTTGCCATAGCAGCATCTACCGTTTGCTGTTCTTCCAGGGTTAAGTCACACCAGAGATCAGGGTCATCAAGATGATCTCCGTCATCATCCTCTTGTTCACTGGGGAAGCACACAGTGAATGCCTTTCGCATGTTAGCCGCATTGTCACTAATAATGTAGTCCAATTTATCTTTGATGCTGTATTCATCGCATATTGACTCAAATTGGTCACAGATTCGTTCAGCTGTGTGTGAGCCTTTGAAGCGATTGCAGGCCAAGAGATTAGTCTTTAGCTGTATCCTCTCTGTCTCTTTCTCTATCCAGTGGACAGTGATACCTAGGAATCCCCTCATCTTTCGGTCAGACCAAATGTCCACAGTGACTGAAACATGCTCAGTGTTGCTCAATTGAGTTTTTAATCTTGAACGTCTCTCCTCAGCGAGGCTCTCTGTTTTTGATGTCAATGTTCTGCGACACACTGGGCTGTACTTACTGTCAAGTACCGTCAGAAAGTGCCGAAAACTCTTGTTTTCCACAATAGACAGGGGAAAGTTGCAATCAATAATCAAGTCGGACAGTATTGCATTAGTGATAGCTTTCTGCTGTGGATGACTCATGCTGTAATGCCCTACACGACTGTCCAAGAATTGTGAGATTGAAGGCTGTTGTGGGTCATCTATGATGCTTTTATTCATCTGGTATTCTTCAAATCTGTAACAGGTAAGCATATAAAACAGATGTCAGAAAATGCTAACATTGTGTTAATATTAATTTTTGTGTTAATATTAATTGTATTGTATACTGTAAGAGTGTGTGTGTTTTAACATTACATTGATAAAATACATTTCATTTTCAGTGTACACTTACTATATTAATAATATTTTTACTGCTGTACCTTGCCATCAAACAGCCCTTTCCGACAGGAAACTGAAGTATGCTTGTTAATTCACTCTCTCCAGCACACCAGATTCCATTGGCAAAAACAGCAATTTTACCTGCATCACACAGAAATTGCTGGTCTACTGCTGGCTCAATGATTAAGTATAATTGTGCTATTCTATGTCTTCTGTGATAGTTCAGCTTAGTTGTGATTTACCTAAATTACATAAACGACCTCAATGAGGCAGCAGTAGACCAGCAGCTAGCAACTCCCATGTGCTGCAAAGTAAAATGGCCATTTTTGTCAATGGAATCTGGTGTGCTGGAGAGAGTGAGATATACTTAGTTTTCCTATCGGAAAAAAATCGTCTGGCAGCAAGCTAAAATGGTACACATATTCTTAATATAAAGTACATTAAACTGACCTTGATTTGATTAGGCTTGCTTAAGTTTTGCTGCTGGCAGCAGTCTACTGTGTATGATCCACTGACTAGCTGCTAAGCACATACAATCTCGCTTAAAAAAAAATCCTAAACTATCCTTTTACAATATAAGTATGGATAAGTTCAATATTTTGCACTTTGAGACCCATTTCTGGTTTGTCTAGGATGAAAGAGACTGTTTGACTCCGACATTTTGACGATTGGTCCAGTCTAGAGCTTTTGGTTAATTTAGAATCACCCCCATATGCTTCAGGTACGGGCATTCATAAAGCGGTCCTTAAATCAACCCTAAACGTTCGTTTTCAAAGATGTGCAACTCACCGAGTGGTTAGTGGTGTTCGTTGATGTTCCAAAACGAGTGTCTTAGCGAAATACAGTTTCTGTCGTGTTTAATTTGATAAATATCAAGCGCAAGTTAATAGCCTACTCGGTGAGGTATCTGAAAACATAGCTAGTTCCACAATAGCAAATAACACGGATGGAAACCAAATATTGCGCCGATATATTTAAAAAAAAACAACTACGAACACCACTTACCACTCGGTGAGTTGCTCATCTTTGAAAACGAATGTTTAGTGTTAATGTTTCATTCAAAACTTACCGTTCTTTGTGCAACTTCAAATGTCGAACGAAGTTCGAAGTTGTCGCGTCTCCGTCTGTAATCTTCGACCCGCATGTTTTACATACTGCAATTCTTTTTTTGTTGAGCACCTCATAATTTTTATACCCAAACGAAACTACCTTTGGTATCATTTTTGCCAACTGACGCGCGCATTTAGTTTGTTCCTCTTCATTGGTTGTCCCGTACTTTGATTGGTTGGATGCTGTCAGATCGAAACAACGTGGATCTAATTTGATTGGATGTCGTGCCGCACACAGATGCACACAGGTGCAAAGAGAGAGAGACGTCCGTGTCAACATACTTTTTAATCTTTGCGTTCGAGGAAAGTAGCAAGTCTTTTCAAGTCAAAAGGGTCAAGTCCAAGTGAAGTCACGAGTCACTGATGTTAAAGTCCAAGTCGAGTTGCAAGTCTTTTTAGATTTTGTCAAGTCGAGTCTAAAGTCATCAAATTCATGACTCGAGTCTGACTCGAGTCCAAGTCATGTGACTCGAGTCCACAACTCTGACGATGTGAGGGTCTGAGGATAGAGGGTGTAATTTTTTCTCATACTGATATTCTGAAAAATCTGTGCTATTGTATTAGCTGTAAAGTGTAGGCTATTTTTATTATTATTATTATATGTACAGCACTTTGGCTCGACCAAAAATCGTTTATAAATGTGCTATATAAATAAAACTTGATTTGATTTGATTTAGTCCCGCCCACAGGAGATGCGAGCGGAGGACTGAGGAGGGGAACCGGGGAGAGAGGAGGGGAAGCAGCAGGCAGTTAGGGAAATGAGAACTCCTCTCTTCTGAGGGGTCATTTTAAAGAGACGTCCATTCATGATGACAGGAGGCACAGCAGCACTCTGTCTGATGGACAGGTGGGTTCATGACGACTTATATATTTACTTTGAATTCATTGAGAGTGCGGTATAATGAGACAATAACAGGCTACAGATGCGGGGACACACACAAATATATTTACATAAATATATACAATTTAAAGTATGAGAGCACTCTCATAATAACGTAACATGAAGTATTATTTGAAAGATTCAATTAACGTGTTTATAGCAGAAAGTTCAAGAAGGTGTATTTCTTGTATATTCATTTTAATGTCACCTCATATATTCGTGTGTGTTAAATTTGAAGGGACAAAGTACATTTTTCCTCTTTAAATATAGAGAGGCTTTTTATATATTCCTGAAACAATGTCCCATTACTTAGTAATAATAAATATAGCGCAATAGTCTTTTCTTCCACTTTTATGTGTAATTAAAAGGGTGGTTTTTTGGCTATCTGTGGTTGAGAATAATACAAATGACCTTTGACATCTGCTTTACAGTTCCCAGACCTCTGAAGAGGCCCTGAGTCTCTGGCTTCCTCTGTTAAGTGCTAAAACTATTATTGATTAAGCCAAAGGACATTTTCCTCAAATATAATGCAGTTAAAGTCCTGTTAATTAGTGATTCATGTCCAGCATGCATTAGTTAAGAAACGATAAGGATGTTGGGGTGTTGAAATGTGCGTTTCCTGCAAGACTCTTATCAGATCAGGAGATGATTGGGTCACACACAAGTTAGAGAGACAATGGTCCTTCTGATTCTAAAGTAAGCTGACTTTGGGGTGAAGGGAAGTTCAGGGAAGGCCTTAGGCCATGGGAACAGTTAAGCTTAGTTATTTACCTAATCCTAAAGATGTCATGAGACGATGACGTTTGGATATTTACAAATATGGCTTTCATAAAGAAAAACATGTGACTGTTGTGTGATAAGATACATGATAGGATGTGTGTGTGTGTTGAAGATGTTTAGGGGGAATGAGTATGTGTCCTGTCAAAGAGTCCTCTGTCATGCCTCCAAATCATTGATTTGGGGATCTGCCTAAGGGCAGAGGGACAAACACACACACACACACACACACAAATACACTGTGAAGCAACAGATGGAATCAACAACTGCGGACTCACTACCTGGGGTCCCGCCCAGAAGGGAAACCGACCAATGGAACACTGCCAACTCACTGGCTAGCTCGCTCAGAAGTGAACTCGCCAATAACAAATAGCTAGGGAAGAGCAAGCGATAAAACTCCTCCCCACCTGTGTATAAATGTTGTGATCATTTTGAAGATCGGCGCTCTTGTTTCTGACTGGCTGTCGTGGTACGTGTCTCACGCGGTGGTAGAACCTGAGCCCGGAGTACTCTGCAGAGTGCTTCGTGATGCTTGGTGACCCCGACGTGATGACGTGCCGACGTGCCGACGTGGTGACGTCATGAGGAGGTTTTTTTAGAGGAAAATCAGCAGCCAGCGGACGAATGGTCCAGAGAAGAGGCCTAGAATAATCTCTGACAACTAAAACAAGGATCCTACAATTGAAAGGTGAGCAGAAGAGCCTGTTTCTATCGAAGGTCTGTAATTGGCTAAACTAAATGTTAGAGTTGTCAGAGACATATTCCGGTGTCATAGTTGTTGAGGTGGAATATAAAATACATATTTTAGATAGGTAGGAAAGTTATATAAAATAAAAGTGAATCAACAAGGTGTGGTGTGTAAGAAGACGGTGAAAGGCCCCGTACTTTTTTCAAAAGTAGACGGCTAAGACTCGTTGGGGAAGTTCAGTGGCTGTTTTCAGACGCCATCCGGAACAAATCAGAATAACAATTCTTAGGTTCATAGGAATCAAAGTTAAGATATGTGTAAAAATCCAAGAGGAGAAAACGCAAACTTCGAAAAGCCATTTGAAACTAACGGATCTCGCTATCTCTTGTTCTGTTGGGTTTTAACTCCCATTCTGTTGAAAGAAATATCGCATCTTAAAAGCTGGACAGACAGTGAGGAGGATATATTTATGTACCAGGTGAATAAATAGAATATATTATTGAACATGATACAGCCTTAGTCAGATAAATAGATATACAAAGTCATAATAGAGGGAGTATTTGAACGAGAAAAGCATGAGTTAAGAGCTTACGAGAACAGTGGGTTCAAGCAGAAAAATTGAATAAAAGGATAGCAGAAGTGTTAATTGTTGAAAGAAGCCCCCCTTCTCCTTAAAAGGCTGAGAGCTGCAGCGGGGGAGAGAGGGGGGTTGTCAGTATTTGTCTGTGAGAGTCCCCCCCCCCTTTTACCTCTCGAGAGCAGCAGCGGGCCGGAGTGTGTCTGCTTGCTTTTTTCTCTAATGCCTGAAGTTGGAAGGAAATACATAGAAAAGTAACAGATCAAGGTGTGATTTGAAGTGGTAGATATATTGAAATAAATAAGAAACAATGATTTGCTGCTATTTAAATATAGTCTTTGAGAACTGATTGATACCGTTGCATTGCATTGTGAATTTCATGGTATTTGTCATTAACTAAGGATTGTACTTAATTATACTTCAAGGAAAATTATATTACATACAGTAACATTAGGGGAAAGTGAAAAGAGGTTTACTGAGTATATGAAGTACATTAAAGTTAAGGCTTTATTCAAATTAAATATAATAGGTGGATTTTTCTGCCCCTAGAATAAGACATGAAAAGAGGAGAATTTGTTAGACATGAAATAACGAACTCACTGGAAGAAATATATATTGTAATGTTATTTAGGAGTTGTATTTATCATATACAGTTACTCTCAGTTGATGGTTGTTTAAAGTAGATAGGAAACTGAAAACTTAAACGATTCACCCCAATGGTGTTTTTAAGTTTATGATGAAACAGTAGAAAGTACAACAGAGGGTTTTTCTAAGTTTGTCAATCAAAGGAATCTGTTCATGTTTAAGCACGACAGAGGTCCCGCACGAGGTTTTGCTCCAGCCATCTCACACGGTTACACAAAGGGGCTGCAGGGCGCAGAGAGGAAGAGAGAGAGAAAAGTCAGATGGTTTGAAGAGTAGAGAGAGAATAAATGTTAAATAAAGTTAACCAATATTCTGGAAAATGTCATATTGTTTTGTGAGTAACATAAAATAAGAATATATTTACTAGATATAAGAACAACAGGCTTATCTAGGTTAACAGAACATTGCTATTAACCAGTTTCAGCTGCAACTAACCTGTCTTTGTTCTAAAGAGAACATACGTTGCATTTACAATTAATATTAAGAAAAGTTCACAATTGATACCATTAAAGACCGTTTGGGATTAATAGGACGAGTTTGTCATAAACATTCGTGCTTAGATGGAATAAAAGTGTTGAGATGTTCTCAAAGGAGGAGTTTTCACAATGTTTTTTAGTTTTTATTGAAACAATTAAGTAATAAGGACAGAAAAATGTTCCGTGATGATTTATTTAGGTTTCAGCTTTAGTAATAATGAAGATTACATTTTGTAATAATTCCTTTAAGTGTTCCAAAAATATATATTCATTAACTGTAGTCAGATTACTTGTTTTAAATATATAGCGCTGAATACAGTTAGTTTTATATTCTGTTACAAATCTAACCATGCTTGTAACACACAACTTCGATAAACAATTTGAAAAAGAATAGAATAAGCAAGAAGATTAAAGATGAATCTATAGTGGTTAAGAAAAGATTTTTGTTTTGCCTATTAACTGAGAACTGAAGTAATGAAGAATAGGAAGACTGTTACCATTAATGGGTTTAACATTCACATGTTTCAGCATTCCTGACCATATAGACACTCAGCTGTTTTATTTTGTAACCCGCTGGGGGAGAGATTTACATTGAGTTTTTCTCTAGTAGCTGATTTGCTGTGATTACAGCAGCATTGGATAGTTGTGCGCCACCTTTGGGTTGTACTCTGAATCAGTGTGTTGGTGAAAAGCTGCTCATTACAGAAACAGAAGAAGTGTGCAAAGAACGCATCTCTGAGGAGGTATTGACAGTTTGCTTGTGCCTCGTTGTCAAGGCAACAGTGGTGTGAAGAGGAAATGCAGTTTTTGGGGATTCCTACTGTACAGAGGACAACGTGTGTCTGCTGATTGTATCACATTGATCCAGAGGTCCCTTCCCCCTCAGGACATCCCAATGCCAGAGAGAGTTTCCTTGGAGCCCACTGACCAGGGCCGGTTCTAACTTTTTGGGGACCCTGCCACTGACTAGAGCTGAAGAGGACAATGAATCACTGACTGTTCCCAATATGACAAGATCAAGAGACAGGCTGGTCTCAGTCTGTTCAGACTCTGAAGAAATCATGCAATGATTTTACAGCATAACTGTGCAAGAGTTTATCAGAAGGTGGTGTAGAACGATATGCTTAGTGTTTAGGAAAGGAGGCTGATTGTTTAATGATGGTCTGGAATGCTGAAAAGAATAAAGTTTAATATCCTTGTTTGGCAAACAAGACATCTGATTATTATGTCACACATGATAATCTTGACATAGTGACTAGCTATGGGTAAACGTGTGGACTTTATACCATTATTATCATGAACTAAAAATAAATAGGGAAATAGTATCTGGTTAAAGATTAATGGATTTCATATCCTAGAGAGGATTAGTTATATTGTGAATACTTCACAAGGTATTTACTAATGTATTTTGAAGAACACATAACAAGAACACAAGTCCAGTTTTGTTTTGTTTTTAGATTAAATTGTCCATTACCAAAACTATTCAGTTTAGGTCTAGCTTTAGACTTTAATAGTAAAAGAGTATTTAGGCTTATTTTTGTATATCTGACATTTTTTAAATATGTTGGCTATTCACTAGATAGAGAGATGGCATTACTCTACATTTGTTAAGAACATTTCTGAAGATTAAATATTTGTTTCATTTCTAATCTTCCTATTTAAGACGTAATTTTAGAGTAACAAGGCTGATGCTGAAATTGGAAAATGTGGTAGTGGTTTGCATGATGTAAACAAAAAAAGGTTTTGTTTGTTCAACCTCCAGTTAGATCTGAAACAGTAATAATGATTGATTTGGCTAAAGCTTAGTTTAACATCCTGATGTAACATTATGAGGTATGTTCACTTCTAAGGGTAAACAAATTGATAAAATGGATTATTGTTATTATTATTGATTAATTTGGAATATTAATTCAAAAGGCCGTTATCTGCAGGTTCACTTAAGAATGCCTTGCATGAACATTTTTCAGGTATTGTGGTTCCTAGGGGCGGTATATTAATAAAGTGTATTGATAATTTGTTGGTTAAACATCTGAAGAAAATGGTGCAGCGAACACGAGAAAAACTTTGTTGCATTGGTTGACATCAACACAATGATGTCACTAGTACAACTCCAGCTAGTAGAATATTAAAGTCTCTGCAGAGCACGACACATGGCCAAAAAGACTGAGACCAAATTACCTGTGCTGTAAACTCATGTTCTGTTTATGTGTGTGATACTGTAAATCTGGGTGGAGCTTCACAGGGTTTATTGATGTGTAGAGGGGATACATAAATGAACGTCATTGAGATTGAGGAATCAGGAGAGGCCACTAGTAAGTGTGATTATTATATTGAATTTGATTTAAGTTGTATGGGATATGTGTGATCCTAATTGTTGTATTGTTGTTGTCCTTTTTTCTTCTAAGGTTAACAACCTATTTGGATTTGATTAAATTATCAAACCTAGGAGTTGTTTCCGTCCATCTTGATTCCACCCATACTGTCGGGAGATAGACAGTACAGTTGTTAACTACCTGCATCGGGAGGAATAAAGGTTTCAACCGATGGCGAGAGACAGCTAGGAAGATAGACTACAGCAACGGTCGGCGGGAAGTGAATGCCCGAGGCTAGCAAAGCTATCAAGGACCGTCGAAGCTAGCGGAGCGGAGCTAACGAAGCTAGCGAAGCTAACGGAGCTAGCGAAGCTAGCGGAGCTAACGAAGCTAGCGGAGCTCGCGAAGCACCGAGGGACGCCGGTCCGCAAGTAGAGCTGACGATCGGACGACTAGGAAACCCCGTGGTCGCAACGGTCGGCGGAAAGTGAAGGCCCGAGGCTAGCAAAGCTAGCGGAGCTAACGTGGTCGGAACACGTGAGTGACAAGGCTATTTTCGGCGCTATCTAGCCAAAGAAGCTAGCGGTAGCATAGCAAAGACGAAGCAGTAGCTAGACAGCAGACTGAAGGTTGCCAGGAAACAAAGCTAACCAGCAAGAAGACAATAACTAGCTAGCTAGCACACTGAAGGGTGCTAGCATACGAAACCAAGCTAGCTATCCAAGTCAAAGACACCAAGCTATTGGCTAGAAAACGAAGCCAACCAGCTAGGTATCCAGCTAGCTAGCCAGGATAAGACAGATTGAGCTAAACTCAGCCTTAAATTCAGAGAGATGATTAAGTGGGAGGAAACAGTGAAGCATCTGAAAGACCTGCGGACGAGGGCGAAGGTGGCTCTAGGTCGTAAGGTGAACTCAGTAACAAAGATGGTGAACACTATGTCAGAGGAGGAGTTGATGAAAGAATATGGTGAAGTCCACAAGGCCGCCACCAAAGTCACAGAGGCCAACAGTGAATACCTGATGAAATTAATTCTGAACGCTGATAGCGACGAGGACCAAGTATCAGAAGAGCTGAGGGCAGACGTGGAAAAGACGGATGGAAAAACCAGCCAAAGGCTTGAAGAGATCAGTGAAGTGATTAAAGCAAACCTTTGGTCTAGGCATGGAGAAAGGAAAGTGATGTTTGCTGTCGGGGAAGCTGAAAAGGTCTATGAGGAGGCAGAAGCGACACAAATTGACCTAGTAAGCTATGAGAGTTACGAAAAGCAGCTAAATAATTTAGAAATACTCATTAAGGAATTAAAAGAAGTGCACAGCACCTGGAGGGGATGGGCTCCTGAGACTGCTAAAACAGATGTGGAAGAGATAGTGCGGCAGCTGGAGACAAGAAAAAATGCACTCAAGCGTCAAAAGGAAGCTGAGTTTAACAAAGCACGCGGTGCAGCAGAGTTGGCACGCACCGCAGCAGAGGATGAGCGCGCCCAGTTCGCCCTGGTTCAGCTAAGACAAGACCAGGCCCAACGCTCTAAATTGGCCGAGGCTCAGATTGCAGCAGAAGAAGCACGGTTTGAACTCATGAAAGCGCAGCACAAAGCAGTGGAAGAGGCGCACACTACTGGCGTGGCAGGCACGGAACCCAGAGACAACCCGATGGGAGCGATATCAAAGATACGACTCAAGCCGGTAAGCCTTCCCAAGTTCAGTGGCAGTATGAGGGAGTTTCACCGCTGGAAAAAGGACTGGGAATCTTTGCAGAAGCAGGGAGAACCGTCCGGGTCGCCTGAAGTCAAGAAGTTCCAGCTTCTAGACAGCATGGAAGAGAAGGTAAAAAAGGATGTCACATTGGCCAGCTACAGTACAGTCGAAGACATGTTCAGGGTTCTGGAGAACCGTTACGGGAACAGGTCCACGATTGCACTGCAGATCGTCGCAGAACTGGAGAAGATACCAGCTGTGAAAGGAGACCAGCCGAGGAAGGTGATAGACCTCATCCAAGCTGTGGAAAAGGCTTTGGCAGACCTCACAGACCTCGGGAACCCTGGAGCCATCAACCACCCGCTGATGATTAGGTCTATAGAAAGCAAGCTGCCCGACCAGGTGAAGCGAGAGTGGGTCATCTTCAAGGCTAAGCCCGAAAACGGTGTCACCCCAGTCAACCATTTCAATGCGCTTCTGAAGTTCCTGAAGGAGCAAGAAGAAATTCTAGAGAGCTTGGAACAACTGAAAATAACAGAGACATCTGAAAAAATGGAAAAGCCGCAAAACAGGTTCGAGAGGAAGTATGCCTACACAAAAGCCACCAGAAGGGACACTCCAGAAGGGGAGTGCGTCGTGTGTGGAGAGGAGAAACACAATAACAAATTATTCTTCTGCAAGAAGTTCAAGGGGTTTGGCTTGGCTGAGAGAAAGACTGCTGTGAAGAAGGTAGGAGCATGCCGCGTTTGTCTTGGATGTCACGACGTGGTAGAAGAGTGCACAGACAGGTTCCTCTGCAACAGGGAAGACTGCCAAGAGGGGACCTCCTCGGACCACCACTACCTCCTCTGTCCAAAATGGGAACAGCTACCAAAGGGGAAACTTGGAAAAGGCAGTGAGAGGGTAAGGGAGCTAACAGAAGAACAAAAGCTAGCCTTGTCCAAATGTTCCCCAGAGGCGGCGGCGGAGATCATGAAAGCTTTCAGTAACAGCAACAAGACTTCAGTGACAAGGAGCGCTAGGAAGGATGAAGGTGGACTTCTGGAAGAAAATAGACTGACCGAGCACCCTGTCATCATGATGCTGTTGGAAGTCACTGCCAACGCGGGGCAAAAGATCGGAGCTCTGATTGACCTCGCATCAGACACCAACTACATTACTCATGCAGCGGCTGACAGGCTCGGTCTGAGCAGAGAAGAAGTCACTCTGATTGTGCATGGAGTTGGAGGAATGACCGTGACAGTCAAGACGAAGAGGTACCTCCTGCGAGTAAGAGTCAAGACCCCCAAAGGTACTGTGAGGGCTCACAAGCTGGTTTGTTATGGCCTGGAGGAGATCGCTAAAGTGCATCGGAGCGTCAGACCTGAACAGCTAAAGAGGTTCTTTCCGGAGGTTGCAACGGAGGAACTGAAGAGACCAGACCATGTCGAGCTTCTCATCAGTCACAGAGAGGGGAGACTCGCTCCACAAAGACTGAGGATAGTTGGAGACCTCGTCTTATGGGAGGGCCCACTGGGTAAAACCGTGGGCGGAGCACATCCCAGTCTGTTCGAGGATGTAAAAGTGGCAATGCACCAGTCTGACACGCACTTCGCTCGCTCGATGAGGACAGCTGCAGTGGGGTACAGAGAAGTAGTTGAGAGTCCTGAGATTCTGAGGGAAGAGGAGACCAAGAGCCTGACTCAGGAAGTAAAGGCGGAGACCAGGAATACAACTGCAACAAGGAGAGAAGTTCTCGAGCGGTGGAAGTGGGACAGCATCGGTGCGGCCTGTGAACCCAGGTGTGGTGGGTGTCGCTGCGGGACATGCCAGCCAGGAGGAAAGGAAATGACCCTGGCAGAAGAAAGGGAGCTGGAAGTGATTAAAGAGGGGCTGTCCTACATGGCCAAAGATGAACACTGCCTGACTCCGCACTGGGACGCATCTTACCCATGGACCGAGGACCCAGCCTCACTTCCAAACAACAGAAGAGGAGTGGAGGCCACCTTCCTGAAAACAGAGAAGCAGCTCAGGAAGGAAACTGAGTGGCAGTCCGCCTACAAAGGTCAGATTCACGAGATGGTGGAGAGAGGCGCGGCAGTAAAACTCACCACGGAGATGATAGACGGCTGGAGAGGACCAGTGTGGTACGTGAGCCACATGGTCGCGCCGAACCCCCACTCAGTGACGACACCAGTGAGACTGGTCTGGAACAGCAGTCAACAGTTCAGGAGGGTCAGCATGAACGACCTTCTGCTTAAGGGGCCGGATGTGCTGAACCCCATCAGATCGGTCTTACTCCGATTCAGGGCGGGAGAGCATGCAGTCCTAGGAGACATCCGAAAGATGTACAACTCAGTCTGGCTAAAAGAGCGCGAAGTCCACCTGCACAGGTTCCTCTGGAGAGACACCCCAGAAGAGGACATCGGTGAGTACGCCATCACCAGGGTAAATATTGGCGACCGACCCGCTGGGTGCATCGCACAGTTGGCAATGAGGGAGACTGCTCGGCTGCCCAGGTTCGCGCATATGGTGGAAGAACGCAGGGTCCTGGAGGAGGACAGTTATGTGGACAATATCTTAACATCCCACAATGACCAAAAGAGACTGGAGGAAATCACAGAGGGGGTAGAAGAGATCCTGAGCGCCGGAGGCTTCTCCCTCAAACCATGGGTCAGGTCAGGCCAAAGTGGGAGGCAGAGGACTGCAGAGCAGGTCCAAGCTGGAGCAGTAGCAGACTGGTGGTGGATCCCAGGGCCACTTAACATCGCCGACATCGTAACAAAAGGAGCAACTCCTGAAGACCTGGGAGAGGGCTCAGAGTGGCAGAGGGGACCAGAGTTCCTGGTGAGGCCGCTAGAAGAATGGCCCATGAAGTCGGCCGCTGAGGTGGCAACTGGTGCCAGAGAGAGTGTGGGCAAGCTTCAAAGAAAAACATTCTCGGCAATACTCACCAGAGCCCAGTCAACCAAAACCCCTATCCCTGACGACACCAGTGGAAAGGACGCAGAGGCTGAGGAGTCCCTAGTTAAGGTTGGTGGATCCCCAGAAACCTCCGAAAGGGAAGAAGCTTCAGTCTTGACAGAGAGAAGACCGGAAGGAAAGTTTCGAAGCATTGCTGTTGTGAACCTGGTAAAACCAGAGAGGTTCAGCAGTCTGGCTAGGCTATGTGGAGTGGTCGCATGGGTCCGGCGAGCTGCAGAGAAATGGCTGACTAGAAGAGGCCGAGCGACGGGTCAAGCAAAGTGGGAGGCAAGAGTCCTGGACAAAAGAAAAGGCAAACCTGTGCCTCTGCGGGGGGACCTGGCTTCGGGGTCGTGGAAGATTCCGAAGTAGAGAACTAAGGAGAAGAACCTCCTCAGACACCACCACCAGAGCAAGGTTATTTAGGTTGGTGGCCTCCTTGGGTCATCCGACCAGGGTGCCAAGTGGGAGGTGTGCTGTAAACTCATGTTCTGTTTATGTGTGTGATACTGTAAATCTGGGTGGAGCTTCACAGGGTTTATTGATGTGTAGAGGGGATACATAAATGAACGTCATTGAGATTGAGGAATCAGGAGAGGCCACTAGTAAGTGTGATTATTATATTGAATTTGATCTAAGTTGTATGGGATATGTGTGATCCTAATTGTTGTATTGTTGTTGTCCTTTTTTCTTCTAAGGTTAACAACCTATTTGGATTTGATTAAATTATCAAACCTAGGAGTTGTTTCCGTCCATCTTGATTCCACCCATACTGTCGGGAGATAGACAGTACATTACCTTTGACCCTGACTGACAGAGTGAGTGTGAATGAATGTCTGCATGTGATCAGTGCAACTGCATGATTCTAAAACAATAATTAACCAAGCATGTCTTTGGACTAACACATTATTCTGGAGCTCCAAGGGAAACGAGAGGTTTCCTAAAAAATGTTGACAGTTTTAGATTTAACCTGCTCCATATCTAGGGAAAAGATACTGTTTGATGAATGTTGACATGTTTCTAATATTGATTGAGTTATAACAAATCAGTGGCCGAGGGGCTACTGTGAGAGGTGTAATTCCAGAATGAGAATACCAGAGAAGGTGAACTGTGATAATGAAACAATTTTGTAATATTTCAACAGGTATTAAAGTAACTGAGGTTTGAAATGTAGAAAGAACATATTACAGTTAAGTTAAAACATAGTAATGTAATGAGATAGAATTTAATTTAGACAACATCTTGTAACTAGCCTGGTAAAGAAGTAAAAGCCATAGACTTTTCAGATCATTATGGGGATGTACATTTAATTTAAATTCATAATAGAAAGACATTTGATGACAGTATGTTGGATTTCTGTATTCATTTTTTCAGCTTGATAATATCTAAGCACTGACAGGTAGAAGCAGTATCACCAGGAAATTATTCACTTTGTCAGTATCATGATTTTAGTTGTTTTTAATCCATAACATTAGTGTGTTCCATTACCAGAAACATTAGCAGTTCATATTATATTTAGATTTTAAATAGGATCTCAAGGATTTCATTTAAAAATAACACAGATACTTGTCAGAAATTCATCCATCCATCCATCCATTTTCTCCCGCTTATCCGTGGTCGGGTCGCGGAGGTAGCAGTTCCAGCAGAGAGCCCCAAACTTTCTTTTCCCTGGCCACATCAACCAGCTCTGACTGGGGGATCCCAAGGCGCTCCCAGGCCAGCGAAGAGATATAATCCCTTCATCTGGTTCTAGGTCTACCCCTTGGTCTCTTCCCAGCTGGACGTGCCTGGAACACCTCCCTAGGGAGGCGCCCAGGTGGCACCCTAACTAGGTGCCCGAACCACCTCAACTGGCTCCTTTCGACGCGAAGGAGGAGCGGTTCAACTCTGAGTCCCTCCCGGATGACCGAACTTCTCACCTTATCCCTAAGGGAGACACCAGCCACCCTGCGGAGAAAACCCATCTCAGCCGCTTGTACCCGCTTGTACTTGTACATTTTAAGTACCCTTACTTACAATTATTTTGTATCAGTAAGATTACATTAATTCACACCCTACAAATAAATTATCTCGGGGCATGCTCCCTTACCACCTTATCAGAGCGGAACAGGAGTGAGTCAGCATTTTACCACATCACATCGCAAGTTCCCTCTTCTCGAAGTCAACTGTTTATTGAATGGGTTTTTGGTTGGATGCCTATAATAAGTGTTGTGGTTAATACGAGCTGAAGAGATTGTTGCTGTTTTGATCGTTGTCATCAAATATGTCAGTAAATACCCCACAGGTTAATGCATACCTGCCAACCCTACCGATTTGGGCGGTAGTCTACCGCTTTTGACATGTTTCTACCGCCTACCGATTTAGCTGGCTTTCCCTACCGATTTTCAATCTTCCCAAACTAAAAAAAATAAAAATGACACTCCATATACACTGGACTCGACTTTTGGCGGACACCGTTTGCAGCGTGTCTGTGATCGCAATATAAAAGCAGTCCTCTGTGTTTCTGAAAGAGAAACAACGTGCAGACCGGGGGTAACGCTGCGGACGAGGCATTTGAGTCCTGCAGGATTTCGAAAACACATGTTGGCGACTGAAAGACATCCAGTGTTTGGTCTTTTCCGGAAGCATCCTACAGTGTCTCAACTGAAAGAGCACCACACACTCACACACAAAATATAATAACATTTTGAGATTTGGGGATATTTATCTCCAATTATTTCACTTTTTCTGACATTTTCAACACCAAACATGTCGTTAATGTCTCTGTTTAGTGAATTAGCCATCTGAAAGCCTGTACATTATTTATATCACACTTTATCAGTACAAAAATTCAGGAAATTACTTTTTTAATGCAGTATTTTCTGATATATCGCGCAACACAAAGATATTTCGCTCTGTGCAAACCTTTGACTCTAATATGTCAACAACATGAAACAAGAATATGAACCTGGCTTGTTTATCCAATATTCACACAAGAGTTCTCCATCCTGACACATCCTTCATCTACACTGTCTCAACTGAAAAAGGACCAGAAACACACAACATATAATACAATGTGGAGACTTTGGGATATTTATCTCCCATTCTTTTACTTTTGGACATTTTACAGACCAAACATGTCGTTGATGTCACTGTTTACCAAACTACCACTTTTTCTGAAAAATGCATACAATTATGCAATATGTTAAATACATGGTTTATACATGTAATTACTGGGGTTCCATTTCTTCTGATCACCTAATTTGGTCGTGCACATTTGCCGCGCGCAAACCTACCTCTTTTGAATTTGGAAAGGTTGGCATGTATGGTTAATGTCAGAATTTTGCAAGTTTGGGAAACACTTACTGTACGTTAGCTATTTTGTTATTCAAATCCACTAAAAACAGTGAATACCTAAATCTAGTTAAGTAGTAGATAGTATGATTTAGTTTTCCTTTCAGAAATATTAAAACAGTTTTTAAATGTATTAAACTTGCACCTACACTGGGTTTCACAAAGTCCGATAAACGGTCACACACATTTCCTATCAGTAAATGTGACACTGAAGTTAGAACTCATTTTGACCCTGTTTGTAGCCTCAGAATAGATATGAAGCAATTTAAAACCTTGCGTCTGCAATGCCGTCAAAGGTTTAAAATTACACCAGATATTCCTACCAAAAACATCAAATCATACGTCATATCTAATAGAATGTAACTCCACAGGTTTCTTTCCCTATAGAAACCGTAAAGTATGAATCAGCTATTAAAGGGGTGGCCACATCTTACACATATGGGAAAAAACATTACACATACGAATCATTTATGTCTTTGTTACAAAGCAAGGCATCAGAAGCGTCACACAATATTCAATGACAAATCAAAATATGCTTGTGATGTAAATTGAAAAAAAGAGACCATGTATAAAACACATTTGTGTGGCTCAGATTTCTGCAGCTACCAAGGACAATGTAACGAGTCTCAAAGATACAACATGTTAAAGATAAAAGAGGACCAGCCCCTTGTTGTTTCCAATAAGACTGTATGAAACCTAAATAGTATAATATATATAACTCTGGTGTAATTCAGACCTTGGTGCAGTCAAATCTAATCATCCAAATAGAATGTTAAGCAACAGGTTTCTCCTGGATATAACAAGTGGTTGAATGAGCTTTTAAAGGGATGGCCACACCTCACATAGAGCAGATAAACATTACTCATCAGATCATCTACGAGTCTTTTCAGAGCCCTGCTTTGTGTGGATATAATGAAAAAATATTTTTTATATATTTGTGTTGACCAACCTATAATAATTTTTGCTTTACAACTTTATCTTAATTCAATATTTAATCAGTGTACACAATGTGTTTACTTTATCCAAAATGACTTGTCATGGACTGCAAAAGCTTTTCAGCGTGTATTGTGCTCCACATTTATGCAACACTTATATTACCTTTTACATATAGAAACACACAATAATATAATAAGCTAAATAAAGCTTAAATAAGCTAAGTTAAGTATGATGCAAACTGTACTAGTAATCAAACCAGTACTTAACAAAGTATATAAAATTGACTACAACAGTAAAATGCTCTCACATGTTTTTGTTAGTAATTAAAGATAGAATAATCGGTAACACTTTTCAATAAGGTACACAAAATGTGCTTAGTTACTGAGTAGTTAATAAGGAACGACTAGATAGTTAATGGTTCGTTAATGAGGAGTTCCTGAGTGAAACTGATGGTTAGTTACTGGTTAACAGACTGGGGGGTATACTGTATTAATGAATCCTTCGTTAATGGTTAGTTAATGAGGAGTTCCTGGGTGACTGCAATTGAAGAACTGATGGTTAGTTACTGGTAAACAGACTGGGGGGTACTGTATTAATGAATCATTCGTTAATGGTTAGTTACTGGTTAACAGACTGGGGGGTACTGTATTCATGAATCATTCGTTAATGGTTAGTTACTGGTTAACAGACTGGGGGGGTACTGTATTAATGAATCATTCATTAATGGTTAGTTACTGGTTAACAGACTGGGGGGTACAGTATTAATGAATCATTCGTTAATGGTTAATGAGGAGTTCCTAAGTTCCACCTCCCAAACTTTCTTTTTAGTTGTGTAATGTTATTTGTGCTTGAGAAACATTCCACTTGAACTTTATTTCAATTAAATTAGTAATAATTATTGTCCTACTTTTTAATTTGTTTTACAGAGTTTTTATTATTTATTTATTTTTCTCTTCTTTTTTGAGAAAGGAAGTGATTATTTTTTAATTTTAAAAGAACGTGTAACCCAGGTTATGATGCTGTTGACTAATTTACGTATGTTCCCTGAACGCCACACTAACAGCACGAGACAGACGTGCCATGCGCACATCACACAGTCAGACCTGCGTGACTGTGGCTGTGGGCAGCGCCATATAGATAGAAGAGTTGCGACAACGGAAGTCCAAAATGCTTGATCGTCACGTGGTTCAGGGAGACTTAATAGTTCACCGGAAGTTCGTAGCGGGCCATTTGAATCACGATTTGAATGCATTAATACCAGGATAGAAATGCAATTTTTGGTAATTAGTGGTCAATAAAGGTTTTGATTTGCAATATTTGTACAACATATCGATATGTGTATGTAGTTACATGAATGTTTTTTTTTTTTTTTTTAAAGTAACATTTGATAATATTTGAGGATTAAGATAAAATAAGAAGTACTTTATTGATACCAATTGGGGAAATGTTTACGCTGCAGCAGCAAAAGACAAGGCATTGCACATTAGACAGTTAAAAGACTAGAATTAAACAATCGAAAATGTAAACATCTTAAATAGAAATAAAATAGCATTACAAAAAGTAGAAAAATATACATAGTGTGAACAGCTATCTTTCTTTACCAGTTAACATATACATGTTAGGCTAACGTTGCCTTGGTTAATGAGCCTGTTGTTTATTGCTTTGAATTCTTTAAAACAAATATTATCTTCTTAAACCTGTATGGTAGTAAGGAGCATCCCATCCTAATGTTTATTGATATGTTTAGAGGGAGGGGATGGGAAGGAAGGTTTCAAAATTCAGATTAGTTACATTTCTACCATTTCTTTAATTCATGGTGGTTTCATTAATCCCATGGTACAGTAATTGAGGACACAAGTAATCTAAAGTACTCAGTGTTGGAATTACCCATTTGCTTAGGGAGCCCTATTTTTGAGTGCACATCCTGCTACTAAATATATCACACGCACGCTCTGTTGACTGGCGCAGCAGCGCGGATTCGATCAATTATAAAATCACTCTAGCCTACTACAGACAGTGTCACGACGCCGGCGGCTGTGGCCGTTGTTGAAGCCTGTTCAGGCTCCGCATAGGCAGGCCTCTCCCTCGGTGTGGAAGTTGAGTAAAGTTAGAACGATATTGGCAGATTTCACGGATCAATAACTCACGAACAAAACGTTATTCAGATACAAATTACGTCTCCTAAGTACCGTGGTAAGGTTGACAACAAACTACAATCACATGTTGATAAAAAAAAAGCCAATACGTCCTGTCCTCCATACTGGACACATTACATTGGTCTCTATCTGCAGCCGGAGAAGATACGAGTGCTCAGGGACCGTCTGCAAACTGCAACACCGAAAAAAGAGAATACAATAATATTCAATCACTTCACTATTATACAGTATATTACTACCAAACTCACTACACACATCAATAGTCTCCTGATGCTCATACTACAGCAGAGAGTTTGGAAGAATTTGCTTTTGAATAATTTTGGGGAATATTTCTAATGTAAAATCTTCAATAAATATGGTATAATCTTTAATAACGTTACTATTATATTTCTACCAAACTCACCACACACATCAATAGTCTCCTGTTGGTCATACTACAGCAGAGAGTTTGGAAGAATATGGTTTGGAATAATTTTGGTGAATATTTATACTGTATAATAGTAACGTTATTGAAGATGATGCCCTGTTTATTGAAGATTTTACATTAGAAATATTCACCAAAATTATTCAAAAGTACATTCTTCCAAACTCTCTGCTGTAGTATGAGCAACAGGAGACTATTGATGTGTGTAATGAGTTTGGTAGCACTCCACTGTATAATAGTGAAGATATTGAAGATTATACCATATTTATTGAAGATTTTACATAATAAATATTCCCCAAACTTATTCAAAAGCACATTCTTCCAAACTCTCTGCTGTAGTATGACCAACAGGAGACTATTGATGGGTGTAGTGAGTTTGGTAGAAATATACTGTATAAATGTGAAGTGATTGAATATTATTGTATTCTCTTTTTTCGGAGTTGCACTTTGCAGACGGTCCCTGAGCACTCGTTTCTTCTCCGGCTGCGGATAGAGACCAATGTAATGTGTCCAGTTTGGAGGACAACACGTATTGGCTTTTTTTTTTTTTATCAAAATGTGATTGTAGTTCGTTGCAGGGGCGGACTGGCCATTGGGAATACCGGGAGTTTACCCGGTGGGCCGGTGCTGTGTGTGGGCAGGAGGGCAAAAAGATAAATAAAATAAAATTGTTTTGCCTAAATCCTACCGGCCCACATTTGTAAGTGTTCCGGCAACTCCCTTTTTTTGTTTGTTGCTTACCTAAATCCTACCGGCCCAGCCCAGCCCAGCCCAGCCCAGTGGGGTGTGGCCCGCTGGGCTGGGCTGGTTCGTTTTGATAGGCTACCTTTGTTCTATCTATCAGTTTCAATTTCACACATCAGGCCCGTAGCAGCTGTCACTGCGCAGTGAACGATCACAGGAGTGAGTGACTGAGAGACCTAGCTGGCAGTTGCTTACAGATGGATAAGCAAGCTCCAAAGCGTAAAGGCGCTTTTTTATAGTTTGTATATACAGTATTGTAGCGAGCCCTGGGTTCAGAGGGAGGGGCTTGCATAGGGGAGGGGGTTGGCAGGGAAACGGGGTTCAGGGGGAGTGGCTGTACGGCTGTACCCGTAGGATAGAAAAGGGGGAAGTGACGTCTGACTCAGAGGTCGCGCGGCTGTGGAGAAGAACGTGTTTCCCACATTCTGTTACTGAGTTTAGGCTAGTTAGCTAGCAGGTTTATTGTTTTGGGTGCAGTCACTTTTGCCTCCACTTGCTGTTCAAATAAATGTTGAAAGAAAAAGTAAATCTGTTTACAGTTCTGTTTTATATGGGTGTTGAAGAAGAAGAATTGGGAGGGATGAAACCCTCTTTAATGGTCACACATGCAGAGCACACAGCACACACAGTAAAATGTGTTCTCTAATTTTACCCATCCTAGTACCAGGAGTCTAGTACTAGGAGCAGTGCGCAGCTATTGTACAGCGCCCGGGGAGCAATGGGAGTGAAGGGGGAAAGGGGATGTCCGGTGCCTTGCTCAAGGGCACCACGGCAGGGCAGGAGGTGAACTGGGACCTCTCCAAGTAGAGGTCCACACTCCAAATGTAGGTCTGGTCGGGGACTTGAACTGGCGACCCTACGGCTCACAGTCCAAGCCCCTACTGACTGCCATAGACTTATTCCCTAATTTTGCTCTAAAAGTGCACCAGATTGATGCATTTAACATTTACAAAAAGATCTTCCCGGGGGAGCTTGCCCCCGGACCCCCCTAGAGGAGGTGAGGTCCACCACCTGCCCACACCCCCTGTTTAATGGTCTCACCCACATTGAGGATGCTTCCTACGCCCATGTTTTATTCCATGTGTCAAGTCAGGCAAATTGGGTCAAAATGTTCTTGCATCAATGATCTGTTAACATTAAAATCACTAAATATATGCTGTAACTATTTTGCTCGAGGCAACTCAAGGGCTCAGGTAATGTGATAACTATATGATTAATGGTCCAAAATAACATAAAATGCATAGGTTTTTTTGTTAAGTAACATACTTTAGTCGCCGGGCCAGCCGATACATGCCACGCATTAAGTGGGCCTGTCTGTCAATTAATCCCCGGGCCACTTTTTCCCCCCAGTCCGCCCATGGTTCGTTGTCAACCTTACCACGGTACTTAGGAGACGTACTTTGTGTCTGAACAACGTTTTGTTCATAAGTTATTGATCCTTGAAATCTGAATCTGCAATATCGTTCCAACTTTACTCAACTCGGTGAGGAGCTGTCAAACTCGACCCTAACGCCACTTACAGCCAGCCAACTAAAAGTTGTTTTCCGTTCACGTTGTCATTTTTAGACTCCTTCGCTTCTTTGCTTGTGAATCCAAAAGCTGCAAGGCATGGCTGTTTTCGTTTTGCCATATTTTTTATCACAAAGCCAGAGTTAAAAAAATATCAATATGAACATTTCAAATACCGCGCTGGCATCGCCTCCGTAACCATAGCAACGTAAGTAGCGTAAAGAATGCAGCTCCGCCACGTACAGATGGCAACACCCAGAAATATTCACAGATATAAAACAAATATTCAGAAACTGTAATGAACAATAACTACTATTTATTTCAAGAACTTTTATTTACAGAAAGTCAACATTTCTAATCTGTGTTACACAAATATGCACGATTGTTTTGGGCTCCCCCTATTTATCTCAAAGTCGGCCTTCAGGGGAGCTTCCTCCCTCTTCGGGGGAGCCAAGCTCCCCCTAGCTCCCCCCCATTTCGAACAGTGAAAGTACTAATGTAATCTTTATGACTTTCAGAAAGGACAGGAGACCCACAGGTGCCTATCAATGATTGTCAACTGACAGCACAGTGAGTCAAAGGACTAGCAGCAGCAGCAGCAGCAGCATGATGATGATGTTAAATGTGTTGTTTTAGGAACATCCATTGTAAATAAATGGAATTCAATAAACATTGAATAGCATATCATGCAGTTTGTCTGTGCCTTTTCCTCTGTGTTGTCCTGGCATATCGTCTCCCCCATGGTTTGCTGTGCTGCCTGGGGATGCTCCAAGCGCTCAGAGAAAGGAGTATGAATGTACGGTTTCCCCACTGACACAGAGAGGAGGAAAGAATGGCTGGCTCAAGTCAACAGGAGCAATTTAACTATCACAAAAGACAACAACAGCAACAAAATATGTGAGGTAATCATATTTTTCACAAAACGAAGACCACACCATTGGGAAGCTTAATGTCTGTTTAATCAAAATAAGGAACAGGGAGAGGCTTGCAAAACTCTGGGAGGTGAGACTCAGGTGCAGGGTGAGGGTCTCATTGCAGGTCTTCAGGCTCCATTGAATCCCCCTGGGGTTCTTTTGCTGAAAGAGGGAGACAGGAGAAAGGGTTAGATACATCTAGCAACCTATAGGATGGGAAATTGCTGACCTATTTGAAACTTACCTTGTGTTTTCACTCTCACTTAAGTCCCTCTCCCTTTGCCATCAATCCAAAATCAGCTGAGCTGCAACATAATACAGACAGGTAATAATCAACAGAATCACAAGGACATTATATGGCTCTGCTAAAAACACTCAGCCATAAGTTACGTTTTTGTTTACTGTTTGGAAGTCTCAAATATGCACTCTAAATCCATATCAATAGCGATGTATCACAAAAATAGCTCTCTTCCTTATTATTGTGTAACGTTAACTATAATATACTAGCTTGAACTCCAAAAAATATATCCTCATTTCACCACCTCCACCCACTACAACCACACGCCCCAATATTATATTTAACTAATATTTAACTCCCTCCACCCCGGATAAAAGCACGTTAAGAAGCCCCTTTTCTCTAATTCCACAACATTGGGTTGAAATAACGGTTAACGTGTGTTGCTAACTTTATCCGGAATCCTAGCCTAATCTGTTATCTGTAAACGTTCCCCACTAACATCCTTTAATACACATGTTCATTTGACTCAGATATGCTGATAATATCCGCAATATAAATCTTTAAACGTCTTCTTACCTTTAAAAGTCCTACACGAACGGTCTATTATGCTGCAACTCTACTGCGCTGCCATCCGCAGATAGCCCCGAAAGTCAGCGGCAAGCTGACTTCCGGGGAAGTATTGAGAGCTCCGCGATCCGCCATTGCTGTAAAAAAACTGGTCCATTGGAGTGAACGGAGATGTCGTAACTCATCTATCTACTGTATATGGCACTGGCTGTGGGATAGCGGGAGATAAGGAAACATTTGGGAGAAAGAGTGGACGTTATTCCTCCTCCTCTGTTAGCATTGACCTGGTGAGTCAGTGAAAATTAGCATAACATATCAGTTTTTGCTACTCCGCACTGTATGACATGGATCCTTAACATAGTTTGAATTGTGTTGAATAAGGTTATGCATGCTAGAATAGATGGCAAAACGAGTCAGGAGATTAATGGAATATGAATGTTGTAATGTTAATCTCGTTAGCGGCTAAGCTAATGTGGCAAATATAATGCGGCTAAGCTACATTTGACGCATTTTGTGACTACTGTCACAAAGGAACCTTGTGAGCTAATGTGAGCTAATGTTGATATATTTGGACTGTTTGTTGATTGATTGAGATGAGATTGTAACTGTTCTGCAGAAAATGTCTCTCTGACGTCCTGCCTGGAGCGGAGTCCGTCTACCACCCGCAGCATCATCGCTGCGGTGGAATCCACCCGTTTCTGTGGATCTATAATGCGGCTTTCACACCAGCGCTTTTCCCTTTCTAGCTCCGAGCTAGAGCTTTTCTGGTTCAGCTCCTGTTTCCCTTTTCTGCTCCCGCTTTGTTCTCACCACTGTTGGGGCAGAATCTCTGCTCCGCGCCGTTCTTATATGAGCGGGTTCTCAAAAGAAGGAAAAATTCAAAGCAGCCAGGATAAGGGTTAAACAATAATCTGCTTTAATGGTAAAACATACAAATACATCACCGAATCACGAAGCACTCTGCAGAGTAGTCCGGGCTCAGGTTCTACCACCGTGTGAGACACGTCTCAGGAACGGCAAGTCAAAAACAAGAGCGCCGATCTTCAAAATGATCACAACATTTATACACAGAGTTCACTTCTGAGCGAGCTAGACAGTGAGTTGGCAGTGTTCCATTGGTCGGTTTCCCTTCTGGGCGGGATCCCAGGTAGTAAGTCAGTTTGTTGATTCCATCGTTTGCTTCACAGTGTATGTGTGTGTGTGTGTGTGTGTGTTTCTGTCCCTCTGCCCTCAGGCAGATCCCCCAATCAATGATTTGGAGTCATGACAGAGGACTCTTTGACAGGACACATACTCATTCCCCCTAAACATCTTCAACACACACAAACATCGTATCATGTATCTTTAACAGAAGTTAATTGTTCTTATCGCTTAATGGCTTCCCTGAACTTCCCTTCACCCCAAAGTCAGCTTACTAGGAATGAATACATTTTATTGATAAGCTCAAAAGGACCTTTATCTCATTTACTGCTGGGTGACCCAAGTCTCAAGGCCTCTTTTGGGGTCTGTAGGAGATAAATCATTAATTCTACAAGGCTTCAACTGTCTTGTATCTGAGGCACATCTCCCTTTGGGCTAATCAATACGGGTTTTAGCAATTAGCAGAGGAAGCTAGAGACTCAGGGCCTCTTCCTTGCTGGGAACTGCAAAGCAGATGTCAAAGGTCATAAAACCACCCTTTTGACTACACATGAAAAGTGGAAGAAAAGACTATTGCTTTAATTTATTATTACTAAGTAGTGGGACATTGTTTCAGGAATATATGAAAAGCCTCTCTATTATTTAAACAGTAAAAATGTACTTTCAAATTTAACACTCACGAATATATAAGGTGACATTAAAATGAATATACCAGATTGAACTTTCCTGCCATAACACGTTACTTTAATACTTCAAATAATTCAAATAATACTTCACCACTCATACCTCATTCACACCAACGCAACTCCGGTTCAAGCTCTGTGCTAGAACTTTTCAGTTTCAGAACCGGTTCTTCGGTTTAGCACTGCCCAGAGTCCGACTGGTGCTGCGTCATTGCGTCATCGTTTGCGTCATGACGTAACCGTTTGCGTGCCTGCTTCATAAAGCCAAAAGAAACCCCTCACAGCTGACACCGACAACAACAACAATGGCCGATTGTGCTCCAGCTTCCTCTGTACCTCTTCGGAAGACCAGATTCCCAGTAGGTAGCTGGTCTCTTCAGTGGACCACTGCTGCTTGTTAAGTTTCTCCATCGTTGTGTACAAACTGGATAAAACGCCGGCTTTTTGTTGTTGTTCAGGAGTTGATAGTTTCCTGCACGCCTCGACGTAAGAGAGACATAAGCGACGCCGCCTCTTAGCTCCGAAACTCTTGCTTCTAGACCGACAATGTTTTGGAGCTGGAAGTGAAGCGGATTCCGGAGCTAAGAGGCGGCGCCGCTGCGGTGTGAACAGGAAAAAACTGTACTTTTCAGGCTCTAGCTCCGAGCCGGGGCTGAAAACGCGTTGGTGTGAAAGGGGCATCAAAGTGGATATGTTGCCGTGCCACAGCGCTGTAGGACGCGGTAAAAATGTAAATCTGTATTTTATTATTAATGTGTGAGCACTCTACCTATGCAAATGTTTTTATAACCAGCAGTGTATGTCTATGAGGATGTTTTGTTCAAAATGATAAATGTTTGAGGGCTCCACACAAAATTTTAAAAGGACATTGTTTGGGAAATTCTTTTTTTATTGAGATCTCAGGGTTTTGTTTTACTTGGGCCTAACACTGTATATATATTGGGATTTTGTGAATTGGAATTGTTTTTACTTGTGAAAATATTTTGTTGATCCTTAACTGTATACTTTTTATATAAATATTGTAATTACCCTGACTGATGTAGAATTACAAGACACTCTAATGTAATTTTCAGAAGTGCTTGTGGTGTATGCGATTGTGCTGGCTGGGGGATCTAATGTCTGTATTGAGTTCTGCTCTACCAATATCCCTTAAATCTAGATATTTATTACCCCATAGATCACCTACCAAAGGTAAGGTTACTAGAAGGGTTACAAACGCTGTTGTTTATCAATTGAAATTCCTGATTATTTTTTATATAATTGTGTTGTCCTTTTTTGCTGCTTTATTACAGTACGGTAGGGGAGAAACGTGGAGGAGAAAATGGGTCTTTGGAATGCTGTGCATCAGAGGAACAAGGAGAAGACCTATCCTGAGGCTGGTTAAGATCAAGGCGCCACTTAATTCCTCTTGTCACAAATTACGTTCGCCAAGAGACCATGTGATAACGGACATGTGGAGTGTGTACATGACTGCACTCGCAGAAAGTGGCTTTGTCCATTTCTCTGTAAACCACAGCCAGTCATTTGTGGACCCAGACACAGGAGCCCACACCCAAAACATTGAGCGGGGTTGGTCAACATACAAGTCCCAGGTGTGGACATATTGGCTGGCAAATGAACACAAAATGGTCCCCTAGGCAGATTGTTGCATGACATACGCCACTTTCACAAGTTCTAGATATAAAAGCAATCTCGTTTTGGTTATTACTGTCATTAATAAATTCAGATTGTTTGTTTATATGTTCCTCATTTATATCAAATTTTGTTCATAACATTTGGATTGTTGTTTAAATTAAAATGTAAACTTGAGTGGCTATAGATCCATCATTGTAATCAACAGTGTTTGTTTGTTTGTTTGTTTGTTTGTTCAACTGCTTAACTAATGGTAAGATAATGGTGAAGAAATGATTAGTTAATGGGTAACTACTGTTTTTTATGTATTACTTTACTTGAGGGGACACAAACTGCTAAAGGAATGGTAAGGTAATCATTAGGTAATGGGTAACTACTGTTTTTGATGTATTACTTTACTTGAGAGGACACAAACTGCTGAAGTAACGGTAAGGTAATCATTAGGTAATGGGTAACTACTGTTTTTAATGCATTACTTTACTTTAGGACACACACACTGCTTAAGTAATGGTAAGGTAATCATTAGGTAATGGGTAACTACTGTTTTTAATGCATTACTTTACTTGAGGGGACACAAACGGCTTAAGTAACGGTAAGGTAATCGTTAGGTAATGGGTAACTACTGTTTTTGTATGCGTTACTTGAGTTAACCGTACCCAATCTGCCTAAGTAATGGTAAGGTATGACTTAAGCAGTAACACGTGAGTCGGATCCACCTCCACCAGTGGATCCAGTGTGGGACCCAAGCCAGCCGAAGATGGCAGGTTTAAAAGTGCCCTGCTGCAGCGGACCATTGCTTCAATCAAAGTCACTCAGGAACTCCTCATTAACTAACCATTAACAAATTATTAATTAATACAGTACCCCCCAGTCTGTTTACCAGTAACTAACCATCCGTTTCACTCAGGAACTCCTCATTAACTAACCATTAACTATCTAATCGTTCCTTATTAACTACTCAGTAACTAAGCACATTTTGTGTACCTTATTGTAAAGTGTTACCGAATAATCAATTATAATATAATAGTGTCAAAAGAGCCATTCTGCATACTGAGTACTTTATCTTTTGATTTATTAAGTACATTGTAACCCTTTTAGTGATAATACTTATGTACTTCGACTTAAGTAACATTTTCAACATAGGACTTTTACTTCATAATGGAGTTGTGTTACTTAGGTAAAGGATCAAATGGTTTTTCCAATACTGATGTAGAAAGTATAATTTATTCAACTCCAGACCAAATAAACTGATGCCACCTTTAAAACATTTGGCTGTTCTGATTAGAGTTAATCCCTTCTGTCGTGAACGTGTGAAACTTCATATCTCTTCTTCTTATACATAAACAAATAAAAATTCAACAAAAACAAACTGCACGAAAATAAACAGTGTTACGATGACACCAAATATTTCCCCTCAGAAATAAGTACATGTCCTGTCTAAGAACAATGTCACTTGACAGGTTTCTCTAAATATATGAAACCTAAAAAGTAGCATGCATGAACTATTAAAGGTATGGCCACACCTTCGAGGGGAAAAGCATTACTCATCAGATCATCTACGTCTCCGATGTCATCTCACCTGCTTTGTGAGGATATAAAAGCTGCTTTGTGTTCATCAGAGATCACCAAGCAGCAGAGGATAGAGAACAGCTGATCAGAGAAGATCCTTCATCGCTGCAGAGAAGACATCCGAACACCTCACAATAATCTGTAAGTGTTTAATGCTGAATTTATTATTTAATTACTGAAAAAATGAAATGATGACTTTAATTAAATCTATCATGTCAAGAGATTTCACATGACTGTATTAGGTTGGTTGAAAGCATTAATATAACGTTTAGGTACAATTAAGTAAAAATGGGTTTGGTTCAACTTGATATTTTACTCTGAACTAACCTAATACAGTTGTGAGGAATTTTGCTTTTTATAATAGGACTCTGAATATAAGAAGAGACAATAACAAATGTAGTTAATGAAGCAAGTAGTTGTCTTTACTTAACTGAATCTAACTAAAATCATGTCTTTTTTTGACAGCATAACACTTTGCCATAATGATGATGATAATGAAGATCTGTGTCGTCTTTTTGGCTGTGTGTTGGTAAGTTTGAGTAATTAACCCACAGAAATTCACAAACAATGAGTTTAAAATGAAGAATCACAATCTGAATGTTATACTGATCATCCAAAACATTTCAACAGCCTCAGGCATCCTACAGATAACCACAATGGCCCCTGCAGCAGTTACCACAATGGCACCTGCAGCAGTTACCACAATGGCCCCTGCAACAGTTACCACAATGGCCCCTGCAACAGTTACCACAATGGCCCCTGCAGCAGTTACCACAATGGCCCCTGCAGCAGTTACCACAGTGGCCCCCGCAGCAGTTACCACAATGGCCCCTGCAGCAGTTACCACAGTGGCCCCTGCAACAGTTACCACAATGGCCCCTGCAACAGTTACCACAATGGCCCCTGCAGCAGTTACCACAATGGCCCCTGCAGCAGTTACCACAGTGGCCCCCGCAGCAGTTATCACAATGGCCCCTGCAGCAGTTACCACAGTGGCCCCTGCAGCAGTTACCACAATGGCCCCTGCAACAGTTACCACAGTGGCCCCTGCAGCAGTTACCACGATGCCCCCTGCAACAGTTACCACAATGGCCCCTGCAGCAGTTACCACAATGGCCCCTGCAGCAGTTACCACAGTGGCCCCCGCAGCAGTTACCACAGTGGCTCCTGCCAAAACAACAATGGCTCTAGTCAAAACCACAGTGGCCCCAGGAGTGATCCCTGTGGCCCCTGCAGCTACCATGGCGGCCTCCTCTGCAGCGGTCATCAGAACCTGCTTCCTGTCAGTGGTTGCAGCTCTCACTGCGGTCATTTTGAGTTAAGAACTGGAACAAGAGACTCAAAACACACACTGTGTATTTATGAAGGATTTAACTTAACCTGTAATGTATTTATTCATTGTTTCATAATTTATCATGTATATACCTAAGTTGGATGTCTTGCATTTGAGCATTCTTTGACTGATCTTGTCTCCAAACACACATGTATTTGTATAACAGATATTTGTATGCACTGATTGACTTTATGTATATCTGTATGATATAAGACACACATTTTTCTGACTGTTAACATTGACACAGAACTATATGAGCCATACAGGGAGTGGATTGACAGCTGGTTTAATCAAAGAGATATTGATGTTCAGTTTTTCTTGTATTCCATTATGTTACACTATGTGAAATGTTCTGGATGGAGACACTTTGCAGCACATGTGGTGACTGTTCTGTTGTCTCGTCTGAATTATGATAGTTGTTTGTCATAAAAAAAGTGTGTTGTAACCTGTATAAATGGCATTGCGTGAAACACTTGATATGTTTTAGTTTAGGCTACAGAGAAGTGTCATGAACAGATTGTCTCCATTTAAAAACATGTGCAATGCCGTACCAAAGCTGTGTCTGACAGATTTTTAAGTATAGGAGACGTGTGGTGCAGTGGATATTCCGTAGGTGTTCGGATCAGGGTTCAAACCCCACTGCAGTCTGCATGTCGTTGTGTCCCTGGGCAAGACACTTCACCCAAATTGCTCCTGTGGGGATTGCCCACAGTATTGAGTATGTAAGTCGCTTTGGATAAAAGTGTTTAACAAGTGACATGTAATGTATAACTATACCTATCTGCGATTTGACAAGTTCCAGTTACCTAATTATGCACACATGCCATACATAATGTCTTAATAATAAATCATTTGAAAGAGCTTTGAAACCTTAAAACAACAAAAACATGTTAGGTTTATTGGAAATGTTACCAATAGATGTGTTTTACTGTAATAGACATTTCCATGTATTTGTATTCTGCCTACTCAAGTGTCTTTTACAAGAGTCTTCTTTCCCATATAGCACAACAATATGTTTATTTTACACCTATCCGTGTAGCTGTGTAAAGCAGACAGCTGTTTTTATTGCACTGTTGGCCGTCTCAAGCTCGCAGGTATTTTAACGGCTCCACGTAGACTTAAATAAGACTTTGCTGACTGCTGTGAGCAATTAATTCCTGTTTGTTTGGATCCTTTTTTTGTCCAGAGAAAAGCTTATTAAATATTCAAAGACACTCTGGACTGAAACATTTATTTTGCAAAGATATTTCCACGACATAGTTTTATGAGTTTATGATGATAATCAAACGCAGAAAGAAAACCTTTTGCTTTTGGCTAAAATATAAAACTATATCAACAAAATCACCCGCTACATCTAGAACATGTGAGTGATACAAGATCAATCTTTATTGTACCACAGGGTGGGACATATGTCTTGGGTTGATGATTCAGCCATAACAAATAAACAATTTGTGGTTACGTAACCTGCCCAAGGACACTTGTTGACTGTAAGAGCTGGGGGTCAAACTACAGACCCCTAGTAGACATAGTCTCTGCACATGTTTCATAGACTCCTACATATTTGGATTATAACCATCTGGCCATCAGAGAGAATGCAAGGTCCTTACGCAATGGTTTCCCTTTTAAGGCACAGAGGCTTCCATTTTGTGTGTCTATTTAACCGAGGGCGGGGTTGAGCCACACACACACTTTATGCCACAATGGATAAGATAAGGTCTGTGCTTTCACACAATATATGGCAGGGTGGGGTAATCACATTACATTTGATTCCTCTGAGTCACTGCTCTGTCCCTGTAACGCTGTTCCCTCGCTTAATTCAAATATCTGGTTGAGCGTGGAAGGAGGGGCCAACTTTGAATGTTATTAGGAGCCACTGACAAATTCACAGCACAGCCACCCCTTTAAAAACCTTTAATTCTAAGCTAAAGATATACTGAATTGAGATTTTTTATATCTTCACTCACAATTCTGAATCTTGACAGAAACTGAACAAGGGAAGAGGAAACTGTCATCCCATTTTAAGTTAAGTAATATCCAGTACAATAGTAACAAAGAACAGTTGTGACGAAGATGGCTTCATCACTGTGGACTGACGGCTTCGGGCTATTGCACATGTGTTTTATTTTGAAAAGTGTTCCCTTTCCCCATGTATGTTGCTGTTGATTGTGTGCACCTGGTGCCCTGTGTTGTCTCCTCCCCCCTCACCTGTGTCTTGTTGGGTTAATTGTTGAGATGATGAAGTCATTCCTGCAGTATGAGACAGCCGGATTCAAGCGGGAGGAGTGCCGTTTGAGGAACATGGAGCAGCCGTTTTCACGGATACAGGAACAGGTTACCCTGATATAAGAGAAAGAGGAGCAGCTCAGGTTGCAGAGGGAGGAAGAGGAGAAGCTGAGAAAGGAAGAGGAGATGCGCTTAGTGGAGGAGGCTCGTCTGATACGTCTGCAGGAGGAGAAGAAACTTGCAGAGGAGAAGAAAATTAAAGACGAGGAAGAGGCTTTTCTAGCGGAGGAGGTGAGGGTGAAAAGGGGATCCGGGGATCAAAGTGGGGGGCGCGCAAGCCCAGCCACCATCGCATCGGTTGAAGCTGATAGACTTGCCTCATTGAAGACAATAATATCCTCTTTAATAACAAAAACGAGTTGACAAATTCACTGGCGGATGTTTTTGAAGCAATAAAGAATGAAAAACAGGCAGTGAGATTTTAAAATGCTAGCAGTACGACCAGTACTCAAGTTGTAAAAAAGAATCCGGGGGGATGGTGGATTTTATCATATGGGGACATCATTTGTGCTGATAACCCGCAGAGGGTGGGAGACCCACAATAAGATAATTATCATACTCCTAAAACAACATGCATGTTATGGATGTTCAGATACTCCTTTCATGGCTCTTGAACAAGGCACCACTAACATTTAGGGTCAAATGCTCAGGACAAAATCTTTTTTTCACTTTAATTTAAAGGGGGGGAGGGGATACAAAAATGTGGTTATAATGGAAGTCTATGGTACAAATCTTGTAGGTTAAAGAGCAACTTGCAGGTTTGTTTTTTTACTAGATTTATGCTTAACCTTTCATGAAAATTACAATTAAAAAAGTTAATGCAGGATTATAAATGTTTTACGAGACATAAGGGCAGGAATTCAGAGGGAAAGGAGCCGTTTTAAGCTCTGCTACTAAAAACTGCTTTTTTTTAAACGTCATACGTCAAACGCGTCATATTATGTCACATGGGGGAGCAACATTCTCGTACTCCTTCTCTGCCCAATCCGCGGTAGTAGTTTGTAGTTGGTTTGAGCGGTTGTGATTTAGTCAGCTGGTATTTTTTCCGTAATTTAGTGGGAATGCTGATACAGCATTCCAACTATATGTTATTCTACGCACGAAAAGTTTATTATTATAATTCCGCCTACTTATTTTGCCGCGCTTCTTCTCCCGCATTGCAGAAACTCTGTTCAAACATCAAAACGTTCAGCTCAGTCGGGAATCGATGGCTATTACTTTTCTCATTCATAACTTTCATAATTCCAGAGATACATCCCATAATACATCCCATTTTTAACCATTGAAGTCAATGGAGAAATTCTTCCAGTTCAACAAATCTTCATGCGACTTCAACTGCAAACTGTTCATTCATACTTTCACTCAGAAACCTCATTCCAACTTTAAAATGTTACACATATTTCTGAAATTTGTCGTGTAAAACAACTTTTAAATCTTATTCTTACTTTTAGAGATATTAAACATTGTTCAGACCTTGTTAAAGAGGTTTTCTTCAGATTTTAACATTAACTAGAGTGCGTGATGTCACAGCTAGAGGGTAGAAAATCTTGAAATTTGCCTTCATATATTTTTTTTAAACTGCCATAATTCCCAAACCCTACATTCCTGAGACATAATCTTTCATGTCAAAAGTAGGAAAACATCTCGTAGCTTGAAAAATGACAAATAATGAAGCAAAAATAATTAAACAAAATGCCTCTTGAGGGCATGAAGTGACAACGACTTTCAACATGACTCCATTAAAGCCCATTGTAATTTCAGGCAGATATTTCCTCACAACAGCAGCCGCACACCTTTAGTTAAACTGCCAAAAAGGCCACATTATTAACCCGAAAGTACACAAACATTACACTTCAGATACTCAACTTCCTTGACATGCTTCACGTTTTGAAATTTCACAGATATCTCTTACGGTTCTTCCACAAAACGTTCACATGTAAGAGGTTTATCTCTCATTCAGAACAATGGAAACCTGTGATCTCTGCACACCTCGTTAGCTCAAATATAAACACTTGTGTCATGGAACAAGATGATGTCATCACTCCAACTGACATGCTCAGAGCAGCAGACTTCAGATAAAGGTTAATGGTCCTGCCCTCAACAGCTCTACGTCAATTATGGGGTGTCATCATCATATGCCGAAGAGAGAGAGAAGAGAGAGAGCGATCAAGAGAAGAGAGAGAGTAATGTAATAAAACACGGTTTTCTCATAACTTCAGTGAAAATACTCCAAACAGCCCAAAACTTCACAGGTTTGGTAACGATGCAGCCATCAACGCATCTAAGCGTATTATGGGGTGTCATCAAATGCCGTTGCCATGGCGACAGACAACTCGCCATGAAACAGGATGTCGCTGTAAGTCCAATCGACACGGTCCAATCGTCCCCCAATTTTCACTTTTATATCACCGGTCCATGCCTCAACAGCTCTATGCCTCAACAGCTCTATGCAAATGTTCAAAAAGTGCTAAAACGTCACGCGTGCCAACAGTCCAGCTGTGAAGACATCTACGGGACAGTTTTGAGATGTCTTCAAATGCAGTTGCCATGGCAACACAATGCTCGCCTTGAAACACAGTTTTCTCATAACTTCAGTGAAACTGCATAATTTCAATCTAAATTATTCACTTTCTTCTTACACATTATATTTCAGCATAGCAGTTTAGCGTCAGATTTTCAGCATAAAGCATTCCCACTAGCAATTTCTTCAGGAATTGCATTCCCTAGTTTTACATTGCATTTCACCATTTGTAATCATGGTGAGCTTGTGTTTGTGAAGGTTGCACAAACTCCAGCCTGTCAGTGTCAGGACATCGAGTCCACAGTTTCCCTAACAGGAAAAGGACCAGAGCTAGCTTTCGTTCCTGGGTGCTTTGTGCGAGGTGCATCCACCTCCCTGCAGCAAATACTCTCCACAGCTGAAGCCTATCAAACAAAACGTGTATCAGGAAACCGTATTACATCTCTCTCCCCCCCTTCGCTCCTCTCTCTCCCGGAGGGAGCTGTGGTGTGAGGAGAATCAGTGGAGAACAGGGCAGCTGTCTTGGTGAGTGACCAGCTTTAGCTACAGTTAATGTTAGCTAACGTCAGTCACATCACTGTTGATACTGATCCATAACAGAAACTAATCAGCCGTATCTCGTGTTACCTAATGCAACTCCACACTAGGTCTTACGGTGCTGTGTACCGGAGGGGAGAGAGAGAGAGGAGCGAAGGGGGGTTTGCTCCTCACAGGGTTTGGTTGCCTTGCTCATGAGAGTAACAGCTGGCAAAATTACAGCCTCGCCTACTGATTTCAAATGTGTGCTCTAAAACGATATTTATAAATGACTATTATCATGATTATAAGCAAGACAATAAATGGCAAAGATATGTAGAAAATAAACATTTTTAAGATACGTTCATAAGAAACGTAACTTGGGAGAAAATATGTTTCTAGAAGATATGTAGAAAATACCTTTCTAGCTAAACGTAATTGAGAATGCAGTTTAGTTCTGTGGGAATGTAATTTTTAGGAGACAGGGTTGCCATAATACATTCTGACGAAAAGTACAAATTATTATGAATACAAATAAAATAAAAGAAGCCTCCCGTGAGTTACTACAAGCTATAAAGTAGATTTTAAAAATGTTTTATAGAATAAAAACTCACTGCTGGACGTTGTAGAAATGAGTGTGTGCACCACGACAAAGGAGCCTCATTCACTTTAATTTGGGGTTGTTTGCGTGGTGCAGACACGTAAATCTAGCAGAGTTCGTGACTCCACCACGCACTGCGCAGTGTTAAGGAGTCGTGGTGGACTCACGCATTCTGGTGAGACCAGGTTGGTTTTGAGTCTTACCAGCTAGCTAACATGAGAGAAAAACCAAGCTAAACTCCAAACTAAGTTGTTATTGCTACTTATGTCCATAGATTCCACCTTTTGTGACTAAAGTAATGAGTAATGACTAAGATTACTGAAAAACTGAACCTGAAATGTTATTTTTAGTCTTTTTAACACTAGGACCGCCAGAGGTCGCTGTATACCTAAAACCGCCAACGGGTAAAATGTACCCGCTATAGATTTTCAAGGTACAATGTTCTTTTATTTATCATACAGAACAGTGAGTTTTGATCGCACAGGGATGAAACTTATACCAATAGAATCTGTTGACTCTCAGCTTTTCATATGATATAGGTTGTGCAGATAGCATGAAGTTTAAAATATCGCTAAGAGTGCTGATTTAAACGCTTGGTGTTAGACTTGTGTTTTGTTTTGTTTAGGTAAAAATCTCTCTATCGATATATCTGTAATGTTCTGTTCTATGAACATATAATTGTATACATAAATAGACGACGCGGACTACTTCTCATTCCGAGTGTCCATCTTTATTCAACTGGCACGTAACCTGCACATATGCATTACGTCCTCAACGTGAGCTCAGTCATCCAAGATCTTGTATTCTCCAAGATGTTACACTATCTATAACTATCTATCTGTCTATCTCTCTCTATCCATCTATCAATATATCTATCTATCTATCTCTCTCTCTCAATCTATCTATCTCTCTATCTATAAGGAACCCCAGTAAACAAAAGGCGTTGCTATAGCAACACGTCATGTTTACGCTGCATTTTCTATGAGGTAAATATTACCCGCTGGCGGATATAGGTATAAATGGCTTTTTTTTGGCCGATTTTTTCAATCTGACTTCATATTGACAATTGTTAACAACAGAGGGTGCTACATAACAAACTTTCAGGAAAAGTCACGGACTGGGAGACTTTAATATGTTATTGCACGAAAGTTATATACAATCAAAGAACAGCTGCGGGTAAAATGTACCCGTTGGCGGTTCTAGTGTTAAATACGAAGTCCCTCAGATCGCGTTGCCCTCCTGGTGCCCTCTAGGGCAGGGGTTCCCAAAGTGGTGGTCGCGAGACCCCGAGTGGGGGTCGCAGGATGATTACAAAATGGAAAATAAAAAAATAAAAATTATTTTAAAAAATGGATTAATTTGTTATAATTTTTTTTAAATTATTATTATTAATAATAACGTTTGCATAGAAACAATTTTCTTTGACAATCCACTAGCGCAATGTTTCTCAAACTTTTTCTTTTTTTTTTCTGAAATTAATTCACTAGGTTTTTATTTTTTCTACATTTATGCTTAAACTTGCTTGAAAATTACAATTAAAAAAGTGAATGCAGGATTTGATATGTTTTACGAGACATACGGGCAGGAATTCAGAGGGAAAGGAGCAATTTTGAGCTCTGCTCTTAAAAAAGTTTTTTTTTTAAGGTCATACGTCAAACGTGTCATATTACATCACACAGGGGACACATCTCCGCTCTCTGACCGCGGGTATAGTGGAGTTGCGTTAAGTTGAGGGGTTGTGTTTTAAGGAGCTGTTATTTTTCGGTAGTTTTACATTGTATTTCACCATTTGTAATCATGGTGCAGTATTGTGTTTGTGCAGGTTGCACAAATACCAGCCTGTCAGGACATCGAGTCCACAGTAAAAAGGACCGGAGCTAGCGTTCGTTCCTGGGTGCGTTGTGCATCCACCTCCCTGCAGCACATACTCTCCACAGCTTTATCAGGAAACCGTATTACTTCTCTCTCCCCCCCTTCGCTGCTCTCTCTCTCTCCCCTCCGGTACACGGCACCGTAACACAAAGTGTCGAGTTGCATTAGGTAACGCTGTGGTGGCTGTACTGCTCCAGCCGTCTCCTTTGTGTTTGTTTGTTTCCCCCTGTCTGTGTTGTTTGTGTGGGCGTGGTGGCTGTCACTCCTGGGCTCCCGGCTCAACCTCCACTCACCTGCTGCAATCAGCTGTGCACCCTCCCCGACTACACACCTGCTTTCCATCAAGCCATTTACAACGACATATCAACGGAGGCTCCACAACCTTTCTCCGCCAGATCGTCAAGTATCAGCCGTATCTCGCGTCTCCACTCCGGTACACAGCACCGTAGTGTGGAGTTGCATTAGGTAACGCGAGATACGGCTGATACTTGCGCATTAGTTTCTGTTATGGATCAGTATCAACAGTCCTGCCAGTAACGTTACTATATTGTCAATGCTACGTTAGTTATAGCCTGATATATGATAGCTAACTTTACAATGTTGTGATGTGACATTAGCTAACATTCTGTAGCTAACGCCGGTCACTCACCAAGATAGCTGCCCAGTTCTCCACTGGTTCTCCTCACACCACAGCTCAATTTCTCTCCTATGGCCGTTATTTCTTCTAATCCTTGGCTGCTCCTGGTCTCTTGGACGCCTAGCAGGTTCATAATTATAAGGTTGTGGTCCGTCATATGCATTCGAATATTCATGTTCAACTTCTTCTGTGTCTTCTGTGTCGAAACTAGCATTGGGATTCATGTTTATTAATACGTTACACCGGCCGCTCTCCCCCTTGTGTCCCCCGTGTTACGTCACACGCGGGAGGTCACGTGCCGAGGCTTTTTTATGCGCAAGTGAACATTTCTTAAAAAAACGACGCCAGATGTCACTGTAGTGTATATTTCTGTATTTTTTTTTTAAAATCTAGTGTATTCATCATTTCCCTACACATTTATTCACAGGTGTCTTTAACCTGGAAGTTGCTCTTTAACAAACAATTTATGCGGCTCGTATCGCTGACAGCCGGGCCCGGCACCGCCTTTTTTCTTCTTGTTTTTAAGTGGCCCCCCTCCCCACTTTTGACAGCACCGCCTGAGCAAAATGACTTCATAACTGCTCTTTCTTTTCAACATAACTTAAGTTACACATGATATCTTCCAAGTGGTTTGGCTTAGATACATTATGATACAGGAAATTGCTAGCTTTGTGTTTACAGAAGTACCTGACTATGCCGGACTTTTGTGCAGCCTACGGATGCTCTAATCGCCGCAGTCTGCAAACAAGAACCCATGGAATCACCTTTCACGTGTAAGATATGACAATATTATGACAATAATTAGGATAATCGTTAATTACTTAGTGGATGTATGTACATTACAAGTCCTGCTACACAGGATCAGTGGGGCTATGTGAGATAATAGTATTGCAAGATTGATGTTGACACAGCCTCTTTAGAATATGTTGCTACCATTTCTTTACACAAGTATTTAATGTTTCTTTTGGACACCTTTTTTATAACTCTTAATTTAGTTTTAGTTTTTATTAGGATCCCCATTAGCACTAGCATGAGCATTGGCTATTCTTCCTGGGGTCCTCACCCACACAAAACATACATAATACAAACCAGAACGGAACAACTCATAATTTCATGAAAAGTGCATGATAAGGAAGTGAAAGCAAAAACAAAACAGAAAAAAATAGTCATCACATTTTAGCCATCATCAAGTCAAAACCTAAACAAAATTTTACCAACAATATAATTTACATGATAATACTAATTACTAATTACTAATTGACCCACAAGTACAGTTCAAATTTAATTTGTAGTTCTCAGATATTGTTTTAGCAAATGTTTGAAATGTATGTTTGAGTTGTCTTGAATGATATGGACCGGTAACGAATTCCAGCTGACCATTGCTCTGTATAGTACTGTTTTCTGTCTGATATTTGATCTTGATTTGGGTAAAATGAACCTTTTTTCTATTGCATGTCTGGTTTGATAGTTATGTGTAGAGTACTGTGCTATGAACTTTTGTGACAATATATGTGGTAAGTGTGTCACTGTAATATTCTTTACAAAATTTAACAGAGAATAAATGGACCTCTGTCTAACACTCATCCATTTCAGTGTCTCCAGCATTTCAGTCACTCTGGTTCTGTAGGAGCACTGCAGAACACATCGTGCTGCCTTATTCTGTGCTACTTGTAGTTTATTTAAATCGTTTTCTGAAGCACTAGACCAAACAACAAAACAGTAATCAAGCTGTGATAGCACAAAAGCATCCAAGACTTGTCTCCCGACATCTATTGGCAAATGTTTTACAATTCTTTTAACGAGTGACACACCCCTTCCCATTTTACACACATTATCAATTTGTTTAGACCAAGACAGTGTTTGATCTAGAGTTATCCCTAACAACTTAGTTTCCTTGACTTGTTTAATGTCAATATGGTTTAAATGTAACTGCAATTTAGGTTCACATTTTAACTGATGATTTGACCTAATTATTAAAGATTTAGTTTTTCCTGCATTAAGTACCAACTTATTATTTATTACCCACTCTGAAATCATTTGTAGATCCTTATTTATACAGTGACTCAGCTCCCTTGTAGATGAACCTGCTCCATATATTGTCGAGTCATCTGCATACATAACAATTTTGGATTCCTGTAAGACCAATGGTAGATCATTTGTGAAAATAGAAAATAAAAGTGGTCCCAAACAACTCCCCTGAGGAACTCCACAACTGACTTTCTTAATAGTTGACAGACTTCCATTGAAAAAAACAGTTTGACATCGATTGGTCAAATAACTTTCTATCCACCTCAGTGCATTCAGATGAAAACCATATTGCTCTAGCTTGTTCAACAACAATGGATGATCGATGACATCAAAGGCAGAACTAAAATCAAGTAGTACCGTTCCCACTAACTTCCTATTATCTACCTCCACCTTCCAGTCATCGGTCATTTGTGTTAAAGCAGTGCATGTGGAATGGCCCGGTCTGTAGGCATGTTGATAAGCAGTATTAAGATTGTTACCTTCAAAGTATTTCTGTATTTGATTAAACATTATTCTCTCCATTATCTTTCCTAACGCTGGTAATAAACTTATCGGGCGACTATTTGTTCCAGAAAATGATCCAGCTGGATTTTTTGCAAGTGGAATAATTTTTGCTATTTTCCATGCCTGTGGGCAAATACACTTTTCAATACTTACATTGATGATATGGCAGATAGGCTCCGCAACCAAATTAGCAACATATCTAAGAAATTTACCATCTAGATTATCAACACCTGGTGGTTTATCATTACATTTACCTAGTAGACATTCAACATCTGCAATTGACACTTTCTCTATTTTAAATTTACAATTCTTATTTTCCATGATTAAATCATTTATTAGAAAAGTGGAGTTCCTATTAATAGGTTGCTTCATATCTCTCCTCAAAGTATCCACTTTATCAAGAAAATAATCATTTAAATAATTAGCAATTTGTACCGGTTTAGTCAAAAATTTCCCTTCCACTTCAAGATATGTTGAGGTGGATTTGGGCTTACGGCCCATCATGCCATTGACTAAATCCCACATCTTCTTCTTATCATCATTAATAGCTTTAATTTTATTTCCATAATACACTCGTTTTTTTATTTTATTTAATGCTGTAACATAATTCCTCAATTTTCTATAAATGTGCCCGTCTGACTCATAACTTGATGAGATAGCTACAAGTTTTGCATCATCTCTTTGTTTCATTAGTTCTCTTAGCTCATCATCTAACCAGGGCGTTCTAAGGTTCCTTACAGTCTGCTTTCTAAGTGGTGCATGTTTATCAATCACTTGCTTGAATAAGAAATTAAAGCCATCAAGAGCATCATCTGGGTTTAGTTTCTCAAGAACTTGTTTCCAACATATCTTTTGAACATCCTTTATAAATGACTCTTCACGAAAATATTTCATTGATCTTCTAACTATTACTTTTGGTCCTGGTTTTGGCACCTTTGTCTTTCTCACAATGATGATTAGATTATGATCAGTGCACCCTACCGGGATTGAAATTGCTTGTGAACATAAATGGCTGAAATTAGTAAATATATGATCAATACAAGTTGCACTATTTGATCCATCTTTCTTTCTGATTATCCTAGTAGGTTTAGTCACCATTTGTACTAAGTTACATGTGTTAGTAATTGTCAGCAACTTATTTTTTAGGGCACAGTGCGACATATTCCAGTCTATGTTTAAATCACCTGTAAAATAAATCTCTCTATCAAGATCACAAACTTTATCTAACATTTGACATACTGTTTCTAAATAAGCAAGGTTAGCATTAGGAGGTCTGTAACAGCATCCCACCAACAAAGGTCTTAAGTGTGGTAAATGAATTTGCAACCAAAGTACTTCAATATCAGGAGACATTAAATCGTATCTCACTTTAGCTGGTATTTGCTTTTGAATATACACTGCCACCCCACCTCCATGTGCATTCCTGTCTTTTCTAAATATACTATATCCCTGAATGTCAACTGCTGCGTCATTAAATGTGTCATCTAAGTGAGTTTCTGATATAGCTAAACAATGAATACCCGATGATAGTATTTCCTCTATCTCAGTAACTTTATTCCTTAAACTACAAATATTGATATGAGCCAATTTAAACCCTTTCTTTGGTAGCTTATTTGACATTAAGATGGCAATTTAAAATGTGTTTCTCTTTCACTACTTTTTAAATTGAGAGCTGAACCAAAACACACATGTAACACAACTAAAACCACACATACAACCCACCACCTAACTGCACATAAAGGATTACTATCCCTGTGCATACTCACTCACTCACTCAATCACCTATACGAGCAGCATGTAGCTCCCAAACATTTTAGATCGTTGTCAATGTGTTAGATACATTCATGGTAATGTCTAGTACACACGATCTTATTTATGAATCAATCAATCAAAAAAATGAATAAATCAAAATGACATTTTAGGAGGAATGAACAACCCCAGAGACCAGTAAGAATTGGTCTCTATTCAACATCTTTAAACAAAAAAAACAAACACCTTATATAGCCCAATAATAGCAATAAACTCATAATCGCAGTTGATGAAATAACTAATTTAAAATAAAATGGTAGATAACTCATAGACCAGAGGATATTGGTCTAAGAGAACAATCAAAAACACAATTCATCAAACCTGCAGCAATTCCCTTTGTATAATATAATTAATTTCAACTCCTAATGGGCTATAATAATCACAATAAACTCATAATCACAGTTGAAGTAAATCATTTTAAATAAAAATTAGATCACTCATAGACCAATGGATATTGGTCTAAGAGAACAATCAAAAACACAATTCATCAAACCTGCAGCAATTCCCTTTGTATAATATAATTAATTTCATCTCCTAATGGGCTATAATAATCACAATAAACTCATAATCACAGTTGATAAGTAAATAATTTTAAATAAAAAGTAGATCACTCATAGGCCAGTGGATATTGGCCTAAAAGAAAACAATCAAATACACAATTCACCACAACTGCAGCAATTCCCTTTGCATAATATAATTAATTTCATCTCCTAATATGCATAACCATACCATCTGATACGTAATGTCCATCAGTCCTTTCCCACCTTCATTTCAGATCTTAGTTGAACTCGGGCTTATCACTGTTTTATAGAAATGTTCAGCTTCACTACAGTCCCGATACAGTTTTGTCTGTCCATTGAAGGTTACAATAAGTGTTGCGGGGAACAGTAGTCCATGCCTCACCTCAGCCTTACGCAGCTTCATCCTGAGTTCATTGAATAGGGCTCTCCTCCTGGCAATATCCGCAGTGATATCAGGAAATATCTTCAGTCGCATGTCTCGGAACATGATCTCTCCCTTGCTTCTTGCCAACTTCAAGATAGCTTCCTTTGCTTGATATCTCTGCATTATGACGATCATAGGTCTGGGTCTCAAATCAGTCCCCTGGCCAATCCTGTAGGCAATCTCTACTGCCGGCTCACACGAGAGCGCATTTCCGAATACCTCCTTTTAAAAGGTTTGTCATAAAGGCAATGGGATCGCTCTTCTCTACATCCCTTCTCAGTCCAAAGACACGTAGATTACATTTTCTGGTTTGAATCTCCATCCTCTCCATTTTGTCTTTAATGTCTTTGTTTTCCTTCATTAGATTTTGGTTTGCAGTTTCGAGTATAGCAACCTTAGAATCCACATCAGTCAGTCCCACCTCCATATCACCGATCCTCTGACAACATGAGTCGAGTTCTCCCTTTAAAGTATCAAGCTGCGGCTGGAATCTCTCAAAAGCAGCCCCTATCTCCTCTCTCATTATGGAGCGTATTAGTGCCGACAGCTCCGAGTGGCTCACCTGTGAGGACCCGCTGTCCATGGCGCTCTCATCAGCTGTTTGTGTTTCAACCACTCCAGACAGATCGCTGCTCTCATTTAACGCCACTTTAGCCTTTCTTCTTGATTTCTTCGACGGCATTACATTCCCCACATTATACTCTCCTGTGGACTTTGACTGAACAACTCGATCATCCGTTCATAACCAGATTTTTTCTCAAAAAGTTTGAGACGGGAGCTACACGCTTTTCAAAATTCACACACTACTTCCGCGCATGCGCAGGAGTCTATTTCTGTGGGTCAGTCAGGTTAGTGTGGTTGTCTTATTCTTAAAGGGGACCTATCATGCTATATTTGAATAATATATTGTAGGGCCATACCTATATAAGGTATATTTATAAGTTTTATTTTTCAAAATACCAAACAGATCATGCATTTTAGCCGTGCCTCATTTTGCCTCACTCCAGCTCTGTCTTTGCATGAGCTGGAGCTGACCCCCCCCCCTGCAAAGGAGGGGGCGAGGCACAAGCGTCATGTTACTATGCTGTTGCCCATGCTGTTGCTATGCTGTTGCCATGCCACGGCAACCACTCATTCCCCTGATAGGTGGAGAATTGACCATACAGGCGGAGTGCACCTCTGTGACATCATAGAGGTGCAAATCAGAATCCACATGTATCAAATCCGTTGCAGCCCTGTTTTTTAGAGATTTGGGTAGTGAGGAAAAGAGAGAGGGCTGTATTTTCTGACACTTGGTGAGTTCCCTGGAACACCGGGGACACAAATTCATGTATAAAAAATGTACAAAAGTGCATTTTGCATGATAGGTCCCCTCTAAAGTATACATTACATACATCCATACATACATACAATTACCCCCAAAATATGATAATTTCGGTGTATATTTTTGTCCTTACCCTTAATGTTAAAGGAAAGAAGGGAGGACAATGTTGACAATAATTTATATATCTGGCTACCTTTCTCATGTTTTTAAGGTTTCCCAAAACCGGAGAGAGGAGGAGGCAGTGGGAAGTTGCCCTAAGAAGGGGACGGTTTTGTTTCCTGTGGCAGGACACTGCTCTGCAGTGATCACTTCAGTTGTGAGGACTTTGACAGGACGGGGCAGACTGTCCGGCTTAAAGATGGTGTTGTGCCAACAGCAGTGGCGGCCGGCCCATAGGGGCGCTAGGGGCGCCGCCCCACCTCTTCCCACATACAAAATAAAAAATAAAATAAAAAAATATATATATTTAAAAAATATATATATTTTATATTTTGAATTTTAATGAACAAGGTAAATATCATACAATTGGTATCAGTCCAACAGTATTCAATTTCCCAGCTCGTCTTCAAAGGGTATGTGTATCATTGGCCAACAAGAACTCAAGGTGTATAAGATTGATAAATATGTGATTAAATGTCACACTTCAGTTTTTCTTTCTGCAGGTTTAGGAATAAATAATGTGTTGTGTATTACAGCACATTTTAAACACTCAAAATGTCTTTAATTATGTTTATTTTAGCCGGAAGCAACAAGAAGCACAACCACATCAAGAAGAGTGGAAGATGAACCTCAGCCTAATGTTGTGAGTATTCTGAATGTGGCCAAGACCAGAGAGATGGTCATTGACCTCAGGAGGTTGAGGACGTCTCCTCTACCCCTGTGCATTCTGGGAGAGGATGTGGCTGTTGTGGAGGACTACAAATACCTGGAAGTGCACTTAGACAATGGACTGAACTGGAGGATCAACACTGACGCTGTGCACAAGAAGGGGATGAGCAGACTCTATTTTCTGAGGAAGCTGAGATCCTTCCACGTGTGCAGCAAGATGCTGGAGATCTTCTACCGGTCTGTTGTGGCCAGTGCACTCTTCTTTGCTGCGGTCTGCTGGGGGGGGAAAGATAACTCTTTGGTCCATAATTTCTCTTGAATATAACCACGTTGTACATTTTACACATATATCATCTGTTCAATATTTAACATTAATATTCCATATGCCTTATATTTATGTGTATGTATATTATATATATATATATATAATATATATAATATCCTGCCAAACTCAACATGTATATTTTCCTCTTTCTTTATTTTCTTTATTTTTCTTGCTTATTTCTAATTTATTGTAAAATGCCTTGTCCCTTATGCTGCTGTAACTAAAAATGTTTTCCCAAATTGGGATCAATAAAGTACCATCTTATCTTATTTACATGTGGAATGTCACTAACAAATGAGAGCACCATATGGCTTGTCATATTAAATCCTTTATCTCGGTGGTACCCAGGAAGGTCTATGATGGTTGTAGGAGTCATGATCACTATTTATTGGTTGGCTTGGGTCACATGGGTGGCACTCATTATAATCCTGTTCAACCTGCGTGAGGTGTGGGTGTGTGGAAGAGAGGGTGACACAGGGCCTTTGATTTACGATTGCTTTGATTATTATAACAATGTATGTCTGATCACCGAGTTTTTTGTGATTAAATTACGATACTAGGAAACAGAGCTTTTGATCTCAGCAAGTACTTTTTTTAGCGTGTCATACAACTTCAAACAGGCCCGGCCTCAGCCTGTAAGCGACTTTGTTTCCTGCTGTCGCTACAATGGTGTTACTAGGAGAGCCCAATATAATTTGAAGTGGTACTAGGACACAAAAGGACACAGGGTAGAGTTTATATTATTCTTGGGCTTTTTTCGACTATAAGAACTCAGCGCATCGTGCTGTGAAGTGGTAACGTGTTTCAAAGGTTCTGGATTTGTTTACAAATCTAGAAACTAAATACAAAACTAGAACGATATGAAGATCTTATGTAAAAAATAATTGTGATAAATGAGACAGAACTGGCCTGTCTGTGAGCTCATTTTATGTTGGTTTGATTCTTCTGATAAAGGTGTGAATATCTAAATAATATACCACCATATGCTATTGTCATTAGTTGTTTCCCTGTTCTTCAAGCTAAGGCATTGCTAAATTAACAACTCTTGGTTTACGGCCCGTCCACACACAGGCATGAAAAAAATCTTTCAAAGCTTCGCCCATTCACTTGAATGGGATGACGTAGAAGATTTTTAATCTTCGCCGAACTGCATTGTGGGGAGCGGAGCATGGCTTTGCAAGCATCGTGAGCATCAAAAGTTGAGCAATGTTCAACTTTTGATGCTCCCAATGCTTGCGAAGCTGGCGTCAGCCAATCAAATCCCGCCAGTGCAAGCTCTAGCCAATCAAACCGCGTGTACTGTATGCAGATACCGCTGCGGTCTTTTCCATCTGTCATAAAATGGAGGATAAATTAATCATCGCTGTAGGAAATGTCCCGGTCCTTTACGACTGCTCTCTGTTCACCTACCGGGACCTAAACCGGAGGAACCAGGCATGGAGGGAGGTGGCAGAGAAAGTTGGTGAAACTGGTGGGTTTTCACCTGTTTGGGGAGTTTATATCCAGTTTACTTCGTTTTAACATTGAATGGACAGGCTTTGTATGCCGGGGGCGGGCGGGAGATTCCTGGGAGATTCCTGATTGGTTGTTGGTCGCCTTGGGCGCGTGAAATCGCCAAGCTTCAGACACGCCCAGCATCAAGATTTTTCAAGATTTGTTTCATGCCTGTGTGTGGACGGGCCGTTACAGAGTGGTAACATGAGACCGATTTTTAGATATAAAATATAAATATATTTTAATTTTATAATTTATTTTAAATATTAACAATATAATAAAATAAATGGAAATTTATAAAACGGACAAGTCAAATCAAGCAATCTGATTGGTTCTTAGCCGTGATATACTGAGCGTATACTACGGGTAGAATTGTAAGTTACTTTTCACAACAAGTCAGTATCCCTCCGCGTCTGAGCAAAAAAAGTATACCGTTGGGCTGAAAAGCAAACTGCCTGAAAATTGGGTAACCTCAATTATTTACTAATGCCAAATAAAATGTGACAAAGACAACTATATTACTCATGAAATGTTTAACAAAATATTTCAGAAATTAATTTGAAACTTTATCAAATTAGGCTTCATCAAAGCAGCAACACACTCATTTAAACCAGACAGGTCACAAAATAAAAAAATGAGGCAAAGGAAACTCAGCAGAAATTCAGCACAGAAAACTGTCAATGCAAGGAAGCTGCACTGTCCATGGTCCTGAACTAAAAATTATAAATGTAACATTTCAGCAATCAGCATTGAAACATGTGCTATTGGAAATATTTTTGCCGACTTACAAATGAGTGAGATACATGTGCCTGTCGGGGCGCGCAGATTTTTTTAATCCTTGGTGTCACTGAGGAGAGGGCCACTTGCAAGTCCTGTTCAACAGAGAGCCGTGACCTCCTGTTGTTCTTCATGTAAACCAGAGTAGAGAACGCCAACTCACACAGGTAGGTAGTGGGAAAAAGAAGAAGTTGCTCAATCGCGTGGTGGGAGATGCTTGGGTACTCCGATGCAGAAGCCAACCAAAACTGATCCAGTGGGAGCTCACTAAATTTGAGTTTCAGTGTGCGGTCCACACGGAGCTCTGCGCACTCCTCTCTCTCTTTCATAGTGAGCTTTTCTGTTGAGGATTCCTGGTGGAATGGGTCTCGGATCCAGTCATAGTCCTCGATGTCAGCCACACGTGGAAAATAGCGCTCAAACCTCTCTTTTAAGGTCTGAAGGTGTTCAGCATATACAGCGCGCTCCCTAGCTGCCTGTGGCGCAGCTGATGCCAGCGGGAACATGTCCATGGAGCCCTGTTCCAAAGCCTCGCGCCACAGGATAAGTTTGCCCATAAACCCCCGAATCTTGTCTGTGGATGATAAAAATGTTTTCATTCCTGCCCTGAAGCTTGGCGTTTAACTCGTTGAGATGCCCAAATATGTCTGCGAGGTAAGCCAGCCTGGCGCACCACCTCTCATCCGCGAGCTTGTCTTTATGTGGGATAGCGTGTTCACGTGAAAACTCCAAAAGCTCTTCCTGAAGCTCATAAAGACGGGATAGGACTTCCCCCCGTGACAGCCAACGTCCAAAGCCTGATTCAGCACCTCAGTGAACTCCGGGGGCATGGTTTTGACAACTAATGCCAAACGATGCAAAATGCAGTGGTTTGTCACGATATGTGGGTTTTGTGCTCTCACCTTAGCAATAAATCCTTTCACTCTCCCCGTCATGCTTGCCGCACCATCTGTGCAAAGACTGACGCACATATTCCAGGTCAGACTGTTCTCTTTTAAATATTATTATTTACCCTGAATATTTTTTCTCCCGTAGTATGGCTTTCCATTTCTTTGCAGAAGAAAAACGTCTCTTTGATAGAGTCAGCATCAACATATCTGACGTTTGCCAGAAGTTGGGCAGCCCCACTTATGTCAGTAGATTTGTCTATTTGTAGGGAAAATCTGCCGCTCGCCTGCAGTTTCTCTGTCAAATGTTGCTCAATGTCTTCTGACATGTCGTTGATTCTTCTTTTGATTGTATTATCAGAAGAAGGCACTTTGGATTGCTCATTTGCGGAATCTGGACCCAGCATGACACCTGCAATTTTTTTGCAAGCGGGGAGGATGAGTGTCTCCGCTATTGTGTGAGGTTTCTCCTGCTTTGCAATGAGCTCCGCGAGAATGTAACTAGCCTCCATTTCCTTTTCAGACACTTTCACACAATCCAACAAACGGTCTTGCTGCCTCTGGTTCAGATCCCACGCTCTTCTGAAGTAGGCCAAGTTTCTCTGAACATGGAAGGGATGTTTGGTTTCCAAGTGCCTCTTCAGCTTGCTTGGAACCAAGTTCGCATTAGCTAACTTCTCCCGACAGACGACGCAATCGGGCTGAGGATTGTTGACATCCCCGGTCCAACTGAAGCCATAAGACAGGTAACTTTCATGATACTGTCTGCTGACAGTTCTTTTCCTCTTTTCTTTTGGTGGTGGGTTGTCGGCAGTCTCCGCACTTGTGGTTGGTGGTTTGCTCAGCACAAGAAAGCGCTCCATTTTCCCTCTTGCGGGTTTCTCTGTTTTAATGTTGTCTTTCAGCCTTTGATGTGTCACGTTCTTATAATTCCCACCTGTGCAACTGCGTTAACAGCGAAATATGGGGTTCTGTGAGCATTTTTTTTTAAAGAATTGTTTTTAGGTATAGAGTTTGCCTCTGTATTATGAAATGAGTGCATACAAAGTATTGATATAGTAAATAAGAAAATAATAATTTTTGTGTAGAGGTATATTGCAATAATAACGTATGGTTGTCACAAAATCCCACGGCACACCCGGACTTGCCCCACGGCACACCAGTGTGCCGCGGCACACCGTTTGGGAATCACTGATCTAAACAATTCGAACAGCTCTTATCATGGCTGCCACTGAGGTACTTCCGGGTCAGTTCACTCTGTTAGGAAGGTTGCTAAGCTAAACTGACAATTCGACTGCAACCTAAATCGGATTAAGCTGTGAGGATTGAGGACCATCACATTTATGTTTTTTTACCTGATGAGCCCAGGCGAATGTTTTATTACAAACATAGCATTTGAATGGTTTCTCCCCTGTGTGAGTTCTCATGTGTCTTTTTAAAATATCACCCAATATAAAAGATTTCTTACAAACAGTGCAACTGAAAGGTTTCTTTCCTGTGTGGATTCTTGCGTGTTTCAGAAGATTACTGCTCAGCTTAAAAGATTTCCTACATACTGAACAGCTGAATGGTTTTTCTCCCGTGTGGGTATTCATGTGTTCCTTTAAATAATCACTCCTCGTAAAGGATTTCTTGCAGACTGGGCAGCTAAATGGTGTTTCTCCAGTATGAGTCATCGCATGTCGTTTAAGGTGTGCCTTTCGCAAAAAGCTTTTGTCACAAACTGAGCAGCTGAAAGGTTTCTCTCCTGTGTGAGTTTTCATGTGTATATTCAGATCTCCTTTTTGTGAAAAACGCTTGTCACAAACTGAGCAGCAGAATGTTTTTACTCCTGTGTGAGTTATCAAGTGTCTATGCATGCTTTTCTTGCTCCCCAAACTTTTCTTACACACGAGACAAGCAAATGGCTGCTCAACAGCACTACACCTTGAACCACTGGCAGAGACTTGATCATTCGCTTTGTGGATTTTCATGTGGGTGTATAAATTACCATTCAGTCTAAAAGTTTTCTCACAAACTAAGCAGCTGTAAGGTTTCTCTCCCGTGTGGATTCTCATGTGGTGTTGTAACCTGTAATTCAGTGCAAAATATTTCTTACAAACTAAGCAACTGAATGGTTTCTCTCCTGTATGAGTCATCATGTGGTTCCTCAGATTTGTCCTGTGGCCAAATCTTTTCCCGCACTCAGAGCAGAGGAATGGTTTCTCTTCAGCACTACTTCTTGAGTCATTGACAGAACCTCGATCCTTTTTCAGAGAGTTTGAACCTGACTGAGGTTTTCTGCTTTCATTCCAATCAGCACTGTCTTCAGTGTCAAGTTCAGAAGAGTCGCCAGTGCTGTCCTCAGTATCGAATTGTAAATGCCTATCTGGATCTGAGTTGCTGGCTGGTTCTGGTCCTCCACAGTCTTCTCCATCAGCTGCTGTTTTCATATGTTCAGTTTGTCTTCGATGAATATCCAAAAATGTCTCTTCATCATCTTCACTGTTCACAGGGACAAGAGGCAATGTTATATCAGCCTCTTTCAGCCCTTGAAGCTGCTCTCCCTCCTGACTGCTCCAGAGTTCCTCCTGTTCCTCTTTAATGTTTGGGGCGGGCTCTTGGTCTTCCTGGTTCACACTGGGGCTCCACTCCTGCTCAGGGGAAACTTTTTCTTTAACAACCAACAGCTGCTGGACATCTGCAGGAAACACACACAGACACATTACTGACTACAACTTAACTTAACCGATAATAAAAACAATGTAGTGTAATTTTAATTGTCATAAATAGGGCAGAGGTTCAGCAAAACAGTGATGGCGGCTAGTTAGAAAGAGAAGGTACTGTACTGTAATTTACCCCTGCATTTTTCAACCGAAACAAAAACTGATCGAATACAATTCAAACTATGTCAGTAACTCAGAGATATTATTTTATTAGGTATTCTATTAACTCAATTTAGCACAACCAGGGTTACCTAGCAAAGCAATAGTCAATCATATAATTATGCACTGTGTGTGAGGCTGCTTGTAGTTCTTCCATTGGCTGTCTGTCTTGTGGATAAAATGTTGTAGGAAGTTTCGTAGCCTCTCGGCACAAAAGACCCAAATAAATGAAGACAATATGTATTGTAAATGTAAAGCAGTGATGCGTTTTCGGTGGACCAACCAATGGTTTTAATGAAGGGTTCTGGGATGCTATTAAAGGAAGTTCAACCAAAAGATGTTTCAAAACCAGAGGGGGCAGAAGTACACAAATCCTTTATTTAAAGTGGGCCTACTATGCTATATTTGAAAAATATATTGTAGGGCCATACCTATACAAAACATGGCTGTGAAGTTTTTTGCTTAAAATACCAAACAGATGACCCATAGTAGCCATGCCTCATACCCCTCTTACCAGCCCTACTCCAAAAAGGCTGATTCTGTGACCGTAGCTTTAAATGGAACGGCTGCTGCTTTTTAAACACTTTTTTTTAACTTTATTTAACCAGGTGGTCCCATTGAGATCATCGATCTCTTTTTCAAGGGAGACCTGTCCAACATGGCAGCAAGTAGGTTACAACATGAACATAAAACAACAGATAACACAAAAGGACATCGTATTTACAGGGCTACATTTACACACCTAGAGACATTGACAAGTACCAACAATATATTTATATCTCGCCCTGTCTATAGAGTGGCGAAGTCACGCCCACTTACTTCCGCATCATGGGACCTTATTTCGGAAAAATAATACATTGAAGTCAATGGAGAGAGAAAACGTATCTTTTGATCCTGTTTGAATTGTGCCATGAATTACACATATGATGTTTGTCAATCTTAAAAAATTATTTCCATGTCAAAAAAGTCACAGTTTGTCGTAAAACTGTTGAAATATAAGACTATGAAAAATACGCAACTAGAAAGACTACAAATCCCAGAGTCGCGTAAGTGATGTCATAACTGTTTTCCTCCACTAAGAGATAGATTCTATCTATATGGCGCTGATCTTAGCTATCTATATGGCGCTGGCTAAGATAAGATAACTTTAACAAGATGCCTGTGTGCTTAGTACCAGGTTGTTATCATACCAGCAATGGGTCTTGCTCGTTCTTTCGCTTCCCGTCTGATGAAAGGACCAGGAGTGGCTGGATCAAGTTAGCTAGCACTACAGCCTTGTCATTTTTATTAGCCTTAACATGAAGTAACATTAAGTAACCCAACATGTCAAACAGTAAGAGAAGTAGATATATTTCGTGAACCCTTTGAACAGTACTACTGTCACACCAGTGTGATCATTCTATAATACACAATTTAAGCCCGGGGGAGAAATGCTAACGCTACATTAGCATCTGCGATTTTTTTCTACTTCACGCTATCTGCACAAATGGTTCACATTAAACATTAAAAACACCAGGCAGTTCAGAGAGAATCAAAGGAAGGCAGGCAGGCAGGCAGCTTTGCATGACATTCTTCTGGACGTGTTTCATTGTGGTGATAGTGAGGGTAGTAAATCCTTTTGTTGACAAGACAGTAGTGCCGGCCATCTTGGTGACGTATGTTGTTCTGCTAGACCGGAGATGTAGTTCCTTCAGCATTTCACACCAAAAAATTTGTTACTTCACAGTTTTAAGACACATTATTATTTTTTTGACTTGCAAAATTATCTTTTAAATTGACAAACATCATGTGTGTAATTCCTGGCACAATTCAAACGGGATCGAAAGATAATCTTTCTCCCTCCATTGACTTCAATACATAATTTTTCCGAAATAAGGTCCCATGGAGGTCCACCGGAAGGGGAGGGACTTTGCCACTCTATAAGCTTCACCTTCTTGGCAAAAACTGTATTGTTTTTAAAGTGGTGGAGAGACAATGCACAGTTTGACCCACTGCTGTCACTCATGGCCAAAGCATATCTCTCCGTCCCACTGAGGTGGCGTTACACTTTTTCGCTGTCCGTCATTTTGACAGACAGGATCGTAAAATATCCGGCATAATCCATTATTACCCGTCGGGTCTGAACAGTTCACGAGAGAGCACGCTCGTGAACTGTCAACGGGGGGGGCAGACATGTATTGATCTGTACGGCAAAGTACGGTTTGGAAACTATATCATTTCCTTTTGGAGGGCATGCATAACACGGCATAACACCAGAGCCTCGCTGCGGGGAAACGTTGGCGCTGTTCCGAGTTTGTTCTAATCTGTCAAAATGAAAGACTGCTTTCAGATTTTTCCGTCATTGTTAAATAAAATATTCGGTTAACGCGACCACTGCTGTCCCAGCAACATCAGTACCAAGCGAGAGAGTTTTTTCCAGAGCAGGGGATATTGTAAATGCCCAAACATCCCAGCTTATAAATAGCTGGAAATGTGGACATTCTTATATTCCTAAAAACCTGTCTGATGATGCTGAGTGAGTGACTAGTGAGTTTGAGTTGAGTTACTTGAAAAACTAAAGTGAAACTTGATTTATTGTATTGCAGGGTCTGATTATTAGCTTGTTTATTTGTGAAATGCAGTGGCACAAAGAAAATGCCTACTTTGTTTGGTAGTACTAGTAGGTACAAAAACACTGGTTTTCTTGTTCCAGTCTGTTACTGTCACTTTTTTTTTGACACTTTAAAATACTGCTATCCTACTAAAATGCTGTACAATCAGATGTATTATGTAATAAAGAAACGTTTTCCGAGTAAAAAAATATTGTATTGAAAAAATAATTTGAATTCTTTTTTTCTTCCCTTTATTATTCAATATCGCGATAAATACCGTACCGTTGACTTGTTATCCCGATATTATCGTACCTTGAGTTTTTGGTATCGTTACATGCCTAGTTAGAACAGTGCCATTATGTATTATATATATATATATATATAACACAGGGTTTCCCGCACAGACTATATTTGGGCGGGCCACCCAGGTATATTAACGGCCGCCCACGCGACCACGACGCCATCTGCGATCGATTAACTTGTGGACAATGATCCCTCGCTCTACGCCTTCTGTACCCAGTCCCGGACTGGCCATCGAGAGGACCGGGGGGTTTCCCGATGGCCTGGTCTGTTAAGTGGCCTGCTGGCCTGAGGATTTTTTGGGTGACTGGCTGTCTACATGATGTGGCCTGCCGACATGGTCACTGTCATACAGATCATAAATCAAAGCCGTTGAATGGTCTCTGTGTATCATTCAAGCTCGGCATAACCTTAGCTCAGGTGAGGTAAAAGACTCTGAGTGTTTAGATAGTTAACTTAGTCTAAGTTTTCAATGGGTCTCAAACGGTTTGGTCACCATTTATGTAAACACATGTTTCCATTTGAGGGTGTCAGTGTTTTTTCATATTGGATGTGGTATGTTATTGGTTATGGCCATGATTTTATGATTATTGAAATGTATACAGTTCTGTTTCATATAGGTGTTTCCATAGATCTAGTCTCTTTATTTGCCCCTCAAAGTGCACCAGATTGATGCATTTAACTCAAACATGATGCAGGTCTCCCTTGTGATGCAGGTCTCCCTTGTAAATGAGATCGATGATCTCAAGGGACCAATCTGTCTAAATAAAGGTTTGAAATGAAACATTTAAAAACAAATCTTATCGGGGAGCATGCCCCCGGACCCCCCTAGAGGATTTGAGGTCCACCCCCACTTAAGATCACATTGATAGGTTCCTAAATACATTTACAATTTTGTTTAAATAGTAACCCATGTCTAGGGCTGCAACAAACGACTAATTTGATAATCGATTAATTAAACGATTAATTGACTAATCTGACTATTATGCCTTGCACAATTTCTCAAACGCTCTTATTTAGCCATCAACTTTTAGATTTAGCTTGAGGTTGTTTTAGGCATGTGGAAACTAACAATGAAGACAATAAAGATGAATACTTGATTCAAAAATACATATATTATTAAATTAACTAAACACATTTTGAACAAAATTAACATTGCTTTTTATTTAAAGTAAATAAATAATATTTCACATCGAAAGAAACAACAGTGTTTTAACAAATCGTATTAAATAATATGATGACAGAACTGTAAACAGAATAGCTGAAACTTTAACAAAATAAATAACTCAGTTACCTCTAATCATTAACCCATGTTTGTATAATGTAGTTAACTCTGTGTGTTGCTGCTAGCATACATAACATCTGATGTGGAAAAGTTAGTCGTGGATGGGGATACAGAGCTGCTAGAAAGACAGTCGAACCCGGTGCATTCCTCCGTCTGAATGTGGTGCACTTTTGCTAAATGTTTAGACAAATTGCTCGTGTTACCGCCCTTACATACTAAACTCTTATTGTACTTTTAGCAACGAGCATTGTCCACCTCAAGACGGGTAACACAGGGCTGCCAACACTCACGCATTGAGCATGAGAGTCAAGCAATTGACCCATATCTCACGCACTCACGCCACACTTGCCTTTCCTCACGCCAAGTTTTCGTCCAAAATAAATGTATATAAATATAAAAATAAAGTGAAGGAACAGCAAACCGTGCGGTCTACGAAATGAGACGGTCTTCTACCTTAGTTCAGTAAAGTTGGAACGATATTGGGAGATTCTGATTTCACGGATCAATAACTCATGAACAAAACATTATACCGACACAAATTACGTCTCCTAAGTACTGTGGTAAGGCGGACAACGAACTACATCACATTTTGATACAAAAAATAGCCAATACGCGCCCTCCTCCAAGCTGGACACGTTACATTGGTCTCTATCTGCAACCGGAGTAGAAACGAGTGCTCAGGGACCGTCTGCAAAGTGCAACTCCGAAAAAAGAGAATACAATAATATTCAAATCACTATTATACAGCTTATTACTACCAAACTCACTACACACATCAATAGTCTCCTATGTGTCATACTACAGCAAGGAGTTTGGAAGAATATGCTTTTGAATAATTTTGGGGAATAGGCCTATTTATAATGTAAAATCTTCAATAAATATGGCATCATCTTAAATAACTTTACTATTATACAGTATATTTCCACCAAACTCACTATTTGCATTGTTGTTGTTAGCATCTGGTTAGCTTAACGGATATTAGAAGCTGTTTGTAAAACAATGAGAGGGAGAGCTCTGTCCAGTCAGACAGAGATAACTACAGCTCAGTGAGGTAAGGGACTCTCTGTTTTAGAGAGTTAACTTTAGTCTAGTTATCTCAGTGGGTCTCAAACGGTTTGGTCACCTTTTATGAGAATAAATGAAAAACAGTTATGAAATACTATATGACAGTAAAACAAGAATACAGTTTAAAAAGGTGAGTGATTTTTAAAATATCCATAAAGAAAAAGAAAATCTGTTTACCATAAATTCCTTTTGCTCTCAAAGTGCACCAGGTTGATGCATTTAGACCCCCCTAAAGGAGGTGAGGACCCCCCCACTTATAAAATAGCACTTGATTGTAAGAGTTGCGGGTACACTGTGTATATGTATGTGCGTATTCCACTGTAGCGCCCGGTACATTAATCGGAAACCCTAGTTTGTACATTTGTAACACTGTGCACATGAAGGTTTCTTTTTTCGGTTCACCAAAAAAAAAAATATCACTCCAAGCTGAACTCAAATGTTGGCAGCCCTGGCTAACATTTAACCACACCTCGGAGCGCGTTCTCTCCGCAGTGTGTTGCATTCATGTAGCCAGTGTTCGAATTACCTATTTGCTTTCGGGGGAGCCCTATTTTTCAGTGCACATCCTGCTACTAAATATATCACACGCACGCTCTGTTGACTGGCGCAGCAGCGCGGATTCGATCAATCGCTATAGAATCATTCTGCTACTACTACTACAGACGGTTTCACTACAGACGGTTTCACTACAGACGGTGTCACTACGCCAGCGGCTGTGGCCGTTGTGGAAGCCTCTTCAGGCTCCGCATCGGCAGGCCTCTCCCTCAGTGTGGAAGTTGAGTAAAGTTAGAACGATATTGGCAGATTCAGATTTCACGGATCAATAACTCATGAACAAAACGTTATTCAGACCCAAATTACGTCTCCTAAGTACCGTGGTAAGGTTGACAACGAACTACAATCACATGTTGATCAAAAAAAGCCAATACGTGCTGTCCTCCTAACTGGACACATTAAATTGGTCTCTTTCCGCAGCCGGAGAAGAAACGAGTGCTCAGGGACCGTCTGCAAAGTGCAACACCGAAAAAAGAGAATACAATAATATTCAATCACTTCACTATTATACAGTATATTACTACCAAACTCACTACACACATCAATAGTCTCCTGATGCTCATACTACAGCAGAGAGTTTGGAAGAATGCGCTTTTGAATAATTTTGGGGAATATTTCTAATGTAAAATCTTTAATAAATATGGTATAATCTTCAATAACGTTACTATTATATTTCTACCAAACTCACCACACACATCAATAGTCTCCTGTTGGTCATACTACAGCAGAGAGTTTGGAAGAATATGGTTTGGAATAATTTTGGTGAATATTTATACTGTATAATAGTAACGTTATTGAAGATGATGCCATGTTTATTGAAGATTTTACATTAGAAATATTCACCAAAATTATTCAAAAGCACATTCTTCCAAACTCTCTGCTATAGTATGACCAACAGAAGACTATTGATGTGTGTAGCGAGTTTGTTAGAAATATACTGTATAAATGTGAAGTGATTGAATATGATTGTATTCTGTTTTTTCGGAGTTGCACTTTGCAGACGGTCCCCGAGCACTCGTTTCTTCTCCGGTTGCGGATAGAGACTAATGTAATGTGTCCAGTTTGGAGTACAGCAATGTGATTGTAGTTCATTGTCAACCTTACCACGGTACTTAGGAGACGTACTTTGTGTCTGAACAACGTTTTGTTCATGCGTTATTGATCCGTGAAATCTGAATCTGCCAATATCGTTCCAACTTTACTCAACTCGTGAGGAGCTGTCAAACTCGACCCTAACGCCGCTTACAGCCGGCGAACTAAAAGTTGTTTTCCGTTCACGTTGTCATTTTTAGACTCCTTTGCTTCTTTACTTGTGAATCCAAAAGCTGCGAGGGATGGCTGTTTTCGTTTTGCGAAAACAGCCAAGTCGGCCTTCAGGGGAGCTCCCTCCCTCTTCGGGGGAGCCAAGCTCCCCCTGGCTCCCCCCCATTTCGAACAGTGCATGTAGCAGCCGTGTGTGTGTAAACTGCCCCGCTCCCTCACACACAGACGGGGGAGAGAAAGATCTCTCTTCTGGATTGGAAAGATCGAAAATACATCATATATGCATTTGTTTGTCTTTTTGCATATTAGAAACAAGTTGGCGACACTAAGACTGCGATATAATGCTTATGTAGCAATATTACATGACATATATTTTTTAAAATGTCTCCAGTACCGATAAAAAGGCCAATAACGTTGGAGCTTAACGGCGCGTAAAAAACACACGTGATGACATCACCAACGAATCGACGACTGAATTAGTTGGCAACTAATTTGGTAATCGATTTTAATCGATTAAGTGGAATAGTTGTTTCACCCCTACCCATGTCCATATGTTTATTTGTGGGTAGTAGATTTAAACTATAGGGCTATCACTATGGGCCTGTACCTGTTCGCTCTGCCATCGCATGAAGGGTCTGCTAACAAACAACCATCAGAAAGGTTAATGTTAATGTTGTTGCACGTCACAAAGGCACGTCATCTCAACCCCCACCCCCACTACCATCACCCCCCCAAGTATATTTCAGATCTGTGGGAAACACTGTAAAAACTCTACTGCAGACATCCTGCTGAATACAAATACACTATTCAGCTAGACGACTGTATACAGAGACGATAGGTTGGGACGTGTCAAGTGTGCCGGTGAAAATAGGTTGGAACGTGTCACGTGTGCCACATTTCACCAATGACGTCATAGGAGCCGTATCCTGGATCTGCTCGTTTGCACCCCGGTTTTAATTTTTTTTAGAGATGTGGGTAAGGAGGAAAAGAGACAGGGTTGTATTTTACTGAAACTTTGTGAGTCTCCTTACACACCGGGGACACATATTTATGTATAAAAGACATCAAAAAGTGACATTGCATAATAGGTCCCCTTTAACCCTTTGGAGTCGACCGTCACGCCGGCGTGATCAGATCATGTGACCTGTTCAAGCCGGCACCGCATAAAAACAACAGTCGGACCAACTTTGCCGGCTGCTTCTGTCGAAAGTACTGGCTGGAAACTCTCTGCCAGTCTTTGTTTCATGTAATGGACCCAGTAAAACCAAAATTTATTTTTTCGCTGGCTCTAAAGTATGAGCAATTGAATGTGGCGGACATTACATATTTGTATATCCTCGCCGTATTTGGTTTCGAGCGGCTGTAGATCAACAGGATGTATTTACTAGGGATGGGGTGGGGTAATTACATTACATTACATTGCATTTAGCTGACGCTTTTATCCAAAGCGACTTACAATAAGTGCATTCGACCAGGAAGATACAACCTTTAAGAAAACAGAATCATATAAGTACATCAGGTTTCATAGAGCCAAACATTTCAAGTGCTACTCAACTGGCATTTAGAAAGCCAGCCCTTTATTAGTATATAAGTGCTTTGTTAGTAATTCTATCGCTCGAAGTGGAGTCTGAAGAGATGAGTTTTCAGTTTGCGTCGGAAGATGTGTAAGCTATCTGCTGTCCTGATTACAATGGGGAGCTCATTCCACCATTTTGGAGCCAGGATAGCAAACCCACGTGTTTTGCTGATGGGAACTTGGGTCCCCCTCGCAGTGCGGGTGCAGCAAGCTGTTTGGCTGATGCAGAGCGGAGTGCACGTGCTGGGGTGTACGGTTTAACCATGTCCTGGATGTAGGAAGGGCCAGATCCATTCGCAGCATGGTACGCAAGTACCAGTGTCTTGAAGTGGATTCTAGCAGTTACTGGAAGCCAGTGAAGGGAGCGGAGGAGCGGCGTGGTGTGGGAGAATTTGGGAAGGTTGAAGACCAGACGAGCCGCTGCATTCTGGATGAGCTGCAGAGGTCGGATGGCACATGCAGGTAGACCAGCCAGGAGGGAGTTGCAGTAGTCTAGGCGTGAGATGACGAGAGCCTGGACCAGAATCTGCGCTGATGTCTGGGTCAGCTGGGGACGTATCCTCCTGATGTTGTAAAGCGTGTATCTGCAGCAGCGGGTTGTAGCAGCGATGTTTGCAGTGAAGGACAGTTTATTATCTAGGACCACACCCAGATTCCTTGCAGTCTGAGTCGGGGAAACAACAGAGGTGCCGATGTTGATTGTTAGGTCAAGAGTGGGACAATCTTTTCCCGGAAGGAAGAGCAGTTCAGTCTTGTCAAGGTTGAGCTTGAGGTGATGAGCAGACATCCACCGAGAGATGTCTGCTAGGCAAGCAGAGATGCGTGCGACGACCTGGGTCTCTGAGCGGGGAAAGGACAGAATTAGTTGGGTGTCGTCAGCGTAGCAGTGGTATGAAAAACCATGCGGGCTAATGACAGACCCGAGCGAGTTTGTGTACAGGGAGAAGAGGAGGGGACCAAGAACCGAGCCCTGAGGGACCCCTGTAGTTAATTGACAAGGGTCGGACTCGGACCCTCTCCAAGTAACCCTGTAGGTGCGGTCGTTGAGGTATGAGGTGAGGAGGGAAAGTGCAGTGCCTGAAACTCCAAGTTCTTGGACAGTGCGAAGAAGGATCCGATGGTTCACCGTGTCGAATGCAGCAGACAGGTCCAGAAGGATGATGACAGAGGAGAGGGAGGCTGCTTTAGCAGTGTGCAGTTTGTCAGAGACAGCAAGGAGAGCAGTTTCTGTTGAGTGACCTGCCTTGAAACCAGACTGGTGCGGATCCAGAAGGTTGTTCTGATGGAGATAACAGGAGAGTTGTTTAAAGACAGCGCGTTCAAGTGTTTTAGACAGGAACGGGAGGAGAGAGACGGGCCTGTAGTTAATAACATCAGACGGATTGAGAGTGGGTTTCTTAAGGAGAGGGTTTACTCTTGCCTCCTTGAGACTGTTTGGAAAGTGACCAGAAGTTAGAGAAGTGTTGATGAAATGGGTGAGAAATGGTAGAATATCAGGAGCGATAGTCTGAAGGAGGTTTGAGGGGATAGGGTCCAGAGAACAGGTGGTAGGACGCCAAGAGGTAACGAGGGTAAGAACCTCACTTGGAGAGAGAGGGGAGAAGGAGGTCAGTGTGTGGGTGAAGGGAGGGTCTGGTGACCCAGCGGTGAGTAAAGGTGAGTCAGAAAAAGAAGAGCGAATATCATCAACCTTTTTTTCAAAGTGGTTAACAAAGTCGCTTGACAGAAGGGAGGAGGGGGGAGGTGCTTTGGGGGGGTCCAAGAGGGTGGAGAAGATAGAAAATAGTTTTTTGGGATTGGAATAGGAAGATTGGATCTTATCTTGAAAGAAAGTGCTTTTTGCCTGAGAGATGGAAGCAGAGAAAGAGGAGAGGAGAGCCTGATAGGTTAGGAGGTCGTCATGGTGTTTGGATTTCCACCATTTCCGCTCTGCTGCCCGAAGGATGGTTCTATTAGCACGCAGTGCATCATTTAGCCAGGGAGCAGGAGGGGACTGACGAGCCGGCCGCGATGTGAGAGGACAGAGAAAGTCCAGAGAGGATGAGAGAGTCGAGAGGAGAGTTTTTGCAGCAGTGTTTGGAGGCAGGAGTTGGAACGAGTCAGAGGAAGGGAGGGCTGAGAGCACCGATGAGGCAAAGGTAGAGGGGGAGAGGGAACGGAGGTTACGGCGGACAGGAGCAGAGTTAGAAGAGATTAGGTTGTTATGTTTGGAAAGGGGTAGAGAGAATGAAATGAAGAAGTGATCGGATGTGTGGAGCGGGTTTACAGAGAGGTTAGAAGTAGAGCAGTTCCTTGAGAATATGAGATCAAGGACATTGCCAGCTTTATGAGTTGGTGGGGATGGAGACAGTGAGAAAGCAAAGGTGGTTAACAGAGATGTTAGTTCAGATATCTTCCCTGTCTGGAGGTTGAAATCTCCGAGAAGTACAGCGGGAGGGCCAGTTTCAGGGATGTGTGAGAGGAGATTATCTAACTCCTCCAAGAAGTCCCCCAAGGCGCCTGGTGGACGGTAGAGAACAACAATGGTTAATTGTATAGGATGGGTTACTGTGACGGCATGGAATTCAAAGGTGGGGTAATCTGATAAACGGAGTGATACGAAACGAGACAAAGATACACAGAGATAGACGAAGACAGACGAATATACACAGAGATAGACGAAGACAGATGGCAAGAGACGAAGAGGGACGGCGACTCGGGGAGAGAAAAAAAGAGATAGCGAGAGACGAAGAGAGACGGCGATTGAAACCAATATTGAGAATTGAGAGATAGTTAGATAAATTTAGAGTATTGAAGCTATAACTAACATTGTAATAATGATGAAGAGGACTCTGAACGTGAGACAAGCTATAAGCTTGTTTTTTGACATGGAGGAGAAGACCATTCATAAAAAAATCGCCTATGGATACACCTGCTATTTGTTAATTAAATGTAAATAGACTGTACTTATATAGCGCTTTATCCAGTCTTTAAGACCCCTCAAAGCACTTTACATACTACATGTCATTCACCCATTCACACTCATTCATACAGAGCAGTGGACCTAACACTCACACATCGTTGGCCATGGCATCGGATGCAACTCAGGGTTAAGTATTTGGCCCAAGGATACATCGACATGTTGACTGCATGGGCTGGGATTGAACCCACCACCTTCTGGTTGAAAGACGACCGCACTCCCTCGCAGCCACAGTCGCCCTGTGTAAAATGTGTATCTAGGTTCATCTAACCTCAATCAAACTTTTAAATTATCATAGTGACATTCCAGGTATATATTACCAGCTTTCAAAATGTTTCGTTGTGCATGTTTGTGTTATCCATAGTACAAATAATATCATTTTCAAAATCAGTTTTAAGTTTTTTGAGCGGTTTTGGGTCCAAAATGTTCATATAGTATGTCAAAACGTAAAAAAAAAACTATCAGTTTATCTAGGTGATGTTGTCTCAAAAAAATAGATACCAAACATTGACATGCTAAACATTTCTTAACGTAGTTTAGTAAGACAAATCAGAAGTATGCGAAAACGGCGAAATAAACCCAGGACTCTAAAGCAGAGGTTCTCAATTGTTTTGCAGCCAAGGACCCCTTACAAGATAGAGAATACACCAAGGACCCCCTCATTCTGATTTATGATTTTGGGCTATATAAATAAAAATGTACTTGACTTGACATGTATGTCCCTTGGAATAATCTGACGTAGCCTATTTTTTTACACTTCTATAGTCTTAGTTATGTGAAAGAACAACACAAGAGAAATGTATTAGAAAGATATTAGATATGTATTAAAAATATTTGCACCATCTCAACACAGAATACCCATAAAACAATCAATCAATTAGCTGCAAGTAACACTGTACCTAAACAAAATATCAAAGGGAAATCAAGAGAAAAGTGATAATTTGAAGTGCATTTCAGAACATACACACACAAACACACACACATAAAGATGAAACATCAAGTGTTTCACTCTTAGTTAAAATTAAATGATTTATAAAAGTCTAATCACAAAATAAATGCAGGCTATAAACAATTGAACACATGCCTGCATTGCAACATATATTAAGTAAATTGCAAAACAACTGCAACTGCATTGTTACAATCCCAAACCACTACTTGTAATGGCAGCCAGCTCTGGACACTATTGGAGTGATGCAAGGCAGTCCATGAAGCTGATTGCTTCTCTCTGCAAGTGAAGACACACATATCAAACTAAATCATCAAATGCAACATATCTGACATTTCTGTTGCTCTCACACACACACACACACCCACCCACCCACACCCACCCACCCACACCCACACACACACACCCACCCACACACACACACACACACACACACACACACACACACACACACACAGAGATAGAGAGAGAGATAGCATGCTCTTACCATTAATGTGAGATATGGGCCCGTCTCTCGCTGCACAACTTCTCCATCCTTGGAGAAGTAGATGAGAGGCATACACGTAGGTCGTTCTCCACTTCCATCCGATCCCTGTACTTGATCTTCATGGAGGTCAGCGCTGAGAATGATGACTCGCACAGGTATGTGGTTGGAAAGGGGAGCAACACCCGCATGGCAACAGCAGCGATTTCCGGATACTCCTGTTCAACTGAAGGCCAAAAGTCCACATAACCCCCTTGGCCGAACCGGATTCTCAGCGTCCCGTCGTATGCCAGGTCCAGCAGCTCCTCCTCTGCTTTTCCACTGAGACCCCGCGCTGATGTATGGGCAACGAAGGGGTCGCGCACCCAGTCCCAGGCATCGGTGTCAACGTCAGTGAAATAGTCATTGAAATAGTCACCAAGGGAGGCAAGATGCAAACCGATTGTATTTTTCACAATCTCAGCTGGTATTTGGTTTGTGTCCAAAAACTCTGTGAGTTGGGGGAACATGTCTGTAATGCCATTTTGCACCCGCCTTCTCCAGATCGCTGTTTTGGCACGGAATGACTTCATTTTGTCGCTTACCTCCAGGATAGAGGCATATCTGCCTTGAACGGACAAACTGAGATCGTTCAATGAGTTGAACACATCTGCAAGGTAGGCAAGCTGTGCGATCCATTCGGGGTCCGAGAAGAGTGCTGCAGTGGTTGGCTTGTCATTCTAGATGAACTCACAAAGCTCTGAGCGCAGTTCGTACACCCGCTGTAGCACTTTTCCACGGGAGAGCCAACGCACCTCTGAATGGAACAGCAGGGTGTCCTGTCCTGCGCCCATCTCCCTGCAGAGCTGGCCGAATAAACGGGACTGCAGTGGCTTACACTTGATGTGGTTGACCACAGATACCACCGTGCTGAGAACGGAGTGTAGCTCAGGACTCAATGATTTTGATGCCAGAGCCTGCCTGTGCAGCATGCAGTGGGTAGCTATCATCATTGGATTGCGCTCCTTGGCACGAGCAACCACCCCACTCTTGCGTCCGGTCATGGCAGCTGCCCCATCCGTGCAAATCGCAATGCAATTCTCCCAACTCACATTGCCAGTCTCCATGAACATATCTATAACATTGAAAATCTCCTCACCTGTTGCTCGCCCCGTCAACTCTTGACAAAATAAAAAATCTTCCTGAATCCTTCCTTCCCACGGGTAGCGAACCAGCGCGATGAGCTGCGCAGAGCCGGACACATCAGTGGACTCATCCAATTGAACCGCGAATTTAGAACCTCTCAGTCTTTCCAGCAGTTGTGATTTGATATCAGCAGACATGTCCTCAATTCGTCGTCTGATGGTGTCATTTGACAGAGGTACACTTCTCAATTTGGCAGCCGCATCTTTCCCCACCATCACCTCACACAGATCCACCGCAGCAGGGAGCAGCAGTTCCTCCGCTATTGTGTGGGGCTTTCGCGCCTTAGCAATCCTCTGCGCTACCAGGTAGGAGGCCCGCTGCGCTTTAGCAGAAACAGACGTAACATTAACCATCCGTTGTTGTTGCTGGCGGTAGTCCTCGCCCTTCCTCTCAAAAAAAGCCCGGTCTTTTTTTGCATAATCTGGATGCTTGGTCTCGAGGTGCCTCTTCAATTTGGCAGGCTTCATTGCCTCATTGGCAAGACACCGCAGGCATATCAGACATTTCGGTTTCCCTTCCACTTCAATAAATCCATATTGGAGATACTCCTCATCGTATTTCCTTACTTTTGTTTTTTGTTTTTCATTTACTTCATTTGTAGCCGTAACCGGTCGTTTTAAAAATCTGTCCATCTTCGTAGTATGCTAGCCGTGTTATATCTCTATGATGCTAGCAGCGGCACTCTCTGACTGACGTACCAGTTAATGTTGTTTCCACGGTAACGGGTGACACGCTTGATTTTTAAATGTATAGATGTGTTAGATTAGAACGTAATCTATGAACTATTTTAGATTAAAAAAAGAAAAATATTATTTGTTGAACTATGAAGCCTTTTGTAAAAAAAAAAAAAATGAAAAAAAATGATATGATAATTTAAATTAATGAATCTGAAAACTTTTAACGGACCCCCTGGCAGAGTGCCACGGACCCCCGGGGGGTCGCGGACCCCACTTTGAGAACCACTGCTCTAAAGGGTTAAAGGTGGGGTAGGTAAGTTTGAGAAACCGGTTTGAGATACACTTTTTGTTATATTCCATGGAATGCTCTTAACATCCCGATAGCAATGAATATCTTAAGTGCTTTGACAAAAAATCCATGTAAAAATTTCATCTGTGTAAGCCGTAGTACTGTAAAAAGCACGACCAATCATCTGAGCCGGCCCGGCTAAAATAACTGGATGGCCTACCTGCCTGTCAGCCTTCCATCTGTGCACAAACTTATCTCGTGCCCTCATTGGTCATGTGCGCGTTCGTGTGTGTTGGAGGAGGGGCTCTGTAAGGAAGTAGCAGATTTCTTCCGGCTTTGTATTTTCAAATTCTAGCGCACTCGAGCTAGTTGTCACTGTCACTACCCGATCCGTCCCCCTGCCCGATCTGTACTGCGTACGTGCGAGATGGTCCGCCATATTGGAGAACTCCGGACGGCAACCCAGGAAGGACACTTGACACAGTGGCTTTTGGCAAAGCTGAAAATTAAACGAGAGAGAGACGAGTTATTGTTATTACAACGTGACTTCACTATTATATAACAACTCTTTTTATGGGGTTCTTTTATTTGGGGTTAAGTACATTGTCAGAATAAGTGAGAAATGGACTTAACTTCCATTAGACAGCCATATGCCATACATTTTTGCATACATTCACAGTAAATATTCATTCAGTATGATAGCTGTCTAACAGAAGTTAAATACATTTCTCACTTATTCTGACAATGTACTTAACCCCAAATAAAAGAACCCCATAAAAAGAGTTGTTAAATAATAGTGAAGTCACGTTGTAATAACAATCTCGCTAGAGATGGCAAATCCGGATCCTTTTACGGACTCAGGGTCTTCTGAGTCAGTCCTTGAAGAGATCCGGATCATACGAGTCATTTGAGTCATATGAGTCAGCATCACCAAGACCGTAGAAATCCTATCGGTAAAACGTGTTGCATTTCACGAGCATATTAAACTGACGTTATATTAACCTCCGCTACACAGTGTATTTTTCTTTGATAAAAAATGTTGATCACAAAAAAAAGGGTTATTTTGCGAGTTGGCTAATCTGAGTCAGCTGTTGACTCGTACATGAGGACGAGTCTGCTGGATCTCTGGATCTGCTAATATATGGTCACGTCTCTAAGTCCGCACGAGTCTGCTGTGTTTTGAACAGTGAGTCAGGATTTACGAATCTGAGTCTGTGAAGTTCCGCTGACTAACTCGTAGGCTACTGGTCGCTCTCGATCATTGACCTGGATTCACGGATCCCGGGATTTTGATTGAGTCCATTATGTTTCCGGCTCTAAATGAAGTTTCAGTGTAGACTTCTAACACAATTGTCATGTTGTGCAACAGTCTCCTGCGTGTAATAGCTGCATTTCCAAAAAGGATCTTACTTGGAAAAACGTTTATTTTGAACATAGCACACAAAAAGAAACAAACAATGACAAATGATTGAAAATTGCAAAACAGTTAGAATATATAAAATGTCTTAATTATACAATTATTATTATTAAACATGTAATTATATCTAATCATATGCCCCCCATATTTTCTCATGGACTGCGTAATCATTGCAATACTGGTGTTTGTATGTGTTAAATGTGTGTAAAGTGGTGTCTTTTGCTTTAATAAAACATATTGATCACAAAAAAAAGGGTCATTTTGCGATTTAGCGAATCTGAGTCTGCTGTTGAATTGTGCATGATGACGAGTCAGCTGGATCTCTGGATCTGCTGCTATACGGTTACGGCTCTGAGTCCGCACGAGTCTGCTATGTTTTGCACAGTGAGTCAAGATTTGCGAATCTCTGAGTCTGCTTTTGACTCGTGCATAATATAGCCGCGGGAGCCGGGTGCTGGAGGAGGGGCTATGCTCTTGCACATGACGAGTATGGATCTCTGGATCTGCTATGCTAATACGGTTAGGAGCCGTCGGCTCCTCAGAGTCCCCACGAGTCTGCAGGAAGTTTCACTGATCCGCGTCCCCTCCCCTGAGCCAAACGATAACTTCTGACAGCTATCCTACTTGTTAAAGGGTAGGCAGATGGACTGGGGTACGTTGTAATGTGATTTTACATTTTATAAAGAGAGTAGCGAGTGACGCAATTTATAATTTTAATTTGTACGTCACACCAAGTGTGGGACTCAAAGGACTCGGGTTAATGGAGAGGGCGAGACTCGTCACGACCAGCTCATTTCTAGGATCCGGGTTAATGATCCGGATGAATCAGGACTCGCCCATCTCTACATCTCGCACATGCGCAGTACAGATCGGGCAGGGGGGGAGATCGGGTAGTGACAGTCACTACCCGATCTGCCGCCCTGCCCTATCTGCAGTGCGCATGTGCGAGATGGTCCGCCATATTGGACAACTCCGTACGGCTGCCCAAGACAGATATATGCCATACATTCACAGTAAATATTTATTCAGTATGATAGCTGTCCGACAGAAGTTAAATTAATTTCTCACTTATTCTGACAATGTACTTAACCCCGAATAAAATAACCCAATAAAAAGAGTTGTTAAATAATAGTGAAGTCACGTTGTAATAACAATAACTCATCTCTCTCGAGTTTTCTTTTTGTGCTTTGCCAAAAGCCACTGTGTCAAGTGTCGTACTTTGGTTGCCGTATGTAGTTGTCAAATATGGCGGACCATCTCGCACATGCGCACTGCAGATAGGGCAGGGATGCAGATCGGAAAGTGATACTGGTTTCTCCAAAATCACCTACACCACCTTTAAGTAGGGCTGGGCGATATATCGAGTTTACACGATACATCGTGGATTGCACTACATGTGATGTCGTAAATGACCACATCGTGAACATCGAGTATTATGTTGTCAAATCAATTTCCCGCCGCTGCCAAAATGAGCTTTCCTTTCTCCCTCATAGACACAGTCACACACGCAGGCACACAAGCAGGCCCCGTCTAACTTGCACACAAACATTACACACATGCACAGTGACACAGAGCAGGGCTCGACATTATAAATGGCCCGCTGGCTCGGAAGCACTATTTAGACACCCCGGGCCAGCATATCGTACTTTCCACTTGCCCGCTCGGGCCACTAAAAATATTGCTTAAAAAAAATAAAATGTTCCTGTGGTATAGGTATTTTGACAAGCAATTTTGTTAAATTGTTTTGTTTATTAACGCTACAACATAGCGTTTCGTGAGGCGGTTGTCATTGTCGGGTGAAAAGCAAACTGCGGAGCCGTGAGCGCCGGGCAAAAAACTATCTTCAAATAAAAGAAAGTCACCGGAGGAGTTAAAGGAGAGTGACAGGTAGCATGAGAAGAATAGGGAGAGAAAGTTTCAGCCAGCTTGATCGATGGAGTTGTTTTCTAGTGGTGCAGTGACGCATCCTAAAACCCTTTTATAATCTATCGATTAGATTTATGATTCGAAAATTATAAAAGTAGGGTAGACATGTGGATATTATCCGGCTGAACAAAACGTGCATTTATCAAACACGTTTGTTTTCCACAGACCTTATTTCAGCTATTTTCCAAAACCCTATGGAGAAATCCCATTGCTTTTTTGTCGAGGGAACCAGCAGCTTACTTCCTGGTTTTAGGACGCGTCACTGCACCTCTCAATATGATGCCAATATAAACAAGGTCTTCTGTCGGCTGTGTACATCAATGCCGACCTATGCTGAAAAGTAAGTGAAGAGTAGAAAATATAAAAGGTATTGGCTATAGGGAAATGTCCCAGCAGGTTAGGAGAATGAAGGTTCTAATCTAATCTAATACATAGCCATTACATGTCTAACTCCTGATAATGACAGGAAGACAGAAAGCGCATTATACTAATAATAATAATACTACACATAATAATAGCAGACATTTTTGAACAATGACCACAATATCATTATTTTAATAAACCAAATATGAACAATTGAGGAAAATGAGGAAGAACTGATACAGATACAAGTAGTAATGTAGTTAGTGCATAAATGACTATTGCAACAAATGTGTTAATTTTCTTCATTATTAGTCCATTTTTTTTAATGCAGACATAGAGAACCGCAGTGACGCGTCGTAAAACCCGGAAGTAAGTTAGCATTTTTAGCACTTCCGCTTCCTTCCTCAAAAAGCAATGTATTTTTTCCATAGGGTTTTGGAAAATAGCTCGAAATAAGGTCTGTGGTTGACACAAATTTAAGAGGTAAATCACGTTTTGTTCTACGACATTAAATACATCAGCAGTGACCCCACTGGGGATTTTTGAAGAGTTTACGTGTCTGAAAAACGATGGTTGTTACAGAATGGCTGAATAGGACTACAGAAATTGTCGAGGCCGTTGTACGTCATTACGCCAAACACGTAAACACTCCCGATAAGTTTGTTTTCCCCTGTGTTCTGTTTGAAAGCAAGTACCTGCCTATATCTGACCATTAGAATCTGTATTTTTGAAATTGTCGTTTTTAACACCGTAGTTTTACAAATTATAGAATAATTCATTACCAGTGTTTTCCAATTTTACTCGGCAGTTCGTTTAGTTGGCTAACGTTAGCTAAAGCTAGCGCTACTAGTTAGCTACGCAATGGTTTGTTGCTTTGCTCCGGGTTGCAGCCACAGGTCTTCGCATGAAACGTGCTTGTTCTATCGTTTCCCGGCCAATGTTTTCCAAAGGAGAGTCTGGATTCGTGCCATGAGGTAAGCTGACGTTACATTTTTGTCCATGTCACGGTGAAATGTAAATAATGGGTAGTGACTGTATCGCCGTTATAGAGATGGCGCTGCTGAAAAGACCGCAACATAAGTAAAGATAATGAATACATCCTATTAAAACCTGTGTGGCTTATATGATAAGTCTAATTAGTACAAGCAGCATAACGTTTCACCATGTAACTAAAGATTGTAGTCAGGGAAATCAGTTTGACATATTGAACTAATAACAAATCACCTCTGGCTGGCAGAGAACTCTCTGCTCAATAGCTTCTCTTGGACGTAAAATCACATTTACATTTTACATTTATATTCAATTTAATATTCCATCCCTCACATACTTTTGTATATATAATAACTTATATTTTGTTTTTCTTGTTATGCTGCTGCAACACAAACATTTCCCAAATTGGGATCAATACAGTAATATCTTATCTTAATTAAGAAATATAACTATTATAATTAGTGTAGCAGCTGACACCTATTTTCAATATGGATTAATCTACCATTTATTTCTTTAGTTCAATTTTCATCTATAAAAATGTCAAAATAGTGAAAATGTTCACGAGACTTATCAAAGTGCAAGGTTATATCTTTAGATGTTTTGTTTTAGCCTATGTACTGTATGTCTTAATGCTCTTACAGTATATGTGACGGTGTGACTTCCATGAAACTATATTTTATATCTTCCCAACAGACGAGCTGACAGGAAACCTAACACTCTAACAACCACAACATTGCAAAGGCGAGTAAATGTAAATGAAAAACAATTCACAATTGTTTTATTTCTTCTTCCTTGCAGTGAGGTGAAGCTGACCTTGCACTTGGTGCCAGTAAGGATGTTCCTCACGCAGGCTGAATGTTTCTCCTTCCTTACTGACAAAGAAGCCCTTGATTTGCAATGCTTCACTAATTGTCATTTCCCTGGCTCCGTAGGGACACTTTACCTCCAGCACAGTGGAAGACTCTACCAGACCATCCGGAGATGCCCCCAACAATCCTGATAGGGCGAGCCACAAATCTGACTCATGGACCTGCATCTGAGTTGCAGTGGTGAATGCCCTGACGCCCTCACATTCATTCATAGTCCCCCACTGTACAGGCAAAACACCATCAAGGGCCTGTTGTTGCCCTAGCACCCTGGCAATAAAGGAAGCAATCACACGCGTTGACCTCAGGACAGCTCCAAAGTTGCTGGCAGTCAACCTTCCTTTCCTGAACAAATGACAGTTTGTGTTGGTTCGCTGACCAGTTTGCCTGAATTGCCCTCTGTTGCTCTTCAGACAATGCCATGCTTGCCACAATTGCCTCAGGTCCCTGATGCCAAACAGATTTGATAATTTCAGGAACAGTAAGTGTTTCCAAGCTGTAGTGTTCCTCTTCTGGCTCGGGGGAGAGAAGCCAAGAAATTCCTGAGAACCTGCCCCCGAGTCTGTCCCTCAGCCAGTCACGATCTTCGGAGGTGGGGTCTCTTGTCAGCGGGTTAAATTATTATTGTTATTGGTTTCAACAGTCACATTAAAACAGTTACTAAATCAGCTTACTATCACCTAAAGAACATATCTAGGATTAAAAGACTAATGTCACAGCAGGATTTGGAAAAACGTGTCCATGCTTTTATCTTCAGTAGACTGGACTACTGCAATGGTGTCTTCACAGGTCTCACTAAAAAAATCTATTAGAAAGTTGCAGCTGATTCAGAACACCGCTGCTCGAGTCCTTACCAACACTAAGAAAATGGATCACATCGCTCCAGTTCTGAAGTCTTTACACTACCTTCCTGTGTGTCAAAGAATAGATTTCAAAATACTGCTGCTGTTTATAAAGCACTGAATGGTTTAGGACCAAAATGCATTTCTGACCTCCTGCTAAATGATTAACCATCCAGATCTCTCAGATCTTCAGGGACTGGTCAGCTTTCTGTCCCCAGATTCAGAACTAAACATGGTAAAGCAGCGTTCAGTTATTATGCTCCAAATATCTGGAACAAACTCCCAGAAACCTGCAGGTCTGCTGCAACTTACTACTTTTAAATCCAGGCTGAAGACTTTTCTTTTTGTCGCTGCTTTTAATTGAACTATTCATATCTTAGACTGCACTGTAACTTTTATCCATGTATTTTTTCTTTTAATGTTTATTTTATTAGTTTTTCTTTTTAATGACTGATTTTAAATGCCATTTTCTTAATGTCTTTCATTTTTGGTACAGCACTTTGAATTGCCTTGTGTTGAAAAGTGCTATATAAATAAACTTGCCTTACCTTGCCTAATAAAGATTTCATGTGACACATACAATTGATTTGTTGATTGGAATTAATGTGAATAAATTAACTCTAGGTTAACGGTACTCTTGCTATCACTACTCACCGACACTATAAACCTTGTCCCTCATGCTAGCCCTGACAACACCGGTAAGCACACCTTCATCTAGGCTGCACTGTAACGTGTTCTGACTTGTGGTTCTCTCCTCTATCTACACTCTTCTTGTCATCTTTGTAAAACGATATCAGACTGGTAATTGACACAGCCATGACTTCTAGTTAAATTCAGTGTGGCTAAAATGAAAAGCTTTGTTAAAATATGCAAGCACGCGAAAGTCAAATTCAGCTTTATTGTCAAAAATTCTACATGTGTTATACATCCAGAAATATCGAAATATCGTTTCCCACAGTGTGACATGTATACATAAAACAAAAAGGGCCTAGATAAACGTGGTATACATTAAACAAAACGGGCCTAGATAACCGGGGTATACAGTTTAAAATGTTAATATTGTAGCGACCCTGCATTGCTGAACTGGGAGAGACTCACAAGGGGATTGTTGGGGGGAAGACGTTGCCCTAGTTAGCCGGATAGGGCGGGGAGAAAAAGGGGGTGGGGTTTACAAGTGACCGGAAGAGGGTCAAGCTACGGCGGGAGAGCTAGTGAGGGATCCTGAGAGAGCTAAGAGACAATACCGCTACCTATCTTTGTTGTTTTGGGCAGTCTTCCAACCCCGGGGTTTAGTCTGTTTGTAGGGTAATAAAACCCGGATAAATTACAGCCATCGTGTCCTCCTCATTTAAGTAGTTAGCCACCCGTGCGGCGGAGCCGCGAACGCTACATTGGTGTCAGAAGTGGGATCTCCCCAGCCCCCAGTCCCCGCACTACAGTTGGCTAACTACGCTTGCATCGCTAGCCACCGCCGGAGGACCGAAATGGCTGAACACGGTGAGAACACGGACTTATATGCCCCTTACACCCCCCCAGAAACACCACGGAGGAAGCCAACCAGCGATGCACAGGTGGTAAGGAGAAAGGAAAAAAAAACAACCTACTCACCCCTTGCTACACTGCTGACGGACCTTCCGGAGGAAATAAAAGGAAGTCCGGTTAAGTTTGCTGCAGCCACCGGATTGCTGACTGAAAGAGCAGATGTAAACAAAGACACGTGTGGACCGGCTCCGGTGGATGCCCAACCAAAATCTATCCCGGAGTTGGAGAGAGACATAACGGCAAGTAAATGGGGTGGCCAACAAAAATCTATCCCGGAGTTGGAGAGAGACATAACGGCAGGGAAATGGGGTGGCCAACCAAAATCTATCCCTGAGTTGGAGAAAGACATTACAGAAAGTCTAGAGGAACGTTTTATGCAGAAAATGAGCATTGCAATGGAGCGTGCTTTGGGAAATGTTCTCAATAACTCAAAAAGTGACATTAAATCCATGAGGGGAGGGGAAGCACAAGATGTTGGGGCTAAACCTCATGAGCCCTATTGCAATGTAAATTCTAACCATGCTACTGACAATGCCAGTGTGAGCTCCGAACCTGCTAACGTTAAGGATGCTCATATCACTGTTGATGTCCCATGCCCAACAACAACCCCCCACCCAAGTACATGCCCCAAAGCAAATACCTACACCGCCAATGGACTCGGCCAAGGTAGCTCCCTGACTGCGGGCTCGGCTAGTCCCTCTACTACCAATAGCCAAACCAGCGATGTGGTAGCTGCTCTGACCACCGCCCTCACCACGGCATTGATGAATGTGCAGGGACCGACACCTTTCCCCAGGGAAGGCCAGCTAAAGGTCGGACGCTATGATGGGCTCACTTCATGGGAAACGTACTGGGCCCAGTTCAACCTCCTAGCGACTGCGAATGGCTGGTCCCCTGCAAAGAGAGCAGTCCATTTAATATCCGCCCTGGAGGGTGAAGCTAGAAAAGTACTACTTGATGTGACTGCTGCTGATCTTGAGAACCCACTAGCTATTTCCAGAGCACTGGAGAGACGTTTTGGAAACACTGCCCCTGCAGTTGTGATGCGGCAGAGGTTTAATGAGCGGATGCGGGGTCCTGGAGAGAAGCTAGGAGTTTTTGCAGCGGAACTGCGCTACCTGGCTCAAAGAGGATTCCCCGATTTCGATGATGCAACCCGCTTGGTGCTAACGAAGGAGGCATTCATCCGTGGCCTGCAGCCCATCCCATTACGGCAGCAAGTCCGGCTCGCAGACCCACAGACCTTGGGAGCAGCTCTAGAGAAAGCACTGGTGGTGGAGGACATCTTCCTGGAGGGTTTTGAAAATGGCTCCACGCAGACATTGACACGACCTAAGGCTCAAACGTATAAGCCTCCTAGACCCAACCCTCCTCCGCTCGGCACAGAGAGCCCACCGTTGCCCCCAGAGGGTCGACAGAGTCAAGCCTGCTATAATTGCCACCAAAAAGGCCATACATGGTGCTTTTGTCCAGCTCCTGTCACCGCTCCGGAGGGTTCAGCGCCGGGAAACGGGCGGGGCTCGGTGTAGAGGGGAGTCGACCGAGCCAACCCTTGCCCCCCAGAGACTGTGACACTCAACCGGTGATTAGAATACTCCACCTCCCCTCTGCTCACGCCCTTTGCTCCCTTGACACCTTCCCCACAGACTGCTGCAGAATACCTGTACTGGTCAATGGTCAAGGGACCCATGCCCTGCTGGACTCAGGCTCCACTGCAACTGTTCTACACCCGGATCTCCTGCCAGCCGGAACTCAACCCCAAGCCACCGAGGTCCCTCTCATTACCATCACCGGGGGAGAGGCTCCCATGCTGGGGAGGTGTGAAGCACACATCCAAGTAGGAGCATATTCAGTGCGGCAACCGGTCTGGGTTGCAAAACTCAGAGAGAACTGTGTGATTGGACAAGACTTTCTGTTTAGGGCAAGAGCAACATTGGATTTTAACGCACAAGCTATTACCTTTCCAGGCGGGGAGTCTATCCCCTTCCTCAAGGAGGGCGCCGGGGACGTTGTAGTGCAGGGAGACCCACCAGGTTGGCTGGATCCTCCACAGTGGGGGCCCCCTTTCGCAGAGAGCCCTATTCCCCCACTGGATGAAAACCACCCACCATCAGACTCGGTGGTACACGGCCAGCCACCGGTACCGGCCATTGTACAGACCGCAACTGTAACCCCCGAGGCTGAAATGGAAGCCGCAGCGAATTCAACGGTCGCAGACCTTTGGGAGGAGAATCGGGAGGGCCTGACCTCAGATCAACAGGATAAGCTCTGGGACCTTTTGTATAAGTATCGACACAGTTTTTCCACCCACCCCAACGATGTAGGCTGCACACACTTGGTCCAGCACTCTATCGATACAGGGGACGCACAGCCAATCCGGCAACGGCCTAGGCGAGTCCCCTACGCCCGCAAAGCAGCTGCTAACCAAATGATACAAGAGATGAAAGAGGCTGGCATTATCGAACCTTCAGAAAGCCCCTGGGCTTCCTCGGTCGTAATGGCCCCAAGAAAGGCCGGAGGCTGGAGGTTTTGTGTCGACTATCGGCCGTTGAACGACAAGACTGTAAAAGACTCCTATCCACTGCCTCGGATAGATGAGTCTCTTGACTATGTGGCCGGCTCTGCATGGTTTTCCTCTTTGGACCTCCGGAGCGGTTATTGGCAGGTGGCCATGGCCCCAGAGGACAAAGCCAAGACTGCCTTCACCACAGGACGTGGCCTGTGGCAGTTTACAACCATGCCATTCGGGTTGTGTAATGCCCCAGCAACATTCGAAAGGCTAATGGAGAAGGTCCTCGCTGGTGTGCCCCCGGAGCGTTGTCTCATCTACTTGGATGATCTCCTCGCACATGGACCCAGCTTTGACTCCGCGCTCGAGAACCTGAGGGAGGTTTTAGAGCGGATCAAGGGTGCAGGCCTAAAGCTTCATCCTGGGAAGTGCATGTTGCTGCGACGTGAGGTCTCCTTCCTGGGGCACCGAGTCAGTGGAGCCGGCATCAGGACGGAACCGGACAAGGTTGGAGCCGTCCGGGACTGGCCCACCCCCACAGATATCCACCAGCTGAGGTCCTTTTTAGGATTAGCGTCCTACTACCGGCGTTTTGTGGCGGGATTCTCGACGGTCGCTGCGCCTATGTTCAGCTTGATGCGCAAGGACACACCCTTTAAGTGGGGACCTGACCAGGATGCAGCGTTCCAACAGCTGAAGCGCGTATTATGCGAAGACCCGGTGCTGGTTGCCCCTAACCCAGAGCTGCCATTCCTCCTTGACACGGATGCCAGCAACACGGGCATTGGCGCTGTACTCTCGCAGTTAACCCCAGAAGGAGAGCGGGTTGTTGCGTATCACAGTCGCACCCTTGATAAACCGGAGAAGAACTACTGTGTAACTCGCAAAGAACTGCTGGCGGTGATTGATGCTGTGGGGCATTTCAAGCATGTCCTCTGTGGCCTCCCATTCATCATCAGAACCGACCATGCTGCGTTGAAGTGGCTTATGTCCTTTAAGGAACCGGAAGGACAAGTAGCAAGGTGGATCGAACAGCTCCAGGCTTTTCAGTTCACCATACAACATAGGGCTGGAGAAATTCACACGAACGCAGACAGTCTCTCTCGCCGGCCGTGCGCCCCAGGTTGTTCCCACTGTGACCGTGCTGATGAGCGGGAAGCGGTGAACCTGAACCCGGGGATGGTGGTCTGTCGGGCCCTCTTACCCAACAATGCGAATAGGTGGAGAGAGATGCAGCTTGAAGACCCTGACCTTAAAATGGTCATGGGATGGCTGGAGTCCGACGTGCGGCCGCCTTGGGATGAGGTGGTTGCCCTCTCTGCCACCGTCCGAGGACTCTGGTCTCAATGGCCGGGAGTGGAACTCCAGGAAGGAGTCCTGAAGAGGTGCTGGCGGGAACCCGCCACCGGAGAGGAACGCTGGCAAGTCGTTGTACCTAAAGACCTCCGCAAAGAAGTGCTCCAGGTGCATCATGGATCCCCTGGAGTTGGACACTTCGGAGTAACAAAGACGTTGCGGCGACTAAGACAGACATTCTATTGGGGCCTGAGCCGGAGGGATGTTGAGGACTACTGCCGCCGCTGTGATGCCTGTACGGCTCGTAAAGGACCCCAGGGCCAGTCCCGTGCACCCTTGCAGCAACATTGTGTGGGGGCACCGATGGACCGAGTAGCCGTCGATATACTGGGGCCACTCCCCCGTACTACTGGAGGGAATCGGTATGTGCTAGTCGCCATTGACTACTTCACAAAATGGCCGGAAGCGTATCCCCTGCCTGACCAGGAGGCAACCACCGTAGCAGAGGCCTTGGTGCAAGGGATGTTCAGCCGCTTTGGCACCCCCTCTGAGCTTCATTCCGACCAAGGACGGAACTTTGAGTCACAGGTTTTCGCAGCAATGTGTAGCCAGCTTGGCATTAAGAAAACTAGGACCACCCCACTTCACCCACAAAGCGACGGTTTAGTGGAACGGTTCATGAGGACCTTGGGTGCTCAGCTGGCCCTCACCACTGCCCCGGATCAAAGTGACTGGGACCTGCAGATACCCCTCATCCTCATGGCTTACCGCAGTGCAGTCCAAGACTCAACCGGCTGTACTCCGGCGTTGTTGATGTTGGGCCGGGAGCTCAGAACGCCACCGGAGTTGATGTATGGACGGCCTCCGGATGCACCTGATGCCTTGGCTGGTCCGGAGTATGCCAGGCGGCTGCAGGATCGTCTAGAAAAGGCCCACAGCTTCGCCAGAAACCAGTCTCAACAGGCAGGTGTCCGCCAAAAGCGGGTCTATGACGTGCACGTCAAAGGTCAGGATTTCCAGGCTGGGGACCTTGCCTGGGTGTATGGACCAAAGAGAGTGAAGGGCCGTTGCCCCAAGCTGGATAGCACATGGGTTGGCCCTTGCTACGTGGTCGAGAGAGTGGGGGAGGTGGTTTATAGGGTCAAACTGGTTCCCAGAGGGCGCACAGTGGTACTGCACCGGGATAGGATGGCACCTTACAAAGGGGACCAACAGCCAGCCTTTCCTGTGACCCCTACTAGAGCACGGCGCGGGCCCCCCCGCCGAAGGAGAGACCCACCGATGCAGCCACTGGATGTCCTTCAAGGGGAGGTGGTGACCCCGCTGGGAGCAATAGTGCCACGGAATACTACTCCACAAGTGAATCATGGAGTAAGGAGGTCGCAGAGGGAGCGACGGATGCCGGTTCGCTTTCAAAGTGTTGCTCTACCTCGGGGACGAGGAATTACCGGGGGGGGCAATGTAGCGACCCTGCATTGCTGAACTGGGAGAGACTCACAAGGGGATTGTTGGGGGGAAGACGTTGCCCTAGTTAGCCGGATAGGGCGGGGAGAAAAAGGGGGTGGGGTTTACAAGTGACCGGAAGAGGGTCAAGCTACGGCGGGAGAGCTAGTGAGGGATCCTGAGAGAGCTAAGAGACAATACCGCTACCTATCTTTGTTGTTTTGGGCAGTCTTCCAACCCCGGGGTTTAGTCTGTTTGTAGGGTAATAAAACCCGGATAAATTACAGCCATCGTGTCCTCCTCATTTAAGTAGTTAGCCACCCGTGCGGCGGAGCCGCGAACGCTACAATATATTTAAAGTGTTCAAAGTGCAGTTTCAGTGCAAGTCAGTTGAAACGATCTTAAATTGGCGTGACGTTGAAGTCGTGCGACCCTGCTGCTGTACTGGCTTGTAGTTCGTTTATAGCAGGGGTGTCAAACTCATTTTAGCTCAGGGGCCACATGGAGGAAAATCTATTCCCAAGTGGGCCGGAGCGGTAAAATCATAGCATAATAACAAAAAAATGACGACAACTTCAGATTGTTTTCTTTGTTTAAGTTTAGTGAACTTTAGTGCAATAACAGTACAAGCACATTTAGACTTGGCGTATCAACAAAAAGCCATACAACAACATTAAGTCATATACTGGGAATGAACAAAATACAAAAACTCTTCTCAAATAACTAATTTGTCATTTTAACATATTAATCCTGTACTAACTCACCAAATGATTGAGACAAATTGAGGTAGAAACTTTTCAAGAGGGTTGAGTTACTTACTTCCTGCCTTGTAGGCTACATTACTTATTGATAAATAAAAGCTGTGCAATGCATGAACAATTTCAACAAACCTAACTTATGAACTGAAGTTACTGTCATTATTACAGTAAATCACACACTGTTCACTTTCTTTCAATCTGCACAGAAGACAATCATTTTTTAGATAACTATATCAGGGTGCAGTGTCTTATGCAGCATTTTAAGTTGGGTTACCCACTGTTGTTTTTGCTCCTGAAACCTGGCATCTTTTAGCTTTCACAAGTGCATCAATATCAGGGGTCAAAGCCTGAGTGGCAGCCAATTTCAGGATGTCATTTAAGTGCTTGTGCGTGAGCCTTGAGCGCAGCTTTGTTTTATTGATGCTCATTACAGAGAAAACTTGCTCACAAATATACGTGGTTCCAAACATGCACAACACTTTTGCAGCAAGGGCTGTCAAGTTGGGGTAACCTGGCAAAAGATACTGATAAAATGTGTCTAAGCCAGCTGCAGCAAATTTCCCCTTCAAATCTGAGTCACACTGCAAGTCTATTATTTCAAGTTGAATGTTGACGGGCAGATCAGAGGCATTCGCGGTGAATGGCGAGCAGAAAACTTTGAAGTCTTTCTCCAGTTCACCAAAAATCTGAAAGCGTTGCTCAAACTCCCGCAATAGTCCTATTAGTTTATCTTTGAACCGCTTCATGTCTGCGACATGTTGGGTATCGCACACATTTTTCAGACAAGGAAAGTGCGCTGCATCACCTCCCGCGAGCTGCGTCTCCCACAATGACAGCTTCAACTTGAACGCACATACGCTGTCATAATACTGCGTTACAACTTTGTTGCGCCCCTGCAGCATTGTGTTCAAGTTATTCAAGTGCTCTGTAACATCCACCATGAACGCAAGATCCTGCATCCATTCTTTGGACTTAAATTCTAACACTGGTCTGCCTTTTTGTTTCATGAATTGTTCAATTTCCTCTCGTAAATCAAAGAAACGCCTCAGCACAATGCCTCGGCTTAACCATCTTACCTCGGTGTGGTAAGGCAGGCCGTAGTTGTGGTCTTTATCTCTGAGAAGGTTGTCAAACTGACGGTGATTCAAGCCTCTTGATCGGATGAAATTAACAGTTTGGACGACCACCTTCATGACGTTATCCATCTTTAATGACTTGCAACACAATGCCTCCTGGTGCAAAATACAGTGAAAAGTCCAAAAATCACGTCCTCCATTTGCAGTCTGCACTTTTTCCCTGAATTTCGTCACAACACCTGCTTTTTTCCCGATCATTGAAGGCGCACCGTCTGTAGCCACGCTGACAGCGCGTGACCAGTCCACTCCGACTCTGTCCAGGGCACCCTCGAGTGTGTTGAAAATATCAGCCACTGTCGTGGTATCCGTCATCGGCACCAACTCCACAAACTCCTCGGTTACGGTCAAAGTATTATCAACTCCGCGGATGAATATGGCCAGTTGCGCAACATCTGTAATGTCCGTGCTTTCATCAATTGCAACTGAAAACGCAATAAACGACTTAACTTTGCGCTTCAATTGGCTGTCCAAATCCTCCGAAAGATCAGAAATCCTGTGTGCAACTGTGTTTCTTGTCAGGCTGATATTTTCAAAAGCTTGACGCTTTTCAGGGCACACAATCTCTGCAGCTGTCAGCATGCATGTCTTCACAAATTCACCCTCGCTAAATGGTTTTGAAGCCACTGCAATTTCATTAGCAATAAGGTAGCTGGCTTTCACTGCAGCATCGCCGATTTCTCGGCTATGAGTAAACACAGACTGCTGTTTTTTCAGACCCGCCAGCAATTCCTTCACCTTTTCGCTTCTCTGTTTTCCTTTCAAGTTATCATATTTGTCGGCATGTTGAGTCTCATAGTGGCGACGAAGGTTATATTCTTTCAGCACTGAAACGTGCTGCGAACAAACCAAACACACGGGTTTCCCATTCACTTCCGTGAATAAATAGGAGGATGACCATTTTTCTTGGAAAACTCTGCACTCTGTGTCCACTTTTCTCTTTTTTGATAGCGACATTTTGGGGAGTGAGGAAGCCAAGCACGATAGACTGTAAACACAGGATTACTTCCTCAGCCCCGTTATACATAGTTTGCTCGCTTCACATAATTGCTATTGCGACACCCAGTGGACACATTTAGAACAGCAGTTTCTTTCATTGAAAAATTGCAGCTCTTTTTATTTTTTATACTTTCCAAAATCATCTCGCGGGCCGGATTAAACTTGTTCACGGGCCTGATCCGGCCCGCGGGCCGTACGTTTGACACCCCTGGTTTATAGCATAACGTTAGCATTTCGCTTTTGGCGACTAGATTTATGATTCAAAATTATAAAAGTAGGGTTGACATGTGGAGATTATCCGGCTGAACAAAACGTGATCCCTCTCTTAAATGTGTGTCAACCACAGACCTCATTTCGAGCTATTTTCCAAAATCCTATGGAGAATTTGCATTGGTTTTTCGCGAAGGAACCGGAAGAAGTTTACTTCCGGGTTTTACGACGCGTCACTGCGGTTCTCTATATGTTGCAGGGACTACTAGAATCATCATAAACATAAAGGGGTTAAATAAAAAAAATGTATGTGTTTTAGAGGACATTTCAGAATATCGCGATATATATCGTATATCGCGATATAGTCAGTAAATATCGCGATATCATTTAGAGACCATATCGCCCAGCCCTACCTTTAAGTAAAAGTAGATATACATTGGTCTTAAAATACTAGTACAGTTGTATTATCTGCAAAAATGTACTGCAAGTTTCAAAAGTAAAAACAGTAGTCATTATGCACAATGGCTCTTTTTAATGTATTTTTTGTAATCATAGATTATTATAATATTGTGTTTTATTCACTTACACATACAAATACAAGAGATTAAATGTTGTAGTTTTTCAAAGTGACGAAGGATAGCGAACTTTAGATTTTCTTTTTAAACATGGGGTCCGTCCACACGGCCCGTCCACACAGCGGCGTGCGTTGAAGCTTCAACGCTTCTGCCCATTCACTTTGAATGGGGTGACGTCACGCTTCGCCGAACTGCATTGTGGGGAGCGTGGCTACGCGTTGCTCGCGTCAAAAGTTGAACCATGTTCAAAGTTGAATCATGTTCAACTTTTGAAGCTTCAACGGAAGCGTCAGCCAATCAAATCCCGTTTATGAAAATCTGCCAGTACAACTGCTAGCCAATCAAACTGCGCGTATGCTGCGAGAGCCATACCGCAGGCCATTTCTAAATGTTCCATAAAGTGGAGGAGAAAATAATCATTGCGGTAGTGAATCACCCGGTGCTGTATGATCAGTCTCTGTTCATCTACCGGGATACAAACCGGAGGAGCCAGGCATGGAGGGAGGTGGCAGAGATAGTGGGTGAAACTGGTAGGTTTTCGCCTGTTTGGGGAGTTTATATCCAGTGTACCTCGTTTTAACTTTGAATGGAAAGCCAGCAGGCATAGACAGTATATATAGCTAGCATGGAATGTTTTTTGCTTTGTATGTCGGGGGCGGGAGATTCATGTGATTGGTTGTTGGTCGCGTTGCTCGCGTTGCTCGCGTTGTCACGTGCGTGACGCTTGGCGGTGGGCGTGTCTGAAGCTTGGGGATTTTTTGCGAGCAACGCAACCAACAACCAATCACATGAATCTCCCGACCCCAATACAAAGCAATAGCAATGTTAAAACGAAGTAAACTGGATATAAAATCCCCAAACAGGCGAAAAACTACCAGTTTCACCCACTGTCTCTGCCACCTCCCTCCATGCCTGGCTCCTGCGGTTTGTATCCCGGTAGGTGAACAGAGACTGATCATACAGCACTGGGTGATTCACTACCGCTATAATGAATTTTTCCTCCATTTTTTGGAATATGAGGAAATGACATGCGTAGTCTCTCTCAGCATATACGCTGTTTGATTGGCTAGCGCTTGTACTGGCAGATTTGCATAAACATGATTTCATTGGCTGACGCTTCTGCCGAGGCGCCAAAAGTTGAATATTGCTCAACTTTTGAAGCGAGCAACGCCAGCAACGCGTCGCATCGCTTCCCAAAATGCAGTTCGGCAAAAAGTGACGTCACCCCATTCAAAGTGAATGATGAAGCGTCAACGCACGCCGCTGTGTGGACGGGCCGTCATGCATCATATATAACAAATGTATGTGTCTTTAAATGTAAAAAGTATCTGAGTGTTAAATAAATGTAGTGGGGTAAAAAATAGACTGTTTTCCACCAAAATGTAGTTGAGTAACAGTGGCATAATATGAAAATACTCATGTAAAGTGCAAGTAGGACAAAATAGTACTTAAGAACAGTATGAGTAAATGTACCAAATAAAATTTAACTACTGATTCTTGATGCATAAATGTATTTATCACTTTAATGTTGAAGCAGGTATCGGTATTTGAATTAATTGATATACTGCTGGGTTGTTGAATCTATAATTATAAACCATAAGGTATTCGTTTTTAATAATCTAAATATGCAAAGTAACTAAAGCTGTAAAATAAATGTAGTGGAGAAAAAGTATTAAGTAGCGTAAAGGAAAAATAAGTACAAGTACCTCCAGAACACCCTGTCTGCAGTCTGTAGCTGATTCAGCAACAGACGTTCATACGTTTCTTGTGCATATGTAATGTTAAGGGGAAGTGAAGTGTACAGACCTGCTCTGTGTAGCCGAATCTGAGGCTGAAACACAGCGTCCAGTAGTTTCCGGTGTCGCTCATGCTCTACTTTCGCACGAGACAGTTCCTCCTCGTACTCTTCTATAGTTCTTTCAAACAGAACAAATATATCTTCAACAGCCGCATTGAGCCGCTGCTTCACCAACGCTCTCAGCATTTGAACTTTACACATGTTTACTAAATAACAGCAACTTTTCCTCCAAATACACTCCGTTTTCTCTGTCAAATTATCACTCTGAATAGCGCTGTGTTGCTAACTCCGGGTTTCCAGCTAGCAGGCTAAGCTAACTTGAATAGCTTTGGAGGCAACCGTGAATGTAAAGTGCACATAGTCCATTCAGACAGGTTTATCCTGTCACACAGAGACTCAGGTGGACTAGAACTGTTGGAACTCACACATACAGTACTTTCACAGGAAAACAAAGAGCTCGGCTAACGTTGTTATTCTTATTCTTCTTCTTCTCTTGCTTTTGGCGGATTGCAAACAACTTAAAAGGTGCATACCGCCACCTACTGTACATGAGTATGCATCATCACATCATTCCAACTCATTAACCTATGTTCTAATCAAAATAAAATAAAAATAAATAAATAAATAAAACCATTAAGTAAATAAAACAAAACAAAAAACAAAACAAATCTATGTTCTTTCCTGACCTAATGTTAAATTCTTTTTCCTACCCCAGTTTCACTCAAGAATTTAAACAGTGCCTTTCTGGTAGCTTTTACTCCCTCTCCTTTTGTTCCCAAAACACCAACCACACTCCACTCCGTCTCTGCCTCTAAGACTTTAGCCGTTAATTGTTCTCTTTCCGCTTTATAGATGTCACAATGTAACAATATATATTCTACATCTTCTTTTACTGCACAGTTCCCCACACTTGTTACTGTCACTTTTCCCCATGATATACAGCGTACTGTTCAAAGCCGTGTGATTTATTCGGAGTCTAGCCATCATGATTTCCTCCCTTCTGTTTCTTTCTTTATGAATATTAATTGTAATTGTATTTTGTACTTTGTGATAGTCCTTGCCTTTCTGGTCTTTCTCCCACCTTTTCCGCCAGATCTCCCTCCCTTTCTTCTTAATGACTGCTTTTCCTTCTCCTTTACTAAGTTGAACTGGTAGTGTTATTTGCTTTTGTAGTGCAGTTTTTGCTAATCTATCAGCACACTCGTTCCCTTTCACCCCCTCATGTGCAGGCACCCAGCAGAACTGAAGATCTATGCCGCTTCTGTGCAGTCTTAACAGGCTATGATTCAGTTCTATGAGAATGTCTTCTCTAGTAGTTGTTGTTGATTGTATGCTTTGTAATATGGACAATGAATCTGTACATATAACCACCCTATCTGGTCTGACCTCTTCAACCCACTGCAATCCTATTATTACAGCAAGCATTTCTGCTGTATACACTGATAATTGATCAGATGTTCTTTTTAAAATAGATATTTTAAAGTCTGGGATGTATATGCCAACTCCAACACGCTCTTCCTTGTTCTTAGAGCCATCTTTATAAATTTGTAGGTAATTGTAGTACTTTTCGTTCAGATACATACTTGTTTTAATTCCCACTTCATTTATTTGCCACTCTTTTTTCCTTTCTACAATACTCATATCAATTGTAGCTTCTGGGAACAGCCATGGGGGAACACTGCTAAATGGGGTTGCTTTGGCAAACGTGATATTCTCCACTCCATATGCCCTCGTTCTTTCCTTACTCGTCCAGCCAAACCCACGTCCCTGGAATTTTGCATATTCCCAGCAATCCTGTAATATTCTGTTTGGAATATTTTCTTCTCCACTACCTTGTAGTCTGACCCAGTATGACAGAGCAAGTTTCTCTCTTCTGATCTCCAAAGGTGTCTCTCCTGCTTCTATCAGAACTGCATTAATAGGGGATGACTTTATTGCTCCAATACACAATGCTTTATATTGTATTCTATCAATTTTTAAAAGCGATGTTTTTGCTGCTGCTCCATATACTATACAACCATAGTCTATTGTGGACCTCATAATTGATCTGTAAATGTCTATTAATGCTTGTTTATCTGCGCCCCAGTTGCATCCAGCTACAGCTCGCAATAAATTTAATACGTTTTTGCATTTTGTTTCCACTTGATTAATATGCATTTTCCATGTGTATTTGCTATCAAACCACAGTCCTAGGTATTTGAACTCATTCACCTTTGTCATTGGACGCTCATATAGTGTTAGCTGTTGGCCATCAATCTTGCGTTTGTTTGTAAATACCATGTAGCATGACTTGCTTTCTGACATTTTGAATCCCCAGTTATATGACCACCTCTCCACTTTTGTAATCGCTCTAGCTATATTCTCCATTACGTATGGGGCATTTCTTCCCCTCATCCAAATAGCCCCATCATCTGCGTACAGAGCCGATTGTATGCATGTGTCTAAGCTTGTAAATATATCATTAATCATGATGTTAAATAATATTGGACTGACTGCACTCCCTTGGGGAATACCATTTTCTATTTCAAAATTGTTGGAAATATCTGCTCCAACCTTTACTCTAAATGTCCTGTCTGTTAAAAAGGCCCTTACCCAATTGTACATTCTCCCTCCAATACCCATTCTACCCAATTTCATCAGTAACCCATCCCTCCACATAGAGTCATACGCCTTTTCAATGTCAAAAGTACACTATTGCCATTATCTCTTTCATTTTCAATGTTTTTTCCACATCGTTACTCACTCTTACTAGCGCATCTATTGTGGAACGCCCTTTACGAAATCCGCTCTGAAAACTACTCAGCAGCCCTTTCTGTTCCAGTACATGTCAGAGCCTACGGACAATGATCTTTTCCATCCATTTACATAGGTGTGATGTAAGAGCTATTGGTCTGTAGTTACTAGGGTTAGCTGTATCTTTCCCTGGCTTATTGAATGGTAGCACGATTGCTGTTTTCCACACACTTGGCATATCTCCTTCTCTCCAGATTTTATTGAAAAGACTCAACACCATTTTCATAGTTTCCATAGGTAATTGTCTAAACATAGCATAGCATAGCTGGTCTTGTCCTGGGGCTGTATATCCTGTACCTTGTAAGGCTATTTTGAGTTCTGATATTGTAAATTCCACATCCAGAGCCAACCTATTATCCTGTCTCTTCTCCTTCACGTTTTCATTCTCTGCTAGGAACTGCTGTTTTTGCTGCCTATGAATATCACTGAGATGCTCCCCACTATGTACTGCTGCAAGTGTCCTTCCTAACATATCTGCCTTCTCTTTATCGGTCACTGCCAGCCTCTCCCCATCCACCAAGGCTGGAATTTTAATGGATTTCCTTTTCCCACTCATCCGCTTAAACATGGACCAGACATCACCTAATTTAACTCCTCTGCCAATGGTAGAACAAAATTCTCTCCATGTTCTCTTTTTTGTATATTTAATTGTCCTTATAGCAGCTGCCCTTTTCCTTTGAAACTCTATAACATTATTTTGCGTAATGTTTTTCTTTAATTCTCTAAATGCATTATTTCGCTCTTTAATAGCCCTGCTGCATTCCTCATTCCACCATGGCAACACTTTCTTCCTACCCTTGATTGTTGTTTTGGGTATACTGTTCTCTGCTGTATTCAGTATATGTTGCGTTATTTGGCTTGTAATTACCTCTATCCTTCCCTCTGATGTTATCAGGTTTACCGACTCCTCACACCATATCCTAAATTTCCCCCAATCAGCTTTAGCAAAGCACCACCTGGTTATTACATCTCCTTCCTGCATATATACATTAGTATTCATTTTAGTAAGCACTGGATAATGGTCACTTCCTACAGTGGAGCTATTCAAAACAAACCATTCGCATGTATGAACCAAACAGTTTGACACTAATGTCAGATCCAGGCATGAGACTTTCCCCCTGTGCACATCTACTCTTGTGCCATGTCCATCATTAAGGCCTACTAGTGTTCTTTCCTCCAGCATTTCTTCCCCTATATTTCCGTTACTATCTGTATGGTTGCTGCCCCATAGACTGTTGTGTGCATTGAAATCACCACACCAAAATTCCTTCCTATGTTTATTGCCTGCTATTTCTTTAAATATATCAGTGGTTAGATTTTTACATGGGTTGTATGAATTGATTATCCTAATGTTATCTTGTTTCCTAGGGTTGCAAATGTCCACTATAATACACTCTATATCATCAGGAGATTGCACCTCCCTATATGCCACACCATCTTTGAGGAACGTGGCACACCCTCCACCATTTTGACTATTAGCTCTATCATGCCTTATACAGCTAAATCCTGGAATGAAAAAGTCTAATTGAGGTCGTAACCAGGTTTCTTGCACACATATTACCTCAGGGACCACCTCTAGCTCATATATATATTTCTTGAATTCTTGACCATTAGCTATGAGGCTTCTTGCCTTCCACTGTAATATGTGCAGAACCATGATTAAGGATCTAACCCTCATCCTGATTTTCATTTTCCCCAGCTCCATTTATAGCTAACATTGCATGTATCTGATCTGCTTTAATATCTTTCATGTCTAGGAATTTTCCAGCTGCCTCCACAATGGCTTTGATTCTATCACTTTTCTTTTTTAACTGTAATGCAACATTTACAGTATGGCATATGAATACCACAAAATTCACCTTTTTCACCCCTAGAACATCATCATCCTCTTTACTCTTGGTGGCGCTGTGGGGTTGGATTTGAAGATTACTTTTTGGTGTGCTCCTGCCATTTTGTATTGTAATGCTCTGCTCCATTCCACTAGGGGTCTTATTGATTGTTATTGTTCCCCTTACTTTCTTTATTGCTTCTGCATATGAAACTTTGTTTGTAATCTTAACCCTCTGCACCTCTCTGGCCTCTCTCTGCACTTCACATCCTCCAAACGCAGCACTGTGATCTCCTCCGCAGTTACAACATTTAAACTTTGCATCCTTTTCACATTTTCCATACTCATGTTTTCCTCCGCATCTCGCACAACTTAGCCGCCCTTTACACTGCTGTGCTGTTTGCCCCATTCGTTGACATGCGTAACACCTGAGAGGTTTGGGAATGTACTCCCTAACAATGAAGTTCAAATATCCCGTTTGTACTGCCTTAGGTAATGTTCTCTCAAACTGAATGAGAACTGATAACGTTTCTTTGAGTGTGCCATCCTGTTTGCTTTTAAGCCTTTTGACTTCCACTACTTTACCTCCTTTTAATTCACTTTTCATATCTTCCACTGACATGTCCAATGGTACTCCTGCAATTACTCCTCTCAGTTTTGCCATTGCTCCTGGTACATGCGCCTTCATTTTCTCCCCATTCAGTGAGTTCATTCCCAGAATCTTTTCCTGCTGCTGTTCGTTATTGGCATGTATCAAAACCCGCTTGTTGTTCATGAATTTAGCCAATTTAATTTTTCCAATCTCTTTTTCAATTGCTTTGGTAAGTTTAATCGGGTGGTAATGCCCACCATCCTGATTGAATTATATTACAACTTTCCACTCGTGTTCTAGTTCTTTATCCAAAATTGCTTGGCTGACACTTTGACTGATTTTTGATTTTTTGCTTTGATTAGCCTTGTCTGCTTCACCCGACCAATCCGACCAACTTCTAGCTCTTACTGAACTATCTCTTTCTTTCAAATATATTTTCTTCCTCGCAGCTTTGGATATCATCCAGTCCATATCGTCTCTTTGGCTACCATCTGAGCTGGTTGACATGATGAAACACTCAATGTACAGTTTATGCAAATCCGCCCAAAAATAACAGTCCAATGCTACCGTTTCTGTATGTATCCGAGTTTTCCGATTCTCTCTGAGCTTTCTGTCACGCGTCTCCGACCTTCGTTCCACTTCCGGCTTCCTCCTCCAGGAGCTCATCCACGTTGTTATTCTGCTATTCGTCATGTGTTTTACGTGTGAAGCTGACGCAACAATAGAGAGGCGAAGTCCCTCCCCTTCCGCGAGCCTCCATGGGACCCCGGAAGCAGAAAATTATACAATGAAGTCAATGGAGAGAGAAAAGTTATCTTTTGATCCCGTTTGAATTGTGCCACGAATGACACATATGATGTTTGTCAATCTTAAACAATCATTTCCATGTAAAAAAAGTCACAGTTTGTCGTAAAACTGTTGAAATATAAGACTATGAAAATACGCAACTAGAAAGACTACAAATCCCAAATGCATTCTGGGTCGCGTAAGTGATGTCATAGTGATGCGATAATGCTCCAAGGTTGCGTTCCAATAGTCAATTTAGCTTAGGAACCTTCCTAACCAAGTGAAATGACCCGGAAGTACGTCAGTGCCAGCCATGTTAAGTGCCGTTCCAATTCTCCAAATGAAAGGAAAGGAGGTTTCAAACTTCCTTTATAACCTCCTTTAGCTTAGGAACCACTGGACCTCCCTTACCGAAAGGAGAGGAGAAAATGCTGCCCCACAATACCTTGCAGCCGCAGCATTTGCGTCACACAACAGTCGGCCGTTCACGGAAACAAACGATTATGACGGAGAAATTATATCATGAAAGTTACGGTGCTTATTAAGCATTTTAAAACGTATGTGGTAAGTTGCCAAAGTGCTTTGTTTTGAACGTTCATCAGTATTATAATCAAAAAGAGAAATATGAACGTCAGTTTTTACTGAAATGATCAAATAAAGTCAACATTTCACTGAGCTGTGTGGGTTTGTTCAACTTTTAAAAGATGTTTGAATGGTGATATACACAGTGATAGATGTTAAGGACTAACGTTTATAATAAATACATTTGTATTGATTTTAAGATATTTTCATACAATCATACGTATTGGGATCATTTGTATTAATGTGGACCGGAGGGAGAGTGTGACGAGCATACATTTCACTTTCCTTTTTTATTTCAATTACAACTTTGGTCATGAAGAATATGTTTCTCTGTTGTCCACGTTCATAAAGCATAAAACAACAGCATCAGAGCACGGCGCAGAGTCTCTAGATGAGTCCCTCGTTCTTATTAAACATCCATGTAGTCCGTGTATAGAACACTGTTGTTTCCATAGTTTCACCACAGCAGCAGACGCACACAATGACGTCCGCTGGCGCATCATTAACACTTCAGATAGTGAAAGTGCATTCGGATTCTCTAAAGTAGGCCTACCGCAGTCTCTTCTCCTAAGTCCTTTTGAATTCTCCTATCCACTATCCCTTAACCCCGTGACGTTTCACTCAGAGGTCAAGGAATAGGAGATAGGGTTAGAATTTAGGAGCTGATTTTTGGATTATCGGAACGCAACCCAAGACTGGCTGCGACTCGCAAAGCAAAGAAGAAGAAGATCTCGCAATTAAAGCAAAGAAGAAGAAGAAGAAGAAGAAGAAGAAGAAGACTGATTTATTCCCTCCAATAAATATAAGAGATTGCTCCAATAAATTCACTTTTACAAGATGCCTGTGTGCTTTGTACCAGGTTGTAATCACAAAAGTGATCATACCACTTGCTCGTTCTATCGCTTCCCGTCTGATGAAAGGACCAGGAGTCGTTGGACCAAACATATCAGGTAATATACATGTTTTGCATGGAACATAGTCAAGTTAGCTACCTAGCTAGTAGCGAGCATGTTAGTTAGCATTACATTACATTACTTAGCCTTGTCATTTGTATTAGCCTTAACATGAAGTAAACCAAAATGTTAAACAGTAAGAGTAGTCATGATGGTAAGTATTTTGTGAAACATTTGAAGAGTAGCCTATCGCCCCCTCCACCAGGTGCTAAAGGGGTGGGAGGTAGGCTAACGCTACATTAGCATCAGCGATCTTTTCTACTTAATGCTATCTGCACAAATGGTTAACATTGAACATTAAAAGATCAGGCAGTTCAGGGAGGGTCGAAGGAAGGAAGGAAGGAAGGCAGGCAGCTTTGCATGACATTCTTCTGGACGTGTTTCATTGTGATGATAGTGAGAGTGAGTCAATCTGTTTGTTGGAAAGACAGTAGTTCAGTGATTACTGAGAGAAAATTATTAAAAGAGATAATTATTCAGTGTTGTTACTTTAAAGTGTTGTTACTGACCTTTTTCTCTTTTATTTATTTTCTTTCATACTGGACTGACCTGCTCTGGCAACCTGATTTCCACTGTACGTAATAGTATTTGGTTATGGTATATTATTTATATACATCAAAGGCACAATGCACCCCTCAGAGACACACATGTATTGAGTGTGATATTTTCCTCACCTGTAACTCCTGAGACCCTGAGGAACAAGCACACTGGACTGACCTGCTCTGGCAACCTGATTTCCACTGTACGTAATAGTATTTGGTTACATAAAAGGCACAATGCACCCCCCAGAGACACACATGTATTGAGTGTGATATTTTGCATTGGTCATGTGAAATCATCTTTACATACTAGAAAACTGTAGGAGCTGCAACTTGTTTTGAAATAGAATTTTTAATATCCGATAATAAAGTTGATCTGTTTTCTTTATTCTTCTCTCTTCCCAGCTCCATCCATCACCCTTCTCTGTTCCTGCAGGTCCTGCTTGCTAATCAATGCTCATATTTTTTTACACAATTACAAATAAATTCAATGGTATGACATGAAGTTGTGCTTCATTCTGAGTCAATAATAAATTTGTTCTGACTTCAACTGCAAAATTATTGTGGACTGCACCGACATCCATGTAGCTGCCCCCCAAGATGAACCAAGCAAAGTTGACACTCAACATAGAGCTGTGCTCTTAAGTTTACATGAAGAATTTGTGAAATATTGGTAATAACATTGTAGACGAGCAGACAGGGAGCCAGATGAGAAAAGCAGAATATGCAGCTGCCATTTTCCACATGGAAAAGAGAAAGGGCCAAGTGTATTTGAGTGGACAAAAGAGAAATCCCAAATACGAAAAATAAAATTATACAATTTACAGATATGTATACAAATATATATATATCCTATATACACCATGTATAATGATGGTGTATGATGTAGAAGGAAGTGTGGTAGATAACAAGTAAATATAGAGTTACATACAGATCCATGTTACAGCAAAAGATGGAATAACTAAGAAGCACGCAGTATAATAATAATTAAATGCAACAATTAAATAACTGCTCAGCATCTCCACCACAATCCCAATCTGCTGTGTCCTGTTTTCCTCCCTTCTGCATAACACCCCATCACACATACGAAACACAACGCAGAGTCCGAGGGTGTTAAGAGTATGTTTATTTAAATGTCCTCCTCTCTACTGGCCAACACAGGGAGCATATGCTGGGTGTAGAATTGTTCCAGGAGGAGGAGATTTCCATGCCATGCAGGGTCTTTGGGGATGGGGATGATGATCGCCTCCTTCGTGGTCCACAGTAGCAGAGACTCCGGTCTGTGATGTGCAGCCGTTATATAATATACAATACATTTTTGAAAAACATTTGATTAAAAAAAAAAGGATTTGGTCAGGATCTAGAGTCAGTGTGTAGTTTATTAATTAATCAATGCTCTCTACATTAGGAAAACACATACCAGTGTACCAGAGGGAGTCACTCACAGCTGTGCCTAGATAACCAAACAAATTGACAAGATAACCAAAATCCTTGAATCTACACACAGCAAATAAACTCAAATGACACAACGAGATGAAAAAGGAGATCACACATATAGTCGATATAAAACTGGCCGCTTCAATCTGAAGAGCAACTAAAACAAAACACGGGAGTGTATCTTGTTCTTGTGAACACTAATGTTATCCACAGCATACACAGAGACCACGAAGTTCTTAAGTTGCTAAAACAAAACACGTTAGTGTACCTTGTTAGCTAATGTTAGCTAGCTGACATTAACGTTAAACATTGCACTCATATTACTCACTGAAACCTTGTAAAGCCGGTCCCGCATGCTGGCTCTTACAGAACCGACTAACTCCCCCTTCGTGTATGTACAGCTCTCAACATGCCCAGACTTGTAGTGATTTTCACCTCGTTTTATACTTTTTCGCCTCATTCTGAAAGAAACAGGTGACATTTACTAACGTGACGGCCATCTTTGTGATGGTGACGCGTATTGTGCGAGACCAGAGACCTGTAGTTCACTGAGCGGTTTCACACAAAAAAAATTGTAACTTCACAGTTTTACGACACATTTTCTTTTTTTGACTTGCAAAATGTTCTTTTAATTTGACAAACATCATATGTGTCATTCGTGGCACAATTCAAACGGGATCGAAAGATGACTTTTCTCTCTCCATTGACTTCAATATATAATTTTCCGCTTCCGGGGTCCCATGGGTCGGAAGTAGATGGGCGGGACTTCGCCTCTCTATAGCTAGGCTTGTTTGAGACGAGCTGTAGCTCGCCTCGAAAGTAGACGAGAATAGCTGATCGCAGCCGGGGGAGGTCTCAAAAAGCTCGCCTGAAGCTGGAGTCGGCTTCTTCTTCTCTCGGTTTTTGGCGGATTGCAAACAACTTTAAGGTGCATACCGCCGCCTCCGGAGTCGACTTGACTCGGTTTGCATTTATAAAGAATGCACAAATGTGTTTAATCGTTAATGTCAGATGTGTACTAAGTAAATACATGTGTTCCTGCTCAAGATTAGATTCAACTTTATTGTTATTAAACATATTACAGGTACTGAGACAACTAAATGCAGTTTAGCTTCCAACCAGGAGTGCAACAAGCAGTAAAGTGAAAAGTAATGTACACAATCTACAGAATAAAATATAGAATGAATTTAATGATGAATAAACAGTGAGGGGTATGAATACACTACACAGTAGCCTGTGAGCAGTATGAACAGTAGCCTATTAACAATGTGTATGAATATGCTAAGATATATAAAGTATGAAAACGGTAAGCAGTGCAAGTATAGTATAACATATATAGATATTAATTTCATGATGATAAACATTGTGGAACAATGATGAAAAATGTGAATGGAAGTGGCGAGGTAAAACTGACACAAAACAACAACAAACTTTTGCCGAGCCAATTGGAGAGTTTCATCAGCAGCACGGGTTAAAAACCACCAATGAGCGCTTAGCTCGAGATACCAGCGAGTTGTTTCCCATTAGGCTTTGAGACGAGCGAGACCGACGCACACCTGCGCAATTGCGTTCGCCGTCTTGCTAGTGCGTTATAAGGTGTGATGTGTGCCAAAGAACAGATAACTGAGCTGACTGAGCGGAGAACTAACGTGTCAACGTGCGCCAGCGCCTCCATCAATTTTGAATGGGTTGACGTAGAATACAGGCGATGTGAGACGTCACAGCGACGTATGATAGCCCAGGTGCGCTCAAAGTACGCTCTGGCGGCGGCGTAGCTTAGAAAACACTATCTTAGATACGTAGCCTACGTGTGGAAATGCGCGTGAATAACATACGTGTGGACACCAGGATCTCACACACCCTACCAGCCCAACAAGAAAACAGCACCTAAATACACACACAGAATAATCAGCAATTAGACATGGGTGGGGGGGGGGGGGGGAGGAGACAACACAGGGCACCAGGTTCACACAATCAACAGCCACAGACATGGGGGAAGGGGAACACTTTTAACATAAAACCAGCAAACAGAGACAGACAAACTGTGTCTGTTTTAGTTTGTCTGTCTTTGTTTGGTTGGTTTTATGTTAAAGTGTTCCCCTTTCCCCATGTCTGTTACGGTTGATCGTGTGCACCTGGTGCCCTGTGTTGTCTCCTCCCCCCCCCCCCCCCCGTGTCTAATTGCTCTCCCCTCACCTGTGTCTAATTGTTGATTAGTGGGTGTGTATTTAGGCTCTGTTTCCCTGTCTGTTGGGAGGCTGGTAGTGTGGTGGCTGGTGACTGTGCGCGCAGGTGCAGCAGATTGAGGCTGTGTCATATCATGTGTATGATTTAATAAATGCCCACACCGGGTTGTATTTTTGGACGTTCTGCCTCTGCCTCCTTGCTTGGTCGGGCCGCTCAATTGTCAGCCTCACAGTGTGGATAAACGTGTGAATAACGTACGTGTCACCTTCGCTAGCATTGTATAGCATTATCATAGCACAGGCCCGGTTATACTGGGGTGCAAAAAAATTAACTAATTAAAAGTGAAAAATATTACATATATAATAATAATAATAATAATAATAATAAGAAGTAGAATATAGTTGAAATAAAATAAATTTTAATTGTGGTTAAATAACATGGTATGCTGCATTTATTTGGTCAATTTAAACGGTAAGTCACGTTAATATGTCAGGTGCGCTTGACCTGTGGCTGTGCCCCTGCGCGTTCGTCATTTGCAAAGTGCTTACACATCAGAAAATGGTTAAAACAACCAGCCCTTATCGCAGCGTTTCTCAAAGTGTGGGGCGCGCCCCACTGGTGGGGCGCAGAGATGTGATAGGTGGGACGCGATGAACGGGAGTTTTTGTTTTTTTTAATTAATTTGTTGGACCTCAGGCCGGAATCGAACCTGGGTCCTCGCGGGCGTTAGTGGACTGTTACAGCCGGATACTCGCAACAGCGGTGGACTTTCACAGTGCCGGTGTTACAGTATAAGTTGAGTCATGACAACTGGCGACATTCTATTATTTTCGTCATAGGAATCCGGGGCGTGTACATTGAGGACCCATTGTTGACTTACCAGGAAAGAAACATTGTTTGTCGTTTACGTTCATCTTTTGCTATATCTGCCTTCCTAAGATCACTTTGCTGCACATTCAGTACTCGTATGTGAGGTTGTGGGTGAGAGTCCGATATCGTGACGCTTACAGGGAGGTATCGAACATTACAAAGTAGGTGACTGTGTGGATGCCTGTTCAAAACATTGCAAACTTCAATAAATCATTTATATTATATATTTGTGTCTGACTTTCATTTGTTCATCGTTCTTAATGTGATGTATAGTAGCTTTGATAGCTGTCCATACCTTCAGACAGCCTAAAAGTAAAACACAAGTTGTTTATTCACGGCCCGAACGCTCATCGAGATGAATGGATCAGTCATGACAACTTGTGATCAGCTCCGATTAAATTGTGATATCAATTCTGTAGCTAACCTCCAGGGAGCACGTTTATTTTATGAAATACCTGTATCCCTCTCATCACAACAAGACTCTACACTGTGCAGGAAAAACAATTACATACATGAAAATAACCTTGATGCATGGGAATTAAACACACAAACTAACAGATAAATCATCAGAAGAAGGCAGAGAGGAAGTAAATAACAACAGGAACACGGAAGGCAGACAGAATTGCTTAGACACGGGTGTCACATGAAATTTAAATGTTCTGGAAAGTTCCTTATACAGCTTTAGCCTTTTTTATCTCATGAAGTCCCAAAGTGACACACACTGAACAGTCTGGGGTCATGGTCCTTGTCATTTGCTTTTGTCTTCCCATAACAAGATGTCCAAGATGTCCATGTGTCAGGCTAAAACATGTGACAGAACTAGCTAGATTTGGAAAGGTTTTTTGTTGCTAAAGTTAATTTTCAAGCCATTTAAGAATAAAAATGCTTACATGACATGTCATTTGTTAAACATTAAGCTGTCTTCGGCTCTTTTCTGCTGTAACAAATGTAAATGTCCCCTCTGTGGGACGAATAAAGGTATTCTGATTCTGATTACATTTAACCTGTTGTGGAAACATTTCTTGATGAAATTGATATGAAACAAATGCCATAAATATTGCTGTGACACATGGTGTCACATCGGGACTTTAACACTAAACATTCACAGTAAACCCGGAGTGACCTATATGCACAATTAGAAATATGATTATGGTCTGGTCAGTTAATTTAGCTGATTCAATTACATTTAGTATGCTTTATTCTTCAATTCATAGTATGTTCAAACAAATGCAAACCAAAACATCATCCTTGTTAATTAAGTTATAAATAAGAGTTACTTTACCATTAAAGCCCAGATATTTGACACTAGGGAGGTTACTTGTCTGAAATGTGTCTATTTAGTCTAAATGACGTTCCCCTTAATTTCCCCAAAAGTAGAAATGGGTGTTTTTTAATATGATTTTCTTATGGGTTAAACGTATAGGCTTAAAGGCATAATAGAACTACCGTATTATATGTATTCAACTTGTGCCCCGCTGGACTTACTTTTCTGTGGTTTACCGTTACTGTGACATATCAGTATAGCCACGGAAGATAGTTTGTGTGTTTAATTCCCATGCATCAAGGTTATTTTCATGTATCTAATTGTTTTTCCTGCACAGTGTAGTCTTGTTGTGATGAGAGGGATACAGGTATTTCATAAAATAAACGTGCTCCCTGGAGGTTAGCTACAGAATTGATATCACAATTTAATCGGAGCTGATCACAAGTTGTCATGACTGATCCAGTCATCTCGATGAGCGTTCGGGCTGTGAATAAACAACTTGTGTTTTACTTTTAGGCTGTCTGAAGGTATGGACAGCTGTCAAAGTTACTATACATCACATTAAGAATGATGAACAAATGAAAGTCGGACACAAATATATAATTTAAATGATTTATTGAAGTTTGTAATGTTTTGAACAGGCATCCACACAGTCACCTACTTTGTAATGTTCGATACCTCCCTGTAAGCGTCACGATATCGGCCTCTCACCCACAACCTCACATACGAGTACTGAATGTGCAGCAAAGTGATCTTAGGAAGGCAGATATAGCAAAAGATGAACGTAAACGACAAACGATGTTTCTTTCCTGGTAAGTCAACAATGGGTCCTCAATGTACACGCCCCGGATTCCTATGACGAAAATAATAGAATGTCGCCAGTTGTCATGACTCAACTTATACTGTAACACCGGATCTACAGGAGCCTCGCAACGGCGGGTGTTTGCGGCGGCGCGTGCGGTACCGGCGCAGCGGCGCTGTGAAAGTCCACGGCCCACCTATGTCAGAGCCAGCGGCCCACCAAAGGCAGCGGCCCACCGGGAAAAGTCCCAAATCTCCCGATGGCCAATCCGAGCCTGCTCACACTCACACACACACAACTGAAACCAAAATAATTTACAGCGTTGCAGTCGGGAAGAAAAGCAATGTGGAGCGGCACCTCACCACTTCACAAGGAGTTTAACCGTGACACTTTTCGAAATCCCGTTTGTGTCCCCCAACTTTACAAATAGGCCTATGTTTATTATAATTTTTTTTAACGCAAGCCGTCATCGCCACGGAGGAGCACACAGCCTCTGTGAGCGAGAGAGCTAGAGAGAGTGCAACGTTTATCTATTTAATATAGCCTAGGTGTGAAAAATAAAGTAAGAAATCATTCCAAGTGTGCTATAGGACAGTAAAAAAAAAAAAAAGTTTAAAAGGGGAGTGATTAGTAAAATATGCTTAAATAAAAAGAAAGAATGCTAACTAGGTAACATAAGATAAGAATAAACAAGTTTAAATGATTTGTTATTGGTTTTGATCATATCCTAAAGATATTTGGATTATTGAAAAGTATACAGCTCCCTTTCAGTGTGTTGAGAGCTGTATCCATAAATTCATTTTTTGCTCAAAGTGCACCAGATTGAGGCATTTCACTTCAACATTAAAAAAAAAGAATCTTCCCGGGGGTGCTTGCCCTCTGACCCCGCTAGAGGAGGTGAGGTCCTCTGCCAAATAAAGCAGGTTAAAATAATTAAATTGCATACATTTTCTTTTAGTAAACATTGAAAACGGGTCCCACAGACTCAAACAGCACACAGAGGTTAAAGGTAAGCATATAATAATGTTCAAATGTGCTAAATATGTACAGTGCAAAAAAACAAAAAAAAGAGGAGTAAAAGTAGCTCACGACTTGTTTTATTTTTTGAAAGTAGCTCTCATCCTAAAAAAGGTTGGAGACCCCTGTTCTAGAACGATACATTTCACAATTTTAAGCTTGGCCTACCATTTTATTGGAGCGATGAAGAACAGGTGGGGCTTGAAAAGGCCCACCTGTTCAAAGTGGGGAATGACAGAAAAAGTTTGAGAACACTGAGTAACACTGCATCTACTGCAGGTAAAACAACCCTGTCTCCTAAAAATTACGTTCCCACAGAACTAAACTGCCTTCTCAATTACGTTTAGCTAGACACGTATTTTCTCCCTCGTTATATTAGTTAAGAACGTATCTCAAATACATTTATTTTCTTCATATCTTTGCCATTTATTGTCTTGCTTATGATAATGATAATAGTCATTTATAAATATCGTTTTAGAACACACATTTGAAATCAGTAGGCGAGGCTGTAATTTCGCCAGCTGTTACTCTCATGAGCGAGGCAGAAAATAATAGTTTTATCATGCCAAAAAGCTGCTGTGTCGTTTATTGCACCTCAAACATTAAAACAAAGTTACGTGTTTCTGTACTTCATCTAAGAACAAAGCACAGTAAAAGAAGATCTCTGTGGCTTGATCGCCGTTCAAATGACAGCGTTGGTTTCCCCAAAAGTGGGCGGGGCTGTAAAGTGACGTAGATTTTACTCTCATATATTTATTCTAACGTAAATTACATGCCAGTGTTGTATCTTTTTATTGATTTTTTAAAATTTTAAATCAGATAATGTCAGACTTTTTTTGCCGTCTGTGAGGGAAAAGAAATGGAGCCTCAAAATACTGAAATCTGTATTTTTTAAAATATTTTTTTCCTTCTAATTTGTTATTCTTTTCTAAATAACACACTGTTATTTACTCAACAATAAGACACAATTTTCCTTGTTTTTATTTATTCGTTTAATTCTATAATCTTGGGCTTTTAATACGGTGGCCGGCAGGTGCAAACGCGGAACAACGGCCCATACATACATACATCCGTATACATTAGCAGGAAAAACCTGCAAATAATGAAATGAAATACAAACAAACCCTGAAAACAAATACAACAGAAAAACGCTGCATTTACAGAAATGATGCAAACTAAATACAACACACAAAACCCCGAAAACAAACGCAACAAAAAAACGCTGCACGATATGCAAAGTCCAAAGCACGTACAAATCCCAAAACACATTTTTTTAAAAACATTCCGGAAGTGCTCCAGGCCTCTAGGGGGCGCGCTACGTGGAACAGATTGATGTATGACCAGACATAGAGAGAACGAACAATAGTGATGGAAATCGGGAGGAAATAAAGTTCATTTAAGTGGAGAAGGTAAGTTTTGTTTTGTTTTTATACATAGAGCGTCATATTTATATAGCTAGCGTTAGCGTGCCTAACTACTACACCAGCTGAGGAGAGCTTCACGTGAAGAGAAGATAAAGTGAGGGAAGAACATTGTCAAAAGAGATGACAAATCAAGTGCAGGCAAATAACACGGGCCATAGAGTTGAGTAACGGCTCCTACACACGGCGGCGTGCGTTGTCGCTTTGCCGGCGGAGGGGGGGGGCTGAAACTCGACCAACAACCAATCACATGAGTCTCCCGCCCCAGACACACAAGCACGCCGTTTGATTGGCTAGAGCTTGCACTGGCATATGATTCGATTGGCTGACGCCTCCGTCGAGGCGGCAAAAGTAGAACATTGCTCTACTTTTGCAGCGAGCACCGCGAGAGAAGCTACGCTTTGCTCCCACAATGCAGTTTGGCGAATCGTGACGTGACCCCATTCAAAGTGAATGGGCAGAAGCGTTGAAGCGGCAACGCACGCCGCCGGGTGTAGGGGCCGTAAAGTTGTCGACGAACTACAATCACATGTTGATCAAAAAAAGCCAATATGCGCCGTCCTCCGAGCTGGACACATTAAATTGGTCTCTTTCCGCAGCCGGAGAATAAACAAGTGCTCAGGGACCGTCTGCAAAGTGCAACTCCGAAAAAAGAGAATACAATAATATTCAATAATATTCAATAACGTTACTATTATACAGTATATTACTACCAAACTCACTACACACATCAATAGTCTCCTGTTGGTCATATTACAGCAGAGAGTTTGGAAGAATGTGCTTTTGAATAATTTTGGTGAATATTTATAGTGTAAAATCTTCAATAAATATGGTATAATCTTCAATAACGTCACTATTATACAGTGGAGTCCTACCAAACTCACCACACACATCAATAGTCTCCTGTTGGTCATACTACAGCAGAGAGTTTGGAAGAATGTGCTTTTGAATAATTTTGGTGAATATTTATAGTGTAAAATCTTCAATAAATATGGTATAATCTTCAAGAACATCACTATTATACAGTGGAGTGCTACCAAACTCACTACACACATCAATAGTCTCCTGGTGGTAGGACTACAGCAGAGAGTTTGGAAGAATAAGGTTTGGAATAATTTTGGTGAATAATTATAGTGTAAAATCTTCAATAAATATGGTATAATCTTCAATAACGTCCCTATTATACAGTGGAGTGCTACCAGACTCACTACACACATCAATAGTCTCCAGTTGGTCAGACTACAGCAGAGAGTTTGTAAGAATGTGCTTTTGAATAATTTTGGTGAATATTTATAGTGTAAAATCTTCAATAAATATGGTATAATCTTCAATAACGTCACTATTATACAGTGGAGTGCTACCAAACTCACTACACACATCAATAGTCTCCTGGTGGTCATACTACAGCAGAGAGTTTGGAAGAATGTGCTTTTTAATAATTTTGGGGAATATTTATAATCTTCAATAAACATGGCATCATCTTCAATCATTTTCCAATGGAGCCATTGGAGTATACAGCTACTCGTGTAGTAATACTGTAGCTGCTTTTACAGCATGTATGTTTTGCTCAGGGTTTGCACATTTCAAGTTAATCAACTATTACTTTGAAGATGTATGATTACATTTATTCAAATACATACAACTAAATATGCATTGCTATGAAAAAATATTGTAATACATTACTCATATACTGTGACAGAGTTAAGACTAAAATGTGTATCTCATGCAGCCCCATTTTGTAAATGCATCTTTGCCTCAGGATTGATTAAAAAAGGATTATTTTAGTTTTAATGTCTTCATGTTCTTCATCTATATCATAGGGAAACAATATAAAATGTAGTCCAAAATAAGTACTCATTCAAACATTTCTCATTGGTGGTCGCTCCTGCTCCACTAAAGATTTGAGTCTTCAGTCCCAAAATTGTGCAACTTTCTTTCATCTGATCTGACATCTTTAATTATTTCAATACTTTTAAGTCTTAATTATACCCATTTAAAATGGATAGTTATTATTTTAGTATTACTTTTAATAGCTTTTTTAACAGTTGAAGTGATTTTAATAATGTGAATCTATTAGTTAACTGTGGTTTTCATTTTTGAAGAAAAGCTGATACATTATTGTTGCTGCTGACATATTGAAAAAGGTTTGGTTTAATTATACGGTATGCTACTTTTTAAAACAGTACCTCCATGCCCTTTCAAACCACATTTATGTGGTTTGAAACAGACTGGGTAAAGAGGACTGGGTTAACATCAAATGGCAGCCTGGAAAGATAACCCACACCTTCCAGAAAGATGCCACCAGTTGTGGAGCCTTTGTCATACAGGTGATTCAATGCAACATGTTGTGTTCATTAATAATAAAGCATTTTATTTTAAAGGGAAATTCAAAAATACGTCATAACGTCATGTTATTTTACCATCTGTCCAGATGGCCAAGATGACAATGAAGGAATTTCCGAAAATTCCACAGACGTTTCACATCAAGTCATCCAAACAATGTCTTCAACATCTACGAAGAGACATGGCAGAAGAAATTCTCAAAGGATCAGGTATTAGCCAAAAATATGAAATGAATATATGGATGGGTTCCTGTAAATTGAACAGTAATACACCGGTTATTTTTTCAGTTTCAAAGGATGACTTCTGTTCCTTCTGTGGAATTGAGGACCTGCCCACAACTGCTGTTGATGCTGTTTGGGTGAGACTAAATGATGAATTGTTTTGAAACTCCAGAAGATAATCTGAATAGTAGATAATATATAGATCATCTGGAGTTAGATTTCAGGAATAACATAAAAGTAATTACATTTTGTATATTTTTATGAATTACAAGTTTCCTTTTGTTTTTCTTATAATTTGTTAACGTTTTAGCACACCTGAATAACAACAAGTATTTATATATATATATATATATATAACCAAAAAAAGTATAATCTCTATAAAATATAAATGAATATGCCTGCTTTACAAGTGTCCTACACTTTACATTTTCTTAATATCTTTGTTGTATTTATCCCCATGTAAATTCAGTGTGAAACTTGTGGAAGATGGTTTCACACGCAGTGCCTCGGAATGACCAACCCAGTCTCACAAAAAAACGTGTAATAACTACGTTGGTCCACAACGTAGGACGTAGTATTTTTACAAAAACGCCTCTGAAATTGTAAGATCCCTACGTTTTTTTTCACCATTCATTCCAATGGCTGGCGTCTATGTCACGTGATCTTCCCATTTCTCCCTGCAGAAAAAAGAAACATGGCCGAACTTCGTTTTATTCTCGGTGTAAAATGCCTGTTTTAAAGTTAGTTTGGCCATTAAAATGCGTTTTGATGTCATTTGATGCGAGAAATATGAGTTGTTATTTCAGATTATGTGTGCAGTGGATGTATATGATCTTTAGTTTGCTAGTTATTATGAAGATTACTTCAGGAGATTGTGTCTATACAACGTTTTCATTGTTACCAAGGTGGTTGCTAGGGACGCTGCTATCGATATTATTTCTGTTATTTTGTGTAAAATTGTGTTATCTTTATTGCTACCCCCTTCCCCGTCAATGTTGGTCCACAGCGCAAACGTATTAGTTTAACAAAATCCGCAATTGTGTCATAGTGTGGTGCCGAGAGATGGGAGTCGGAGGCGGGGTATCAAAAGGTACAAGCTAGACTTTTATTTAGCAAAAACAGACCGGCGGAGACAGGAAGTCCGGCTCACTAAAATGTCCGTGCAGAACAATACACTAACCCATAGATCCGTGGGTGAATAATGTCAATCACCACAATAGATACGTTATTTTCCCCTGTGCAATTCTCAATTTACTCAACAATAACACATAATTATCCTTGTGTTTATTTATTTGTTAAACGTTGAAAACGTTGTAGCCTATAGACTAAATTTCCTGAAGTAATCTTCATAATAACTAGCAAACTAAAGATCATGTACATCCACTGCACACATAATCTGAAATAACAACTCATATTTCTTGCATCAAATGACATCAAAACGCATTTTAATGGCCAAACTAACTTTAAAATAGGCATTTTACACCGAGAATAAAACGAAGTTCGGCCATGTTTCTTTTTCTGCAGGGAGAAATGTGAAGATCACGTGACATAGACGCCAGCCATTGGAATGAATGGTGAAAAAAAACGTAGGGATCTTACCATTTCAGAAGCGTTTTTGTAAAAATACTACGTCCTACGTTGTGGACCAACGTAGTTATTACACGTTTTTGTGTGAGACTGGGTTGGAGGAGCCTGTGACCTAAGATGTTCATCGACATAACTACACAGCTATGCACGCATGACAAATAAAAGCTTTGAACCTATCGATCCGTCTATCTCTATCTATCTCTTAGGAGGGGCTTTATTTTGAAAACCCCTAGCGGAAGTAGAACTGTTTACTGTGTGTAGCTTGGTGCCTCTGAGTATAGACTAGAGGGAGTTTCACTTCCACAGCTCAGTATCTCAGAGGCTCTGAGGATATTAAGAGCACTTCTGGGAGTACAGATGCTATGGACATACAACATCTAATGGAATAACGATACCGTTAATATTGGATGAAATCGTAAGTTTGTTATAGCTATAATACGAATTATGCTTTTCATTGTAGTACACACCGTGATAACTGCTGTCAAAATAACGTCAGCTTGAATTAATTTCCCCATATGAACCAAATATTACATTACATTGCATTTAGCTGACTGCCAGTCCTCTGTGTTGTCATGTTACGTTTACTTCCGTTTCATTAACGTTGATAATATATAACATGTATAGGCCTGATATTCAGACACACTTGGCCTAATAAAACCAATTTAACTTGTATGATATGTAACACTTGTTGGCATCAGACTCAGAGCCTCAAGTCCAGCCTGGTCGGGTTTAGCTTAGAACAGACCTAACGGAAGGCCAGGCTCTGTTTAAAAATATGATAAATGAACGCAATGTCGTCTACCTCCACCCTTAAGGCTTTCGTATTCAATAAGTAAATGTGTTTTCTGAATCCTTACTAACTGCTTTTCAATTCGGTTATTATCTATTAAACCGAGAAGCATTGTATATTAAGGAAATCTCCCATTTTCTGTGACTATGCAACAGTTTCAGTCTCCCTTTGCTAATGTGCAGGGTGGGAGCGGCAGCTGTAAAGCTATTATTAAAGTCGCTATTTTATTACAGTTTAATGCAATAACACGTAGCCTATGCCGAATTTATCAGAACATCTTTCTGATAAATTGAGTTGATGCTTCTGTTGATTTGTTTTTAGACGTGTGAGTGATTGCTGATGAGCAATTGGCTCTATTAATTGACGGATTCTCAAAATTCGCCATTAAGCATTGGAGAGAAGTCAGAAGGCTATATGTTGCCGGGCAACACCATTGTCTTATATCTCCATGTCAGTGTGCTCAGTTGTTTGAAAAGCCCTCATCTGATCTGCCCTTATCTCTGAACCCTGGATAAATGGTAAAATGCAGGATTTCGGTAAAATTCAAAAGACTTCATTCTGTTGGTTACTCATTCACACACTGAATATAAATTAGCGTATGAAATCCTTTTTGGATGTCGTGGCGTTACATGTGCAAATGTACTGCTACCCACCATGCTGTGTTTCTTCTCATTCAGGTCTCCCTGCCAGTGTAATGTAAGGGTCTGTACTGGAAGAGGGGGATGTATTCACTTGTTGGTGTGTTGTCTTTCCTAAAGCAATGGAGTTCTGACTGTTCTGTGTGCCGCCCCCCCCCCAGGCTCCTGCTGCTTCAGTCCCAATGGAATAAAAGCAGCCTGGTGAATATTTGGTGAGTTCTCCTGCTCCATCAAGATGGGGAACGGATCATCCGATCACCACTCCTTCTTCCCCTGCCTGCCTCCCTTCCAGCCTCTCCACATTGTCATTCTGGGGCTGGACTGTGCAGGCAAGACCACTGTACTGTACCGCCTGCGTTTCAACGAGTTTGTGAACACTGTCCCAACAAAGGGCTTTAACACAGAGAAGATCAAAGTGCCGCTCGGAGAAAGCCGACGAAAGGCATCCTTCCACTTCTGGGATGTTGGCGGTCAGGAGAAGCTGCGTCCTCTGTGGCGCTCGTACACCCGCTGTGCTGACGGCATCGTGTTCGTGGTGGACTCGGTGGACTCTGAGCGCATCGAGGAGGCCAAGACGGAGCTGCACAAGATCACACGGCTGGCGGAGAACCAGGGAGTGCCGGTTCTGGTGGTGGCTAACAAACAGGACCTGAGGAACTCGCTCAGCCTGGCTGAGATGGAGAGCTTGTTGGCTCTAAGAGAACTCAGCACCTCAACACCCTGGCACCTACAACCTGCCTGTGCTATCATTGGTGAGGGACTGCAGGAAGGTCTGGAGAAGCTGCACGCCATGATCATGAAACGGACAAAGGTGCTGCGGCAACAGAAAAAGAAGAGATGATCAGCTTCAGATTGTGGGAACTTTAAAATGTGAGCTTGGAATTAAGCTATATAAGAACCACTGTGAGGCACGTCACTTGCCACCCTCTGATTGGTGAGTTTGACCCTTGCAGTGGGACTGTTTGTAAAGGTCAGCCAGGGTTTAGCTCCCACAGAGGACAGTGGGATTGATTTTGCCTCGTGGACTTTGGATGCCAACAATCCTGTTATCAATCATGGGAGTCCAGTATTCTGCTGTACAGCAGCAAACAATGAAGTTTACACTGAAATCTTTAAAGTAGACAATGAGCTCTGACTTGTCTGAGTTCAAATGTGTTGCTACCAAAGCTGTTGGAGCCAATGGATCAATGCTGCATATGTCAGTCTCGGGACAGTACTTTATATCCGTGTTGCACAATGAGGTGTTGGTCAATATGTTTACATGAAGATGCACAATGATGCCAAAACAATGTTCAAGTTGGATGTGAATGGAGGAAACTATTGGTCAGTGGTTTGGTAGTGGACCTACCTTCCTGTGAGGACAGCCACACTGTTAGCACAACATGGTCATCCATCTGAAATCATCGGGTCATGGTTTATGTTTAGGAATTCAATAGTGGGAATATTTGGAATTTCTCTTCTGAACGTGTCGCTGTGTTTGAGGAAAGAATGGCTGATTGGCAATACTTATAAATCTACCTGGCCCGAATTGGCTATTGAAATGATATTTGCTTATTGCAGATATATCAGTGGCAGTATATTTGTTGAGCTCCTAAGTAACAAGCATTGTCAGTATAGAAATACCAAAGATATGATTTAGGTAATGTATAGTAAACATGACATGTCTGAAAGGACTTTGAAAAGTATCCGAATCTGAGTTATCTTGTTAGCTGGAGCATACTAGATTGCTAACTTTAAGTAAAGGGATGTTAGCTTGCTCATAAGGCTGGGTATGATTTGAAAAGATATAGTGCCAATAATACAATTACTTTCTGATTAAAAAAAAAAACCCCAACAATGCTCTTTGTCTTTCACTGCCTCTGATAGTGAGCTAAAATTCCTTGAGCTGCATTCACTAAAACTGCTCTGCCCCATAGCCATAAAAAACACTTTACTAGCTGTTTTTTACCGCAAGTGAGCAAATAGCAAATTGCGCACCAGGTGACGGCAGCTTGAGTTCGCTTTATTGGCTTTATTTCAGTTATCTAGCTGAAAAAAAAGCTTAAATGTATTCAGTTTGCAGCCAAAATAAAGAAAACAGACTTGCTGTTCTAACAGTTTTGGGACGGACTGACGTAATGCATCATTCACTGCGATAACAGCTTCTGTAGTTGGCTTCTCAGCTTAATCACAGAGCCTAGGACCAACACTGATGATTTGACCCAGTTCAAGAGCCAGTTGTATCTGTGTGTCAGATGTGAGACTCTTCAGCTGATGGACGCTGACTTCAACACCAGCATTGTTCATGACATGTGTCTTGTGTGATGCACTTTAATGCTCCTTTTACTTTCAAAAGGACATAATTCATAGGACCCTGACACTGAAATGTTGCTTCAAAGATGTGTTTTACGTATATATATATATATATATATATATATATATATTTATATATATATATATATATATATATATATATATATATATATATATATATATATATATATATATATATATATATATATATTATGTTGCTGTATATCAAAAGTAAACCACACAACTTACATTTCCTGTACCACCTTGTTCACTTGGAATAAAACAACAGGACAGTAATGAAGGTGGTGTTTGTTTTGTATCAATGTAACTGCTGATCAGCTGAGAACAGGTCTCCTCTCTTTGCTTTCTAACTGACAAACTGTTTACAGAAAAGGTGATAAATAGAGCCCCTTCCAGGTGAGGTGTACTGGCCTGTTCTACACCAGTTCAACCTTTCTGTAACTTTAAATGTGCATCATAATGAATATTCAATGAAAGATAAGGAGAGAGAAACACTATGCATTTATATTAGCTGCTGTGACATGTGTTAAAAGTTCCAAGAAGCTAGTTATTGGACTATTGACCTTCTTTTTCTAAATGTGATATAACCATTTAAAATACTTCTTAACCTGTTTTTATAGCTGTTTTGTCTTTTTAAGATGGTGGAGTACTAAAAAAAAAACTTATTTCAATTGTGTGGGCTGTTGTTGCACATTGAATGTAGAGCAAGTTCTGCAATTAAGTACAATTTATAGGTACTTGTACTTTCCGTGAGAATATTCAAATGTTGCTATATCGTACTTTTACTCCTCCAGCTTTAGTTGCTTTACAGATACAGATTATCAGCTAAAACAAAATATAAAGTAAACATTGTCTTATTTTATTAAAGGTTAATATCTCCAGCAGCAGTATATAAAGTAATTACAAGTAGCACCACCTTTCCCTTACTAAAGTGAGAGAGGAGACAGCGTCTGGCAGAAAACGTCACTTGCACACGTCTGTGGAGACCGAGTTCCCCCACCTCGCCAAACAGGCTGTAAAAGTGCTCATTCCCTTCACCTCCACCTACCTGTGTGAGTGCGGGTTTTCCGCATTGACTTTGATCAAAAGCAAGTACCGGTCAAGACTGCAGCCAGAGGATGATCTGCGTTTATTCCTGTCTACATTGCATCCCCGCATCATCCGCCTGTGCGAGTCAAAGACGCACTCATTGTTCCCACTAAAGTAGAGGTGAGTGTAATAAGGAGGCAAAGTTGACGTCTAGTGTGTTGCTGGGAGCATAAAAGGATTTATCCACCATGTTCAAAATGTTAAAAAAATATTTTTAAAACATAAAGTTAAAAAGGTTTACATTTTTTAATGTTCAGCTCCCATGTCATACTTTTCTGGTTATTACCCTTCCCCTTGTGTGTTATGAAGCTTTTTCTGCATGTAAACGGTCTGCAGAGTCACAAACCCTCAAAGTACACCCTGCAGGGAGTACACCCCTCTATGCTTCCCCAGAACGCCTCGTTCGAGATTTTTCTTTTTCCATTTTTGTCTTCCTGGTCATAGTGACGTAACGGTCAGAGTGACGTAACAAACACACACACTCAGCCTTATCTTTTCTCAGCCGCGTCTGCGCACACTCACACACTCAGAGCCTGGCTGGTGTCCCGCTGTCTCGCAGACCCCACGCAACAACCAGGAAACGACACCAGTAATCCAGCTCACACTGTCCGCTCCTCAAGCCTCAAAGGGCGGAGCAGCGAGCAGGAGCCCCAACAAGCCGTGTAGGACAGAGAGTGAATACACATACTATACAGAGATGCTGTATGAGAAACCAATGTGATTTTGGAACATTGAACAATGTAAATCTATTGTAGTAGACCTCAACAATGGAATTATGATCAGTAGAAATGGCCATGTCATGGGACCTTTAATATTTTAAGGTGGTAACGCTAATCAGCCAATCAAATCGGTGCAGTCAGTGAGTCAGCACGATAGATTCACATGAACCGTTATAGCCTCACAATCACTGATTCGCACTCTGCCTGCAGCCAAAGGATAAACTGGTTTATGCTGTAAATGTGTTGGAGATGAAATATGTGAAGAGACTCTCCAGCACGCTCAACAACCCCAGAGGAATTTGGAACGGGGAGTTGTTGATGTCTAGTTTTAATAAGCTCACAGCTGTGCATAAACCCAAACCATATCCAGAAAGAACAACCTTTCTCATTCCTGTAATCAGGGTTGGGAATGTAATCCATTACAATTTCTAGTGACCTGTAAAAAAGGTAATCAGTACCCTAATCTGAGTATCAAAATATAAAAGCGACCTGATTACTCCACGTTACTTTGGGAATAACTCAATATCAAATGCAATGCAAATAAAGACAAGAGACTTCGTTACTTAAGTGTATTATGTAAGACAACAGAACAAAGTGACCTTAGGAATGACGAAACCAAGATATTTAGGATAAGAAATGTGTCCTCTTAAATCATTGGATACTACAGAATAGTATAGTTAACAAAGGCTGATTTAGTTTAATATATAAATTGAACACATTATTTTTGTTTAATAAATTAGGTGTTAACAAACTGCATTTGAAAAAACATATTTAAAAAAAGAAGACTGAAAGTAGCAAAAAGTCAAGTAGTGCGTCTACCCATAATACATTAATCTTTATTTTAAAATGTATTGTACAATTGTAATACTGATGTTATCCCACCTTTTTTATGTAAAAGTAATATAACATATTTGTATTTGTTATATAATTGTGTATGTAACTAAGGGAATACAGTCACCTTTTCTTGTATCCTGATGAATCACATTACATGTACTCTGTTGCTCCTCACACCTGTCATTACATTTTCATCATGGTGCTTTCATGGACGTAACAGTAACAGTGATGGAAAAATCCTCATTGATTGACACAGATGATCCGCTGCCCTTCCTCACTCTGTAGCATCCTTCCTGCCCAGTTGTCGTGTGTATGTTTTCCATTACACACACGTGGGGCTTGGTGCCATGCAAGGATAAACGTCAGCCTGTTCCCATGGCCCTACTTGAGGGGTGACCAATGTCCCAGTGACAGAGAGGGCTTCATGGGTCATGTTCTAAACATCCATATCAGCAAGCCTGACTTCCTCATCTGCAATGGGTAGTGAACAGTGGATTGGTGAGAGAGGGGTGTTGTTGGTCAACCTCCGAGCCCCAGGGAGACTCTGGCTCAGGCCGTCAGTAAACTCTGAGTGCTGTTAGGATGAAGCTCACTCTCAGGGCAGCAGGGGTGTTTTGTGGTACTATCTACAGTGGTGTAAAGTAACTAAGTAGATTTACTCAAGTACTGTACTTAAGTACAATTTTGAGGTACTTTACTTGAGTTTTTTTGCTACTTTGTACTTCTACTCCACTACAATTCAGAGGTAAATGTTGTACTTTTACTCCACTACATGTATTTAATACCTTTAGTTACTTTACAGGTGTGGATGAATGATGTGAAATATAATCAAGTGTTAAATCAGACTTTAGTTCCACCTGGAGTAAATTCACAAGCTACCCTGCAGTATACAAAGTCATTCAAACTAGCTGCACCTTTATCAGCTTTGAGAACACTTTAACGATCAATCATTATAAAACATATCATATATATTATTCTGAAATGGACCAATCTGCACAATGACTACTTTTACTGTTGCTACTTTAACTATATTTTGATGATAATACTTTTACTTAAGTAACATTTTGAATTCAGGACTTTTTCTTGTAACAGAGTATTCCTACACTCTGGTACTCCTACTTTTTGTTAATTTCAAAATCGGAATACTTTCCCACCTCTGACTATGTAAAAAAACGTTCAGCTAGATTACATATTGTTAACTTCAATTTGAATTTTAGCCTACACTTTCTATATTATTTTCCTATGCATATTGTTACAGTCTACAAAAAGAATGTCGTCATGGTCATCTGTTTCACTGTCATCCTCCCTGATTAAGCAAGTGGCAGCGCAGCTAGTAGTTTTAATAGTTTTTCAACCATGCATTTAAACTAACCTAATTGTTAATTCATGTAAAAATAGAACTTTCTGATTCTTAGAACAACAACGCTCTCATTTTTATATAAAGCGTCAGATAAACAAACTCACCCAACATTTCTAGGTTCAGCAGGATTATTTGTATGTAACAAAGGATTTGGAACACAGAAGGATAACATCATTAGCTTTTTTGATAATGGTATTTTGGTGCCTTTACATGTTTAGGTCAATTGTTTCACCCCTTTACACTTTACACTAACATTAGATTCTTCCGACCCTTCACCCGATTAGGAGACAATCTCCAAAACTGATGTATTATTGTGCGAGGTGTGTGGTGCAGTGGATTGACCGTTGGTGTTCGGATCAGGGGGTCACAGGTTCAAACCCCACTGCAGTCAGCATGTCGTCCTGTCCCTGAGACACTTCACCCCAAATTGCTCCTGTGGGGATTGCCCACAGTATTGAGTATATAAGTCGCTTTGGATAAAAGCGTCTAACAAGTGATATGTAATGTATAATATTGGATATATTGCTGGCCAATGTGCAGGGGTTGGCTGATGTGCTGAGCGGCCTGCTCTGAAACTAATCCTGGGTTTCGTTCCAATAGTCCATTTAGCTTAGGAACCTTCCTAACCAAGTGAAATGACCCGGAAGTCCCTCAGTGGCAGCCATGTTAAGTGCCGTTACAATTCTCTCAATGAAAGGAAAGGAGGTTTCAAACTTCCTTTATAACCTCCTTTAGCTTAGGAACCACTGGACCTCCCTCACCAAAAGGAGAGGAGAAAATGCTGCCCCAAAATGCCTTGCAGCCGCAGCATTTAAGTCAAGGGAATATTCGGTCGTTCATGGAAACAACCGATCATGATTGAAAAACGAAGATCATGTAAGTTACCGCTGCTCTCTTAAGTTTTTACATTCTTAAGCCATAACTTGGCAAAATGCTTATATGAAATGACTGCTGTGAAATTATCCAGGTAAAGTTAACATTGTACTAAAACCTTTATGCTCAGTTCGCTGTTGCACACGTTCATAAAGCATAAAAAAACACAATAACAGCGCTTATTAATGATGCGCTTATAGTAGTCCGCTTTCGGAAAATTGTAGTTCAGCAGACGCACATTTATGACGTCCGCTGGTGCATCATAAACACGTCGGATAGTGAAAGTACAGTCGGATTCTCTAAAGTACCGCAGTCTCTTCTCCTAAGTCCTTTTGAATTCTCCTATCCACTATCCCTTAACCCCGTGACGTTTCACTCAGAGGTCAAGGAATAGGAGATAGGGTTAGAATTTAGGAGCTGATTTTTGGATTATCGGAACGCAACCCAGGAGTGATGAACGGCATCATTTGGCCAGGTCACTCTTGTTCGTTTTGCTTGATGATGAATTATCCCAACATTTTTGAAGAAGACCCCAAATGTAATGTTAATATAGTTTCAGCCAAGATAAAACATTTGCATAGGTTCTTTTTATTTCACATATGGCAAACCTCGCCTTTTAGAATTTGCTTTTACTCCCTGTTATTCATTTATTCTTTCATATTCACAGTTGCGGGCATTTTTGATATAGCGGAATTCAAACAAAACCCCTGAATGAACATGTTTACTTGTCTATTCATGTATTTCTCTGGAGGGCCATTGAGGTTGATGTTTAGGTCCTACGTTTTGTTTTGTTTGCAGTTTTTAAGCCTAAGCCCAAGAATATACAAGTTTAACATAAACACACAAAGAGAGAAATAGAGAGTCTTACCCATCAAAACAAACTGTCTCAAAGAAGATGAGATTTCCCATAAAGGCATTGGGCCTTGAGTCATTTAAATGCTAACCATTCAGTTGGGATAAAACATTAATCGAAGGGATTCACTCAGAACAGAAATGCATGGGTCGAAAGCATCAATACGATCAGGTTTCTACAAAACAGCCTTTATTTAGTCTGCCATAACCAAAGACTTTCAGTAATGCTTTCACCTTTAAATGCATAAGGCTTAACAATCCCAGTGTCACTGTTTGACCTCTAACAATAGAGCTTTTGTACAATGTAAAGAGAATGTGGTTATTATACTTCTGAATGGAATGTCTAGACAGATCTTCAACTCTTCAACCTTTTTCTCTCTCATTGACATACAGATAGTAACAACAGGCTCTTGATGTTCACCCCTGTATTTATCCTGTATACCTGTGTTTGTGTATTTCAGTCACATTCAGGTGTCCAGTCTTTGAACGCCCTCTTTCTTACGGCGGAGGAAATGGACTTTGAGAGTCCATTTGAAGAGTGTGTATTCAGCAGGAGGGGCGTGAGTGTTCAGGCTGATTGAAGACTTTCTGAACTGTTAATCGGTCAGAGAGGCTGTGAAGGGTGTAAACGGTGCGGTCGTCAGAGCGGAGGACAGGATGTGGTGATAAGGGAAAAGGAACCACTCCCTGCCGCCCTTAGTTTCCTGAGAAGAGCCCGGCAGTCTGCCAACACAACCCTGAAGCCAACCCTAAACACAACTCACACCACTTTCAAAAGCATCAGATAACTGGCATGAGGAGCAAACTCTAACTGAACCCTGTGTATTCATGTTTAAGGATCTTTTTTGAGGTGCGCAGGGGATTACCCAATGGCGATAGCCTTAGAGGGCGAAGCCTATACAAAATAGAACCCGCTTCTCCTCAAACTGAATTTGGGTCCTACCTTACCTCAAAACCTTGACAATAGGTGTGTTTTTTAAAGTAAAGGCCGAGTTTGAAGATGCGCCACTATTGCTTGGATTCAGTCTGATTTCCAGGCTAGATGCAATTTTTATCCTGTTTTTTATCATCAATTTCATGTGACATCATTTAACAAACTCACATGTTAACAGCTGTAAAGTCCACTGAGACAAATGTACAATTTGTGATATTGGGTTGTATAAATAAACGTTGATTGATTGATAGAGCTGTGTCATTAACAGGATTTGGGATCACATGTAACGGGATAATATATCATTACATTACATTGCATTTAGCTGACGCTTTTATCCAAATCAACTTACAATAAGTGCATTCGACCAGGAAGATACAAACTTGAAGAAAATAGATTCATATAAGTACATCAGGTTTCATAGAGCCAAAACATTTGAAGTGCTACTCAACTGACTTTAGATAAGCCAGTCCTTTATTAGTATATAAGTGCTTTGTTAGTATATAAGTGCTTTTTATTTTTATTTATTTTTTCATTTTATTGCTCGAAGTGGAGTCGAAAGAGATGAGTTTTCAGTCTGCGCCGGAAGATGTGTATCAGGATACAAAACAAGGTAACTGTATTCCTTGCAGTTGCATAAAAAAGACGTCATTTGAACACTGTTACATGTTTAAAAAACAATAGGGATTACAACGTTAAATTACATTTTTATAGCAACCCTCCCAACCCTGTAGTTGGGTCTAGAACCTCAATTCCGTGACCATTCTTCTGCTAAGATGTTTTGACACTTGATTTGACATCATTGGACCTTTTATAAAAAATATAGACCCAAGGTCCCTCCCAAAAATCCCGGCAATTTTTGCTAGAGGGCCAAATCCAAGATGGCTGCTCGCGCCATCTTAAAAAATTAACTTTTGAACCAGAGCGCCTAGAGTCATGTGTAAATGCACTTTTTGGGGTAAGTCGACCACAAGGATTCCATTTCTGACATCAGTTTGGCGCTATGACATCGTTCGGACCCACAAATCCAAGATGGCCGCCACCCGGTCGAGAAATTACACACGTTTTGAGTACTGATCGACTTATAAGCAAATAATCTGCATATTAATATTTTACCATGAAATAAGAATGTATGACAAGATATACAACTACTTAACCTTCAAATAAAATACTTTTATTAGCTGTAACTTGACTAGTTAGCAAATGAGAACACTTCAAACAACATGTAATAACGCAAAAATGCTGCCTCGAGAAATGGCAAGTTTTGAACAATAACACAAATGAAACACAATTCTGCTTTTTTTTTTATTTATCAATATGGCACTGAGAGTCCGTATCAGTCTGAATCAGAGCACCCTGCCTCGCTACATTCTGAATCCTCCGATTCCGATGAATCGCCTCTCTGGACAGCAGCAACTCGATTTTCGTCATCATCATCGCTCTCATCTTCCTCATCTTCCTGTCCCTCTTCAGTTGGCCTTGGTGCAGGTAGATGCATCGGGAGTGCGGGTCGCGTGTGACGTACAGGGCGACAGCAACCACCAACCAGCTCCCAACCATGTCCGATTGGTGAGGGATGGTGCTTTAGCGATGGATGGCGCACCAGATACGCCAGGTAGTTGGCACGGAGGCAATGTTGACGCAAGCTGTCGGCATCCGGAGGGAGACGGATGAAGGATTTCTTTTTGATGGTCCTCCATTTAGCAGCACGGGCCTCAGCCATGGTTTTGCTCTTGTTGTCACCGTAGATGATGCTACGTGTGAAGGCAAAGAGCTGCTCCAGCACCTCCTCTGTCAGGGCAAGGTTATCTCCATATCGCGAGAGCTGTTGTCGGGCAACAGGGCTCTTCGCCACCTGGTCATACACAGACTTCTTACCTTTGCCGTAAAAGCCTGAGTTTGCATCACAGCCTGTCATACAATGCAGCTGCACAATACAGTCGGCCATCATGTCAGTTGTCATGTCACAGCAGCGTACCGTTTCCTGCTTCCTCTTGATACAGAGCATACCTGGCAGCTGCTGTGAGATAAGTGCTGCCGCAACATATACATCAGTATCAGTGGCATCGATGACAACTGGACCACTGTAGCCTGACTCGCGCAAAACTACATAGGTGGAGAACAGGACAGTGTCAGCCTCAGACTGGTCAAAGCTGTAGTTCTGCATCGGTTGTTGGGTTGATAAGTTGGTACAGTGGGAGCCGACAGAGTAGACAATCTCCACATCAACACTCTGTGCAAGATCGGTCAGGTAGCTGCATATCATTTTCTGCAGCCGCCCCTTGTTGCTGGAGCTACACAGCAGCGTCTTGAACATTCTGGCAGTGGGGAATGCGTCACCCAATTTCATGTAGGTGTTGGGCACATGTGTGTTTCCCTGTACCCTCAGGTCTCGCTCGTCATCCTTCGTCGAGTATGCTGTGTCGTACGGGTCGTTCACACATATGATACGGTGAGCATTATGATGGCTTGCAAGGATAATAGATGATAGCTTGTGGATATAGTCCGACCACTTGTATGGGTTGCCATCTTGCGTCCGCCGATCCTCTGCTGATGGAGTTGCCATCCTCCAGATCATGCCCATGTCCACAAGAGCGATGTATGATTCCTGCAGATCTACAGATTCCAGAGAGAGCTTCTGCACGAGCATGCTCTTCTGTGTCTTTCTGAAGGTGCCGTTGGAGTTAAATAATGGCACACACTCCTCGACAATACGATGTTCGAGCAACTCGGGGAGGTTCACAAGTTGACTGCCCTCAACCAGGTTTATCATTGCCTTGAGGGCGCTTCGCTCCATTTCTGCAGCTTTCGCCTTGAGTTCATCTGATGGCTTCACCTTGCTTAACGCCTTCGCAAACGTCAATCGTTTGCACAGAGGGACGGGTGCATGAAGAGAGGTATTCTTATTGAATACCCGTACTTCCAAAAAGTGGGTCAATTTCTTCTCCTCTGCGGCATGGGCTGAGTTGAAGTCTGCAACGAGCTCATCAGAGGCGGGCATGGCCGACTGCAAGGTACGGAGGGTGGTTGAGGCCGTATCGAACGGGAAGGTGTCAAACTCATGCATGCATTCAACCAGGTCTTGCACACACTGCTCATCTTCTCGCATCCGTTTGGGGCCGCATTCAGTGTGCTTCCTCTTTGTCTTTTTTCGGTTTGCAAGGGCATTGTGAGCTGCCCGGATCTGGGCCACATTGTTCACATTTCTGGAGTGCACCAGCAGCTGCTTCTCATTCTGTAGGATAGAGAGCCAACCAGACTTCATTTTGCTACCCTTGTTCATGGTGCATTCGATCCACATGTCCCAGGCCATGTTGGAATAGGGGTTGCCTGTGATGGACTGGGTGAAGTCAGTACGAAGGAACGCAACCTGATCTGCAGGGAGAGCTGTCAACATCGCCCAAAAGTCTGGCAGCCACTTCCCATATCTATTGTTGTCGTAAGCTACCATCCATGGCAGCATCGCACGCAGAGAGCTCACATACTCATCCCAGTTGCATATATGGACCGCATGTACATTCTGCATGAGCGCGTCTGTCATGGACAGGAAATCCCTCCAGTAGTTTGCCATGTCACTGGCCTCAACGTGGGTGAACATGTTGGTGACAAGGCTCTTGAGGTCAGCATCATTCTCTAGTGCCACATGAGCATCAGCGCGGGATTCCTCGGATTGACTCGTATCTCTCAGAATGTCAAGGTTCTCCCTCGTCTCATCAGCCAGGTCGGGCCCGAGGTTCTCCTTCATCAGCTGACACATAAGGGCCTCGTACATGAGTCGCAAGCAGCGTAGCCCCCTCTTATAATGTTTGCCTTTCAGTGCACGATCGACGGAGCCATCGGCAATAACTCCAGCCGCGACAAGTACTTCACCTAGTTCACTACCTTTGTACCGCTTGTAGATGGCACTCATCATCACACACTGTGTATGGAAGGGACCAAGAAAAGGTACAATGGCACTGAATTTGCTTGGGTTTTCGGCCTTGAGCAGGGTGATGAGGACATACACGGGATGATCTCCAACTAAGAAGGCAAAGGGCATGTGCTTAGTTGCGATGATGGTAACCAGCTTGTCCATGACGTCCTTCACAACTGACTTGTCGGGCGGTTGATTGTAAGATGTATGAAAATAAGCCTTGCTTTTGTCCTGCCACATATTCAATCCAGCGTGAAACCCGTTGTACGAAGGGATATTCTGTTCGGCTGCAACAGGGCGGTCACCATTCACATCAGCACGTGCAAGGGCATGAATAATGCTTCGCTGGCGCTGAGGCTCAGTACTCGATGAGACAGTAGTAGGCTTAGGACGGATCGGAGGCTCGTCACGCTTGACGGTCCTATATGGCATAACCGTTTGCATCTCAGAGGCCTTCTCAGTCAGCACGTCCGAGACAGTCTTGGCATGTTTGATCCGCGGTTGCTCATCCTGGGTGTTTGCCTCATGCTTATGTACAAGACGTTCTTCGCGTTGCAGAAACATCCAATTACAGCGGTGTGAAGTACCTCCTCCTGTCAATGTATCGTTCCGAAAATCGTCATTGTCGATGATACTGATGCTTGGTTCCCCTTCAGCGATCTCTGCCGGACAGACCGAGCACCGCTCAAGGTCATGCATTGTCCAAACATCACGTAGCAGAAGCACGTTCGGGTAACTGATCCCCATGCCCAGCTTGTAGTACGAATCAACAAGCTCCTTGCTACGAGTCAATCCGTGAAGGGTGACGGTGGCATTGATGGCGGTAGTGGTGGGTCGCTTTATAATGTACTGTGTGATGAGAGAGGTGAGAGAAAGTGTGCTTGGAGACAGATCTACCCCATGCTTCCCCTGCAAAGCCGATAGCAACTGCAAAACGAGAGGCGGGAGTTCCTCCTCCTCCTCTAGCTCCTCGACTCGTGGAGGCCATGGGACGAGTTTGATGGACTTGACATCATCTCTGAGCCGCGCAGCCACATTTTGCACCAGTTGCTCACTGCTGACACCAATAGAGGAGATCGCTGCTTCGACATATGAACCGCTCCCAGACGTGTCATAGACTAGGTCGCTCTGGTTTCTCTGAGGGCGAGAGTGGAAGCCGATCTTGTCCTTAAACTCCCGGGTCAGGATATCTTTGATGTAGGATGACTTGACTCCAGATGTTGGGAATCCATACCGAGAAACGATAGAGCTGTAATCTCTGAGGAGGCTCTGCAGTGACCTTAGTTCATGTTCATCAAAGATAACTGTTCTGATGTTATCAAAGAAAATTGTCTGAGCTTCACGGAGAGTGACATTGTGCATGTGGGGAAGTTTGTCATCTTCACTCATTCTCTGGTAGTTACGAACATATTTAAACCAGCATTTGTGATGATATCTGATCTCAAGTGCATACGGCTGATCAGCTGCATAATTGATCAGACAGTTGATTCTGTCGCGCATTAGTTCATCTTCCAGAGCCACCGTATGGCTCTTGAACGCTGCCCATGCATGATCGTACAAAATCAGGACCAACTTTGATTCTGGATGTTTTGCCGACTCCGTCTTACAACACCACACACATTTATTTTTATCGTGTATCAGCCCAAGACTAGATCGCAGCCGCTTGAAAGATGGAGTTGCAGCTGTGGAACTAATGTCAGACGTAGACGAAGACTGAGCTTGGCATTCATCGACAACTCGTTTTTTCTGTCTGTTGTTGGCCTGTTCCAGTTTTGTGGCATTGCATAAGGTCAACCTACATGTATCATGGACACAGTGTCCGACGGGACCTGTATCCCAGTCGATGGATGTATGGACGTCTCCGAACTTGTCAAGACCGCTCCATAACTCTGTATTGTTCTTTAGAGTGTCCCATTTTTCAATTGAGGTAATGGCATCGGTGGCTTTGCTGCAAACCCTTCCACACTGCAGGATACACGGAATGTTGGACATTGTCACAAGCTATGATCCATATCGTGCGGCATACTCATGAATCCCTATAAGAAACACAAGTAGGCCTACGTATTAGATATTGATATGGGGGCAGATAAGAAATTAAGAATAATTTCCATTTGTTAAATGTAGCTATTATTTAGTTAGTAAGCATTTGGACAACCTGACAGGTCTGATTCAACTAATCAAGAGCTATGACTATCTTATTAGAACGGTTGAATCAGGTGTGTTAGTTCTGGGTTGGAACGAAAACATTCAACTGGACTGGAGTTGAGAACCACTGAGCTAGTTAGCTAACGTTAGCGCACATTATGACAGGGTTGAATTTGGCAAATTTTTGACTCGGATAGTCAATCTGCTTTCTGAGGTAAACTTAACATGTAGCTCGCTACACCAAAACTAACATTGTTATTATTACTAATATTTCTATTTCATGACACAACAAAAATAGCCTTATGACAGTTTCTACTGAATGGTAATAACAAACGCTGGCTAGCTAACGTTGGCTTGGCTAACTAGCAAGATTACATGATCCATTCGCTAATGTTGACAATACAATCAAAATGGCATAGCCTACCTTTCAACTTGGCACGTTTCTCTTCTTCTTCTTTTCTTCTGTTTTTATACTGCGCCCGATGGCTTTTGCCTCTTCACAGTTCTCTAACGTTAGTCTTTCTTTCCTCAACGCTCAATTTTAAAAACACTTGACAGATACCCATCAATGCACAGCGCTCTAGCATGTTCTGACTGTGAACACTTAAAGCTGAGGCTCTTAGACCGACCGAACATTTTAGATTTTTGGCTCATTTTCCCTTATGTTAGATTATTATTATTTTTTTTTAAATAATGGTTGCAGATATAGAGCCAAAACTGCGCCAAGCAAACTTTTTTTTATTTTATTTTTTATTTGTGGCGCCCCCCTCTGGGTGGCGCTCTAGGCAAACGCCTATATCGCCTGTAGGAAGCTCCGCCCCCATATATAGTACATATATATACTTCAGTTTATAACAGTGAGTGCTTGTTATACTGCCGTGACCGGTACCTCGTGATCCTGCATGTTCCCGTTCAAAACGTGTATATTTTCTCGACCGGATGGTGGCCATCTTGGATTTGTGGGTCCGAACGATGTCATCGCACCAAACTGATGTCAGAAATTGAATCCTTGTGGCCGACTTACCCCAAAAAGTGCATTTACACATGACTCTAGGCGCTCTGGTTCAAAAGTTAATTTTTTAAGATGGCGCGAGCAGCCATCTTGGATTTGGCCCTCTAGCAAAAATTGCCGGGATTTTTGGGAGGGACCTTGGGTCTATATTTTTTATAAAAGGTCCAATGATGTCAAATCAAGTGTCAAAACATCTTAGCAGAAGAATGGTCACGGAATTGAGGTTCTAGACCCAACTACTGGTCATTAAGTGAAGCCGAACATTTTGAATGTCTCGACTTCTTTCTGTTTGAACAGAACGAGCAATCCTCTCTGTTCACCATGAATCAAAGGCTCTCTGAAGTATCACAGAAACCTTTAACTGCCATGTTTGTTATTGTATCTGTTCCAGGACTCTTTCTGACCCCAGTATAAGGATCCTGCTCCTGAGAGCCTCTCATTCTGAACAAAGCTTTCAGGAAGAAGAGGGAGGTGTCGCACTGTTGTTCCGGATTTATTTTTCTGACCAGGGGTTCATGAAATTGACCTAGGAAAAGGGTTGTGACTGTTCCAGCAGTCAGGAAGTCAGGTTAAACACCAACTTTTTCTGAGCTGTAAAAAATAATAACAGCTGCCAGGAGCATGGCTGCATGAAAGACTCCAAAGGGCCATTCTGCCTCAAAATGCCTAAAGTTTTCATGACTGATAATGAAAGATTGTGTTCACATTTGGGGGTGCTAAATTACTGAAGGAAGTCAATTAAAACAGAATACATAGGGATATTTAGTGTTTTGGATACCGTGTGTTACTTTGGAGTGAATTGAACAGTTCAACTCCTTTAGAAAGGCCCTTGGAAAGTTCTATGACATTCTTTAAAAAGTTTGCAAACTTTTATTTCATACCTGCCTTTTTGTAATAAACACATTTCCCGCAGTAAATATAAATTAATAAAATAATTAGGGCTGTCAAACGATTAAAGTTTTTAATCAGATTAATCACAGCTTAAAAATTAATTAATCATGATTAATCACCATTCAAACTATGTCCAAAATATGCAATTTCTTTATGTATATTGTTGTGGGAATGGAAAGATAAATGAAAGAAGGCTGGTATATCCATTTAACATACAGTATGTATGTATGTATGTATGTATGTTTATTATAACTAGAGCTGTCAGTCGATTAAAATAGTTAATCGCGATTAATCGCAAATTAATCACACATTTTTTATCTGTTCTAAATGTTCTTTAGAGGGATATTTTTCAAGCTTTTAATACTCTTATCAACATATGAGTGGACAAATATGCTTTATGCAAATGTTTGTTTATTATCATTTGATCAATGACAAATATTCTCATGAATATTAAACACAACAACCTCTGAACATTACAAATAAATATCCGCCTCAATTCAACCGGGGGGGTATACTACGAAGCAGGATTTTCGCTTAGCCGGCTAACTTCAGGGAAAACTCGGGGTTTCCGGTCCTACGAAGCTGGTTCTCTTTTTAGCAGGCTAGATCTCCATGGTAACTTATGCTGTGCGGCTAACCTGCCCCGGAGCAGGGGGGTATACTACGAATCTAGTTCAACCTATCCTGGATATGTTTTGAGTTATCCGGTTGACTTAATCCAAAACAAAGCCGCTCTCGCTAAACTGTCCTACAACGCTGGCTATCAACTCGTTTGCTCAAGCCAGCCTTGTCCTATCTAGTTAGGTGCGCGCTCACATAAAAGGGGTGGTATCTGGAGCATTCGACCAATCACAAACATGGAGAAGCGTACTGCACAGCGCAGTGTCATACTTCCTGAATGAAAAGTCAACTATTAGTCAAATATGAAGAAGTTAAACTTTAAACATCCATGACTTAAATACTTTATCCAGGATAAAAGCCACATAGCTACACCTGCAAGGTGAATATAGCTGGTAAAAGAAAAAGTGTTTGAATGCGTACATTAACAGGTTTATTATATCACGGCCCCGTCTAAGACACGAGTGGATCTGACTTTAATTACATTTGACAAGAGTGTTTCGTCAACTAAATGTGTTGCTTAAAATAATACTTCTCCATACAGTATGTGACACTGTGAGTGTTGCACGGCCAGATACGGCTCGGCTGACTCAGATAAGGAAATATATGATACATTATGATGTGATATGATGTGAGAATGATAATGGGGCACATCGACGTCTGTACTCACAGTGCCGCGGACTGTAGGCTACGTAATGTTACTTTGATCCGGTTACTTATGTTGTGGCAGATATTTAATTAAGCTTTCTTAACATAATAGTATAATAATAGTTATAATAGTCCGATTGCTCTGAAGATGGGAGGTGATATTCTATTCATTTTCACGTTCACACAGTCGGGGATATTGGCCGGCCGTCTTTCCTGCAACGGCAGTTTAAACTGTATTTCCTCCGCACACTGAGCTATGATTGGTCAGCAGCCGTGGTGCTTTTGCTGAGTTGATCTCTTATCCTGGAACATATCCTGCTTCGGAGCACAGACTAGGTTCCAGGATAAGTCACCATGGGGATCTAGCCCGCTAAAAAATGAACCAGCTTCGTAGTACCGAAAATCCCAGAAGTTATCTTGCTAAACGAAAATCCTGCTTCGTAGTATACCCCCCAGGTTAGGTTGCAGGCTAACCCCTAGAATCCACCGGTCCGTCTGCGGCACGTTACGGCTGCGCCATGGTTTTGGTCCGGCCTCCTCCGGCGTCATACCCTACCGGGCGCGTTTCAGAAGCATTTCAGAAGCGGAGCGTCTTGCCTGCCGGCTCGCAGTTTTTGTTGATTTGGGCATATTTCCTGGACAGGCTACTTTGTACAGACAAAGTTAATAATAATTGTAATATCCCATTTATAAACGACATGAATCAAAGATGTGTTGCTGTATTTTAGTGGTAAAAAAATGCATTCATCATCATAATTATTCTATATATATAATTTACACAGTGCCTGTAAACCGGAGGAGAACGCTGGCATTTCTCTTCCTACTTGAAAGACTAAGGAGGTCTGCACAATTAGTTTGTGTGTGTATACTGTATATATATATGCTAGGCTATATATGCTCTGACCGTTCCACTTCCTGCCTGCCCGACCTTACGTTACGGTTGCTCCGCGTCAAAAATAGGGTTCATCCTAATTTTAGAGGAGCCCTGCGCCGAGGCGCTTCTGGGACGCTTCTGAGACGCTTCTGAGCCGTAACGCGCCGCGTGTGGTGGAATAGCACCCATTGACTAGAGTGGCCGCGATCGCCGCGATCGCCGTGAGCACCGCGGCGCAGCCGTAACGCGCCCTTAACGCGCCGCAGACGGACCCGGTGGAATCTAGAGTTTCCACCGGGTCCGTCTGCGGCGCGCAACGCGCCGCGCAACGCGTAACGCGCCGCGGAACGTTCCACTTCCTGCCAGCCCAGCGGCGAGACGCTTCTGGGACGCTTCTGAGCCGTAACGCGGCGCATCTGGTGGAATAGCACCCATTGACTACAGTGGCCGCGATCCTTGCGGACGCCGCGGCGCAGCCGTAACGCGGCCGTAATGCGGCCGTAACGCGACACAGACGGACCCGGTGGAAACTAGGGGTAAGAGCTCAACTCAGTGAAAGCACTGCCTGCTGACCAATCAGAGCTCAGTGTGCAGAGTTTAAAGCGATCAAGTCATATTACAGGACAAAGGAAATACAGAAAAGCTGCCGTTGCAGGAAAGACGGCCGGCAAAAATCACCGACTGTGTTAACGTGAACATTAATAGAATATCACCTCCCATCTTCAGCAATCTGACTATTATAACATTAGCGTTAAGAAAGCTTACTTAAATATCTGCCACAACATAAGTAACCGGATCAGAGTAACATGAAGTACAGTCCGCGGCATATCACATCATAATGTATCATATATTTCCTTATCTGAGTCAGCTGAGCCGTATCTGGCCGTGCAACACTCAGAGTGTCACATACTGTATGCAGAAGTATTATTTTAAGCAACACATTAAGTTGACGAAACACTCGAGACAAATGTAATTAAAGTCAGATCGTGTCTTAGACGGGGCAGTGATATCATAATCCTGTTAATGTACGCATTCAAACACTTTTTCTTTTACCAGCTGTATTCACCTTGCAGGTGCAACTATGTGGCTTTTATCCTGGATAAAGTGTTTAAGTCATGGATGTTTAAAGTTTAACTTCTTCATATGTCTAATATTATGGGGGTCCTCACCTCCGGGATTTTTTTTTAAATATTGAAGTTAAATGCATCAACCTGGTGCATTTTGAGAGCAAAATTAATTTAAGGATACATCTCTCAACACCCATATGAAACAGAACTGTAAACAGATTTTCTTTTTGGATATTTTACAAATCACTCCCCTTTTAAACTTTATTCTTGTTTTACTGTCATATAGTATTTCATAACTGTTTTTCATTTATTCTCATAAATGGTGACCAAAACGTTTGAGACCCACTGAACTATCTAAACAGAGAGTCCCTTACCTCACTGAGCTGTAGTTATCTCTCTCAGTCTGACAGGACAGAGCTCTCCCTCTCATTGTTTGAGAAATAGCCTCTAATATCCGTTAGCACAGCTAGCTAACCAGATGCTAACAACAACAATGCAAATAGTGAGTTTGGTAAACATATACTGTATAATAGTAAAGTTATTTAAGATGATGCCATATTTATTGAAGATTTTACATTATAAATATTCCCCACAATTATTCAAAAGCATATTCTTCCAAACTCCTTGCTGTAGTATGACACACAGGAGACTATTGATGTGTGTAGTTTGGTAGTAATAAGCTGTATAATAGTGATCGAATATTATTGTATTCTCTTTTTTCGGAGTTGCACTTTGCAGACGGTCCCTGAGCACTCGTGTCTTCTCCGGCTGCGGATAGAGACCAATGTAACATGTCCAGCTCGGAGGACGGCGCGTATTGGCTTTTTTTGATCAAAATGTGATTGTAGTCCGTTGTCAACCTTACCACGGTACTTAGGAGACGACATTTGTGTCTGAATAACGTTTTGTTCATGAGTTATTGATCCGTGAAATCAGAATATCCCAATATCGTTCCAACTTTACTGAACTAAGCCAGAAGACCGTCTCATTTCGTAGACCGCTCGGTTTGCTGTTCCTTCACTTTATTTATATACATTTATTTTGGACGAAAACTTAGCGTGTGGAAAGGCAAGTGTGGCGTGAGTGCGTGAGATATGGGTCAATTGCGTGACTCTCACGCTCAATGCGTGAGTGTTTGCAGCCCTGTGTAACTCAAGGCATATACTCGAACGGGAGCTGCCTGGACGCTGCCATCATGTTGCACTATCCGTGCTGAATGTGCTGACTTTTCGTACAATGTCCCACTGTCTGGCTACCTTCATAAAGTCAAGTGCTCGGCGCAGTTGTCGGCGAAATGTCGCTCCTCTGTTTTCATTTCAACAGCTCCTTATATCCGTTAGCGCAGCTAGCTAGCACCATATACGAACAACAACAATACACGTAAGGTGTGCCCAGGGGCGGACTAGGAATACAATTCAGCCCTGGAAACTGACCCAGTCCGGCCACATGAAATGTCAAATGTTAGAAATCCGCTTTTTATTATTTAAAGTTTTCGTCCGATTCGCTCCTTTTTTCCTTTCTATACACAGCTCCAGTTTCGGCATCGGCCTGTCATCAGATTTCATTTTTAGTTGCTGCTGCCTGTAGCGGAAGTTTAGTAAAATTATTTTTGATGAAATACTCCAAATCTCCACCCTCCATAATTGCACTTGCTTCAGTTGCTTGCTACTTTTTAAGGGCGGTGATGACAGTTACAGTACAGTCATACTTGTCAACCCTCCCGATTTTCGCGGGAGACTCCCGATTTCATTGCCCTCTCCCGGTTTCCTCCCGGGGTCATATTTCTCCCGCATTTCTCCCGATTTCTGACAAAATCAGATTTACACACGACTGTTTCCACTCGGACTTTAATACAGCTACACCATTGTTTGGTTTCCATGGTAACACGTCTCTTTAGTAGCACGCGCAACTCAAAGTCTGAGAGGGTGAGGCAGATAGTCACAGAAAACAGAACAAGAATCGACAACTACCTACTCTCTGCTTACTCCTTTCCTGTAAAATACAGGTCCAGCCCACACATATGCTCCATCAAGGACGGTGCTACAGGCCGCAAGGCAGTCCACTTACAACTACAATAAGCATGTTAATGTTAATCTAACAGCTCCGGCGATCCACTAGCACCCCCCCCCCCCCGCAATTTTGCATTTTGAAATGCTCCCGATTTCTGAGGTCTAAAGGTTGGCAAGTATGGTTACAGTACGAACTGAAGTTGATGCAATTTGATTGGATTGTGAGGCATGACGTGACCCTCATCTGATTGGTCAATCCCTCAATTTGTTTTCACCAAGGGAAGCCAATTTCGGCTAGCCTCCTCTCGCAACAAAGAGTGCAATCTACTGTTTCACCATAACATCTAGAGGGGCGCTGTTTCACTCTTTGTAAAATACTCAATGAGGATGGGGGAGAGATGGGCCGAATAATTACCAAAACTAAACGAAGTGTTTTTATTTATTTATTAAAATTATAACTACAATCCAAAAAAAACAGGGGAAGCCTGGCTTCCCTTGGCCTCCAGGAGAAAACACTGAGTTAAAGGGATAATTCTCACCCACCTCTTGCTCTTGCCCTGCACTTGTATGTGCCAGTTGAGCTGGTTCTTCCAGCAGCTCAACTCTGTCCCTCATCACGCAGGAGGCTGGCTCTATATCTGAACTTGCACCATTCATTTTCTTCACCATCATTCTCTTCATCATCTTGCACTTGTTCTAAGCTACTGCTGATAATGCTTGTACTGTAGCAGCGCTGCTGCCAAAAAGGTCTGTCAATTTGCGACATTTATATGCTTCACCTGCGAGTGACTTCACCTTTTTTTTTTCTTGCCTTCTCGGCCCCACCTGTTTCTTTTCGTTTTCTTTGATTTTTATCAATATATTTTCCATTCTCCCTGTCTGTCGTGGCGTCTAATCCCTTCTTTTCGTGTGGCCGGTCTTTTTTCTTCTTCGTGTGATTATTTGATAGATAAGAACCACACAACTGCATTAGCGGCCACTGTCGCCCTCTGTCGGCCGTCAGCGCAACTTAAATTATGACGTTAAACAATTTTTAAAATATTTTTAAAGGGCCGGCCCGGCCGCGTCTATCGTTATTCCAACCCAGTTTAGATTTAACCACGCCCACTTCCACATTACGCAAGAACGTAGCTTCGGCAGTTATAGCAGTCGCAGTAAAGCAGGATATTGAATAGTTGTTTTTTGTCTTTCCAAAGGATTTGTTGACTGAAAGTAAACGATCCTGTAATCAAAGCCATATCGAAGAGTCCTGAGATTGTATTACTGGTGTTTTATCATCTCAGCTGGTGTAAGTGCAGAATATGGAATATAACCTTGACTATTACTGTGTACTTCATTTATCTGACAGCATCATTTAATGATACTATTTTTATATATATATATATATATATATATATATATATATATATATACACACATTTATAAGCATATATATATATATATATATATATATATATATATATATATATATATATATATATATATAAACACACACTTATATGTACTCACACATGTATTTATTCATTTATACACACAGATGTATTCATTCATTTATACACACACAGCATTATTTAATGATACTATTTTATATATATATATATATATATATATATACACACATTTATTCATTTATAAACATATATATAAACACACACTTATATGTACTCACACATGTATTTATTCATTAATACACAGATGTATTCATTCATTTATACACACACAGCATTATTTAATGATCCTGTTTTATATATATATATATATATCTATAAAATGATGATGATGATGTGAATAAATACATGTGTGAGTACATATAAGTGCGTGTTTATATATATATATGTTTATAAATGAATAAATGTGTGTGTATATATATATATATATATATATATATTGTTGAGGCAGAATCTCTGCTTCGCGCGTTCCTCTATGGGTTTGTTTTAAAAGAAGGAAAAGTCAAAGCACCAGGATAAGGGTTAAACAATAATCTGCTTTAATGGTAGAAACATACAATACATCACCCAATCACCTATTCACCTAATCACGAAGCACTCTGCAGAGTACTCCGGGCTCAGGTTCTACTACCGTGTGATATACGTACCACGACAGCCAGTCAGAAACAAAATTATCTTCAAAATGATCACAACATTTATACACAGGTGGGGAGGAGTTTTATCGCTTGCTCTTCCCTAGCTATTTGTTATTGGCGAGTTCACTTCTGAGCGAGCTAGCCAGTGAGTTGGCAGTGTTCCATTGGTCGGTTTCACTTCTGGGCGGGACCCCGGGTAGTGGGTCAGCAGTTGTTGATTCCATCTGTTTCTTCTGTGTGTGTGTGTGTGTGTGTGTGTGTGTGTGTGTGTTTGTGTGTGTGTGTGTGTGTGTGTGTGTGCGTGTGTGTGTGTGTGTGTGTGTGTGTGTGTGTGTGTGTGTGTGTGTGTGTGTGTGTGTGTGTGTGTGTGTGTGTGTGTGTGTGTGTGTGTGTGTGTGTGTGTGTGTGTGTGTGTGTGTGTGTGTGTGTGTGTGTGTGTGTGTGTGTGGGGGTGTGTTTCTGTCCCTCTGCCCTCAGGCAGTCCCCAAATCACTGATTCGGAGTCATGACAGAGGACTCTTTGACAGGACACATACTCATTCCCCCTAAACATCTTCAACACACACAAACATCCTATCATGTATCTTTAACAGAAGTTAATTGTTCTTGTCGCTTAATGGCTTCTGTGAACTTCCTTTCACCTTGAAGTCAACTTACTAGGAATGAATACATTTTATTGATAAGCTCAAAAGGACCTTTATCTCGTTTACTGCTGGGTGACCCAAGTCTCAAGGCCTGCAGGATGTGCATCATTAACTACAAGACTTTAACTGCCTTATATCTGAAAATGTCTCTGGGAATTCCCCTGTTAATTGCAAGGACTATTGATAATTAACAGAGAGACCCTAGGGGCCTCATCTTGGTATCTGCTAGGCAGAAGTCACTCAATGCAGAAATCACAAATTTAACACACATTCTATATAAGGTGACATTAAAATGAATATACCAGATTGAACTTTCCTGCCATAACACGTTACTTTAATCCTTCAAATAATTCAAATAATACTTCAATATATAAAACAGCATCATTAAATAATGCTGTGTGTGTATAAATGAATGAATACATCTGTGTGTATAAATGAATAAATACATGTGTGAGTACATATAAGTGTGTGTTTATATATATATGTTTATAAATGAATAAATGTGTGTATATATATATATATATATATATATATATATATATATATATAAAATAGTATCATTAAATAATGCTGTGTGTGTATAAATGAATGAATACATCTGTGTGTATAAATGAATAAATACATGTGTGAGTACATATAAGTGTGTGTTTATATATATATGTTTATAAATGAATAAATGTGTGTATATATATATATATAAATATATATATATATAAAATAGTATCATTAAATAATGCTGTGTGTGTATAAATGAATGAATACATCTGTGTGTATAAATGAATAAATACATGTGTGAGTACATATAAGTGTGTGTTTATATATATATGTTTCTAAATTAATAAATGTGTGTATATATAAAAAATACTATCATTAAATGATGCTGTCAGATAAATGAAGTACACAGTAATAGTCAAGGTTATATTCCATATTCTGCACTTACACCAGCTGAGATGATAAAACACCAGTAATACAATCTCAGGACTCTTCGATATGGCTTTGATTACAGGATCGTTTACGTTCAGTCAACAAATCCTTTGGAAAGACAAAAAACAACTATTCAATATCCTGCTTTACTGCGACCGCTATAACTGCCGAAGATGAAGTCTATGACGCTAAAGCTACGTTCTTGCGTAATGCGGAAGAAGGCGTGGTTAAATCTAAACTGGGTTGGAATAACGATAGACGCGGCCCGGCCGGCCGTCAACGGCCCTTGACGACCGGCCATTCTGTGGTTCTCCAGATTCTACAGATGGCCAGTCTGCCCCTGGGTGTGCCCGTTCTCTCTCGCTCGCTCCACAAATACAGACACCTTCCGGTCCTCCCGATGGCCAGTCGGTGCCTGCCGGTGAGCGTGGAAGTGTGGTCTGGCGCAAGCAGACGGCAGGAGCGGGGCTGTCAGCATCAGCTTGTAGATGGTGTTTTAAACTCGATGCGCTCTGAAACTACGGGGCGGCCGAGGACAAAAAATACACATGCGTTAATCGCTTTAAAATCATCAGTGGCGTTATTAACGCGTTAACTTGACAGCCCTAAAAATAATACATAATTAATTAAATAAATAAATACAAAATGTAAAAATGTGTGTTGATATATGAAGTTGAATCAATTTAAACATGGTGAAAAGTTTAGAAAAATATGCATTTTGTGTATGGGCGTTGAAAAATAGCTTAACAACTCCAGCTGGAATGCAGACCCTGCATAAGCAAATGTCCTAGTATAAATTGTGGTTATATGTAACATTGTGTTTTTCTTTTTTTAATTCTCTGTCAAAGCGTCTTTGAGTTCCTAGAAAAGCGCTATACAAGTATCGTGTATTATTATTATTATTATTATTATTATTATGGTGAGACAACAAACATAGTACATAGGAGCAAGACCGTAAACCAAACAGAAAGTTTGACATTTGGAATGTTAGGGCATTGTTTGACCATTTTAGGGCGCCGTATTTTAATTAACTGCTCTGACATATTACATTTATAAGTGAGATTGGTTGGTATGACAAAAACATTAAGGTTTCCTTTTTTCTTTAATTAGGAGGTAAATCTGGGCCTTGTCTTATTTTGGAAAGAACTCCTGAATCAGTATACAAGTGGGAAAGGACGGAGTGGTAATGTTTTGGTACTATCTTGATCCTAAAGTTGGCAATGGCATCCAAGTCAAAATGTTGGTTTTGGGAGAACACTTAGATAGTTCTGCTTCATATTCTTTCAACGGTTCTGCTCTGTGCAGGTTGCAGTCCTTCCTTGTTTTGCTGAAATATACTGTCCCTGAGGCAGTCTAACTAGAAACAGCATAACAAAATTCCAGCTGTCATGTGTAAATGCACTTGTATTCCCTCCAAACTGTTACATAACGTAGCCCGATGTTTTGCACACCACACCACTCTATCTTTATTTACTGCTGCCACATTCCTCCAGCTGAATATCTCAGCAGAAAAAGGCAGGCTGAAGGAGCCACTCTGTTTCAAGTGTTTTCAATCTTCCACTTTCCTTCCACAGCCAATATTCAATTTCATGTGCCCCACACTGCAGAGTCTGCAAAGCCTAGTTCCCTCGAGCTCGGAGGAGGGTGGAGGGAGGCGGGACTAACAGGTAGTCCCTCCCCCCGATGCTTCATTAGCACCTCTGACTGACATGCAGAGAGGGCGGGGAGCTGAAATCCCTTTCAGTTTGTTCAAATGTTTGAACAGACCAATGTGTGAGCCCAGCCCTCTTTTGGCGCATTTCCACTACAGCGCGGAGCAAGGTTAAAGCGTGCCTGGTGCCCGGCCCATTTTTGGTTGCGTTTCCACTTGGCGTAGTTCCGGCTAGCGGGTACTTTTTCACAGTTTTTCTGACTCTCCAAAATTGAGGTTCTTAGCGGGCCAACAACCGGGCTGTGTCGGGCTGAGTATGCTAAACCAGAGAGAGAATCACTGGCAAGGGGGCTACAACTACAACAAAATTAACATATTTGACCGTGATTTAATTGTAATACACGTTTCAAAGTGATGCCGAAGTAACAACATACTGATACCGGTTAGTAAAAACCATGAATTAATGCTTTGACAAGTCTGCAGACAGACGGCAGGCGAAAAACCTTTTAAAATGCGTGTTTTCTGAATGGTGATCAGCTAAGCTAACGCAGTATATGCTCCGACCGTCCACACTCTCAACAACGGCCTACAGACATAAATTCACCAGCGACTGTATTCACCATGACACAGACAGTCTGTGGTTTGTACTTGTTTAACTTGTGTCTAGTTTCTGAACAGATATGAGGAGCTGTGAGCTCTGAGGGCTAACAGCCAACGGCTGATGTTGGTTTTGTGTTTCGCATTGAAGTGCGAGGCCCTGCAGTGGAAATGCGCCATTTGATGAATGTGACACATATCATAGTGTTTGTTTGATCTGATTGTCTCTCACTTAGGTCCTCACCAGGGTTGGGAGGGTTATTTTAAAATGTATTCCGTTTTTTTTCTAGCTACCTGTAAAAATAATGAAATCAGTAACCTTATCTGAGTATTAAAATATATAGTTCAGTAATCCCCATTTTGTATCCGTTACTCTCCAAGCCTGTTTATACATTGCTCTTCGATCCTCACTCGTTCGGTCAGAAAGAAGAGTTTTGGAATGATCTTCAAGATGGTGCACTAGAATAGTTTTCCATTCAACAAGGATGGAGGAGGTGTCAATTAGGAGACTTAGAGCCCAAGTGCTGATGGCGGACCAATCAGCAATCACACACCAGCTAACATCACCCTAAAAGACAATCTGCCTCTAATATACAGTATCTTTACACTACAAAAGGAATATGTCATCCAGTGTTTTTATTAGAGTAAGTATTGGACAACAACTGACTCATAGACCAGCAAACTGAACACTCTGATCAGATGCCAAAAAGTGTAAATTACTATGTCTAGTGTTTCTGGTACTGACAGACAAAGCAGCAGCAGTAAAAGTTATATATTAATCAGAGACTGTGTCACAAAATGCATTAAGTGAGTGAGCTATATAATACATGAATAAATTAACTCGAATTCACATATATCAGTATTTCAATCAGGAGAGACATTGATGTATGAAATACATATTTATTACCGGGACACATAATATGAATGTAATAATGATTGCCAGAATTATAACAGGTGAATGGAATGGTGTTTGGCGATTAGGCCCCAGTTTGCAGGATAATCATTCAGGAGGGGGAAGAACCGCTCCGATGAAACCACCGGTGTCTAGACACTGGTGGTGGTGATGATAGTAGGTGGGACCGGTCTGAAGGGAGAAGGTTTAGCTTGGCCCTGTAGGGGACGGGAGGCGAAGGGTTGGAGGAGGGTTGCATATTGTCACCTGAAATGACAGCCGACAAGAGGGAAGAGCAGATTTAAAGGGATTAGCGTATGCAACGATAGGCTTGTGAGAATGGAGAGAGGAATGATTGGTTAGCTGGGGAGTGACCTCCTCGATCACTTAATGAGGGAGGAGAGAGTATTGAAATGACATGTAATATGAATGAAGAGCTTGGTCTTCCTGATTGAACTTGCACTGAGCTTTCATTTCAATCAGGAGAGACATTGATGTATGAAATACATATTTATTACCGAGACACATAATATGAATGTAATAACGATTGCCAGAATAATAACAGGTGAATAGAATGGTTTGGCGATTAGGCCCCAGTTTGCAGGATAATCATTCAGGAGGGGGAAGAACCGCTCCGATGAAACCCCCCAAAAGAAGTGAAGTATAATATACTGAGATGGAATGAGTTTCTTACCTTGCAGGCTGAGGGCATGGTGATCTATGGATGAAATGAGAGATTAACACGTGGATCAAGCAAGCTGCCGGAATCACTGCCAGGCTTACTTGTACATCGTAAGATGCTGACGGCCGAAATCAGTGCCGGGCTTATATGAAAACGACCCGAGGGTCGCCTGCCTGGCTACGCAGGGCTTGACTACGCCGACACAATGGTCGAACGGCCTGACGATGCAGGGATCTCCATTACGTAGACACGATGGTCTACACCAGGGGTGGGGAACCTTTTTCCTCTCAAGGGCCATTTCAATTTTTTCAACATCCTCCGAGGGCCGTACAAATTATTGACCTCTGCTTAAAAATACTAAAATCACAGCCCATTCATTTGGACTTTCTTTCATGCTGTGCAAAGAAAAACTAACTTCTTAATCCAGATATCTCACCATGACTCGCGCATGCATGCACGTGCACGGTTGTGGCATGACCACCACAACAGAAAGATATGGACACAAGACCGACACGATGGTCGAACGGCCTGACGATGCAAGGTTAAACATAAACACAGACACAATGGTCAACAGCCTGACGTCACAGGGTAAACATTAACACAGACACAATGGTCGACGGCTGACATCACAGGGTTTAACATGAACACAGACCAGAAATCAGTGCCTGCAGAGCAGTGACTTGAAATACGAACATGTGACACAAACATTATTTCCCTGGGATACGAGCCCATAAACTTAAATAGACATGCAAATAAAATCCAGAATCATGATGAGAGACACGTATACATGCTGACGTGCTATGAAACCACCACCAGTTTTATGCATAAATCCCAGAGTTAAGGGTTTGAGAGATCTTTGGATAGCCAGCACACACTGGTGTCCGGGCGAATGTAGGATGTGAAGCCAGAGGAGGACCACCGTCCGAGTTGCAGGGATGAGGAAGAAATGCCTTGATTGGCGGCAAAGGTGGCTGCACCTATCTTGAACGAAAGCCCTGATATGCTATTAAGACACCACCACCAGTTATATGCATATTTACCATAGGAGTAGTATTATTCATCACGCTTCCATCACATTAGTATGCATAAAAAAGTGACAGGTCACACCTCCCCCCATTATGCAAATGAGCTAAGTCCCGCCTCCCCTTTGATCGAGGTGTGAGATCTCAAGTAGGTGTGATATCCCAAGTAGGTGTGAGATCCGTCGATAGGAGGGGGTTGATGTGTATTCACAGGTGTGAAAAGCCCCCACTGTTGCGCCTTATGGTGTATCATAAACAATTTTTCAATCACATTAGTATGCATAAAAAGTGACAGGTGGGCCCGCCCCCAAGTCTATTAAAACAAAATGCCGCTTCCATCACATTAATATGCATAAAAGTGACAGAAGGGCCCGCCCCAATTATGTGATGTCAGAAGACCGAGGGGGTGGAGTGAGATAAAAAAAAAAAGAACCCAGTGCAGATAAAAAGCCAGTCATTTCCAATCATCAAGTCATCTTTCCAAAAAGAAAAAATGGCCAAGAGACGCCTCGATATGGGTTTAATCAGCGAGACGCCTGTAACAACTTACCGCCATGCAGCTCATGGTTTCAAAACAGAGATTGGAATATTCATGTAAAAAAGATGCCATCTTCTGCTATGCATGTAGACATTTCGGTTCAAGTATGTCAGATGCCTTCACCACAACTGTACCAGAGTACCAACCGCTGTCTCCTGGTACTCATCGGAGTAACTCACTCACTAAAAATGAAATACTAGCCTATATGACAGTAAAACAAGAATAACGTTTAAAAGGGGAGTGATTTGAAAAATATCCATAGAAAAATCTGCTTACAGTTCTGTTCCATATGGGTGTTGAGAGATGTATCCATAGATCTCTTCATTTTGCTCTCAAAGTGCACCAGATTGATGTGTGTGTGTGTGTGTGTGTGTGTGTGAATCAGTCACGGATGTCTTCACATGGAGATGAAGACTCCTGTCTCTTAACACCCAAGGTCCTGCAGTCGGCTGAAGCTGTAAAAGTATAGAAAAAGCAGGTAGGAGGGGGTTGAGAGGAGACTCGGGGTGTCAATATATCCAGACCAAAATATGCGGATTCAGAGCTGATCAGAACACAGAAATGCTGGGAAATTCTTTTTTGTTTTTGTCTACTATCTACATGTTTGTAATGTGTATGTACATATTTTCAATGCCATCTCTCTCTGTTTCTGCTAATGTGTAAAATATACAAAATAACGTTTTATATACTTACTCTCTTGTTAAAAGGCGATTAAGTTTGCAGCGTAAGCCAGCCATCAGTGTTCTAGATTTTAAGGCGTTGCACACCTCAAAGTGTGTCTAAAAGTATCTTGGCAAGAGAAAAAAAGGCAAAATTCGCCTAGGCCATTAAAAATAAACCGATTGCTGCTAAGAAATAAGTTCAGAAAGCTATGACTCCAGTGGAACACTGTTAGAGTCAAAAGTAACTCTCAATGTACTCAGACAGAGTATGCAGATTGGGGCTGATCAGAACAAAGAAAACACCTTCCTCGTCAAAAGTTAGTCACACACTCCCTTACTGTCACCCTTACCTCGTCCTATGGCTGTCAGGCCTTTTGGTGTGTGTGTGTGTGTGTGTGTGTGTGTGTGTGTGTGTGTGTGTGTGTGTGTGTGTGTGTGTGTGTGTGTGTGTGTGTGTTTGTGTGTGTGTGTGAGCCTGGCCCTGCCCCCTCCTCCCCCCTTCCTGCCATCTTATCACTAGACAGAGGGGGGATGGGTTCTCTCTAAAAACAAAGTGTCTGTAAAGGTGCCTGCCATCTCTCTCTCTGTTTCTGCTGATACTTACTCTCTTGTTAAAAGGTGATGAAGTTTGCAGCGTAAGCCAGCCATCAGTGTTCTAGTTTTAAGGTTTTGCATACCTCAAAGTGTGTCTAAAAGTATCTTGGCAAGAGAAAAAAAGCCAAAATCCACCTAGGTCATTAAAAAGAAACCGAATTCCACGTTTTACAAATGAACAGACACAAATGCAGACTTGACTACTTGGCAGTTGATTAAAGCAGATTTGTCCTTTTTCATCTCTCAAAGGTTTGGGTCCTGTTCAACACTGGGTACAGAAATATATTCAATATACAGTCATTTGTACGTAAAGATATTTTAAGTTGTAAGCACTTAGAAATATACATTTGATTGCATTTAAAGTGGTTGTAGACAACTTATCATAATGAAGTAGTTGATTGCACAAATTTGTAATGGATGTAAAATAAAGACGACATTAGCATTTAAATTGGCTCCCTATAAGACTTGCTTTTCTCTATGAAATTATGTCTGGTTCTGAGTAGTGGTCTCCCTTTCACAATAAAAAGCCCAAACACAATACTTTCTGAATCACTGCAGGAAGTAATGTGCTAAAATGCAAATACAAATAGCTTACAGTAGCTCCCAATTAGTTGAACAATTGGAAAACCGCAAGGACTGTGGAAACACCTACTGGCAAAGGATTGTGGATGCAAATTATGCAAAGAGGAAGAAAAAACATTCTATCTAAAGCTATATAACACAATCTGCATATTGACAGTATGAGTACAACAAAAACAGTATGCATGTGGATGCAAACGACGATGTTCAGTAAACGATCAATCAAAATCGAAGGATCCAATGTATTTTTAAATGGAGCAGAAATAGAGCTAGTCTCCCAGTGCAAGTATCTTGAACAGGGAGTGTCATATTGGACTCGCACTTGACTTTTTAAGAAGCATATCCAGAAAGTATCCAATACCATTAAATTCAACTTGCAACATTTTAAACAAATTAGACCTTTTTCTTAACTGTCAATGCTGCAAAGTCATACCTCCACTGTATGATTCTATCCCACATTGAATACTGTTTTACAAACTGGTCGTTTGCTTGTGCCACACACCTGAAACCCATAGAACAGCTGTTCAAGAGAGCTATCCAGGTGTTTGACAGAAAGCCACAGTCATACCAGCACTGTACCATCCTCGAAAATCACAATTCTTGAGTTTTTGACAATTTTATGTCTTTTAAAAGTATGTGTTTTTTTAAATAATATTTACATGGGCTGGCCCTCCTCCCCTTGGGGGAATTCATCCACAGAAAACACACTGGACGCAGCACTAGGTCAGAAACCAGAGGAGACTGTGAAGTACACCACAGACGGACCACCTTTGGAGAAAATGTCCTCTCCATTAAAGGCAGCTCATTGTGGAATAGCCCCCCAACTGAGATACGGGATTGTCCCACTCTCAATAGTTTTAAAGGTCAACTTAAAGAATGGTTGAGCAACAAACAGACGTGTAATCACCGCTAAATAAATGCACTTTAACACAGGGGTATCTCCTCTTGCACTTTATGTAGCACTTTTATCTTATCTAGCACTTTATATATCATCGCTGCTACATTGTACTGCCATGTGGTAAATGCTTGTGTGCTGCTCATGCTCTTTCTGCATGTCATGTATTTATTTTTGCTGTATATATATAAATGTCATGTTCTTATATGCTGTATGTGACGGGACTATAGATGGAAATTAGCTCAGAGCTAAAATCCGGCTCATTTACACTAGTAGGCATTATTTTTGTTTTAAAGTGTTCATCAATGTGCACTACGGTAGCCCTGAAGAAAATTAAACATTCAAATATGTTATCGATGTCCCCATTCCCAGTTTGTTTTGGGAATAATTGCGATTTTTTCTATGTTTTGGTAGCTCTTAACAAAACAGCATTTTTGTAAAAGACTGCGACTCTAAAAGGCAAGTTTGTGATTTTAACACTGTTTCGATGAAACAATACATTATACAATATTACGACTTTTTGACATATTTTTAACACAATATTTTTTTTTTTGGTTGTAGGGCTTCAAGATATTTTCTATGTCATGCATAAACACGGTGTCATCTTTTCCTTGAAACTGACGTGCTCCCCGTTTTACAAAACAAGTTATTTTTCTGCTTCTTCATCCTCTGAATTTTCCTCCCCCGTCCCTCTTCCTTCAGCCAGCACAACAAGAATCAAGGTGGATCTGTGAAATGAAACACCTCTTACCAAAGCGTGACTTCCCTATTGAGAGCATGCGTCTTCGGCAGTAGGGTCTAAACCAATTGGCCAGATATACTAACATGCAGAACGTACGGTATGTTTGAAGACTAACCATTTATCCAATTCAAGCTGTCTTTAAGATGTGACATTGCGCTCTGACTATTCCCCGTAAAATGGTGACAAACTATTACTTATTCTTAAATTTGACTTCTTGCTGCTTGGTTGAAAATGATAGATGAAAAATAACTTTAAAAAAAAGACTCAAACAGCGAGGGACATTATACTGGTGAAAAAACTCTCAATTCTACAGATGACTCCCCCCACTCAATGCAATAAGTCCCTCCCTCCACTCAGCAAAGCATCTAAAACTAAGGACCCCACTAAGACGACAGTTTGAAAACTAGCTATGGATCTGAGAAAAACCAAGTCTCCCCCCGCGAGTTGCAGCCAGGAACAAACTCCTGGACTACCATCATCACCACCACTCTGGACACCCGAATCTTGCAGTACTACTGCTGCTTATTTTGCTCCTTGGGCCAAGACGTCTCTGTTTATGGACACAGTGAAATCAGTGTTGGTTGATATTGTGGAGAGGGTGATACATCGGTACAGAGAAGAAATATGCAACGGATGCCGAGTCAGTCACCCCGGCCAGAGGCAACACGATTGTCTGAATGACATGCCCGATTTTTTCTTCAGAAACAATTACAACGCGTTAATGAAAAGACTCTGGCTCACCGACTTCATTACTGAGATCGACCAGACTCTTATTGATAAAGAAATTTTCACGGATGATTGGAGGATCCAAGGCGCTTCGGAGGCTTTTCTGCACAATCTCAAAAATTGTAGACGCCTCAAGGAGAGACTTGAAAAGATCCATGCAGAGTTGGATGGAGAAGAAGAAGACTAATAACCTGCGGTTGGTTGAAGCCAGGGATTTTTTCTTTTTCGATACATTGACTTTTTCTTTAAAGTAAAATAAAAATGGGGAACTACTATGCAAAACGCTCGTTATATATTGATCAGAATGTAGTCAATACCCTTTTAATAAGTGTGGTGATGAGGACGATTGAAAACAGAGTGAGTAGTGATCCCCGTGTAAACAGAATGGCTGAAGTTTGTAAACTAGAAGACATTTTGGATATCGCTCGTTCTGGCAGTACTATTCCTGGTCATTGGGAAACGATTGTAAACTAAACATTTAAAGTGGTCCTGGAATCTTCATTTTCCGAAACATTCTGTAACATTACCGAAGAAATGAAACAAACATCAAAAGTGTATCATGTGCTCTCATTGTATGCTCTGTTTGTAGATGTAATGCATCTTTGTGTCAAAAACAGCATACACATGAATATTTCCAGTAATCTGGGGAATTCTAAGCTGGAGACGGTCCTGGGGATGTTACAATCAGTATAACTATTGATTTTGTGTGTGAAAATGTTTAAATGTAAATAGGAAATAAAAAATAAAAAAATAAAAAAAGTGTTTTTTACATTTAAAAAGTGTTGTCTTCATTATAGCAAGGGGAGCGTGTCTGACAAAGAAAACACAGAAACACAGAAACATAAAAACACAGAAACACCGACACACAGAAACACAGAACCTGAGTCTTTTTTTTAAAAGTTATTTTTAAATTTAAGAATAAGTAATGGTTTGTCACATCTTAAAGACAGCTTGAACTGGCTAAATGGTTAGTCTTCAAACATACCATACGTTATGCATGTTAGTATATCTGGCCAATTGGTTTAGACCCTACTGCCCTAGACGCATGCTCTCAATCGGGAAGTCACGCTTTGGGAAGAGGTGTTTCATTTCACAGATCCACCTTGATTCTTGTTGTGCTGGCTGAAGGAAGAGGGACGGGGGAGGAAAATTCAGAGGATGAAGAAGCAGAAAAATAACTTGTTTTGTAAAACGGGCAGCACGTCAGTTTGAAGGAAAAGATGACACCGTGTTTATGCATGACATGCAAAATATCTTGAAGCCCTACAACCAAAAAAAAAATATTGTCTTAAAAATATGTCAAAAAGTCGTAATATTGTATAATGTATTGTTTAATCGAAACAGTGTTAACATCACAAACTTGCCTTTTAGAGTCGCAGTCTTTTACAAAAATTCTGTTTTGTTAAGAGCTACCAAAAACATAGTAAACATCGCAATTATTCCCAAAACAAACTGGGAATGGGGACATCGATAACATATTTGAATGTTTAATTTTCTTCAGGTCTACCGTAGTGCACATTGATGAACACTTTAAAACAAATATAATGCTTACAAGTGTAAATGAGCCGGATTTTAGCTTTGAGCTAATTTCGATCTATAGTCCCGTCACATACAGCATATAAGAACATGACATTTATTTATATACAGTAAAAATAAATACATGATATGCAGAAAGAGTATGAGCAGCATATTCAAGGATGGTACAGTGGTGGTATGACTGTGGCTTTCTGTCAAACACCTGTATAGCTCTCTTGAACAGCTGTTCTATGGGTTTCAGGTGTGTGGCACAAGCAAACGACCAGTTTGTAAAACAGTATTCAATGTGGGATAGAATCATACAGTGGAGGTATGACTTTGCAACATTGACAGTTAAGAAAAAGGTCTAATTTGTTTAAAATGTTGCAAGTTGAATTTAATGGTATTGGATACTTTCTGGATATGTTTCTTAAAAAGTCAAGTGCGAGTCCAATATGACACTCTCTGTTCAAGATACTTGCACTGGGAGACTAGTTCTATTTCTGCTCCATTTAAAAATACATTGGATCCTTCGATCCTTAAAACTAGAACACTGATGGCTGGCTTACGCTACAAACTTCATCACCTTTTAACAAGAGAGTAAGTATATAAAACGTTATTTTGTATATTTTACACATCAGCAGAAACAGAGAGAGATGGCAGGACACTGTGTTTTAGAGAGAACCCCTCCCCCCTGCGTCAGCAAACGGCTTACGCGGTAATACCATCGCCCAGATGGTCCGCTTTTAGTTTCCCAGACGGTGCTTGTCAGGACTCTTTTCACTTCTGGCGGCGGGGGGATATTTCCTTCTTCTTCCTCCACATTGAGGGGTAACGGTAAAAACTCTTCTTTGATCTCGCTTTTTGTTTGCGTTTCTTTGCTTTTTGTTGCACATATCTTGTACACCGCTGGTTCCACAGTGTTTTCTTGATGCACTACTTCTTCCGATACAATGGTTGCGTGGAGATCTCTGGAAGACACCAGAGTTAACACAGCCCAATCTGTTGAGGTCAACGTTGCTTTAACACTGTGGGGTCCATACGTTTCTCCATTCTTCAGATTGTAGAAATGCAGTTCATTCGCCATATAGTTGAATACATATCCCCAAACATGTTCATTTTCCAGAAGCCATTTCTCTTCAAGATCTTCGACCGAAGGTGTTTGAACCCGGCACAGATACTGCATCCGTTTCTTGATTGGCGCTCCGGACGGATGGCGGTAAGTTGTCACAGGCGTCTCGCTGATTAAACCCATATCGAGGCGTCTCTTGGCCATTTTTCTTTTTGGAAAGATGACTTGATGATTGGAAATGACTGGCTTTTTATCTGCACGGGGTTCTTTTTTTTTTATCTCACTCCACCCCTTCGGTCTTCTGAAATCACATAATTGGGGCGGGCCCTTCTGTCACTTTTATGCATACTAATGTGATGGAAGCGGCATTTTGTTTTAATAGATTTGGGGGCGGGCCCACCTGTCACTTTTTATGCATACTAATGTGATTGAAACATTTTTTATGATACACCATAAGGCGCAACAGTGGGGGCCTTTCACACCTGTGAATACACATCACCCCCCTCCTATCGACGGATCTCACACCTACTTGGGATATCACACCTACTTGAGATCTCACACCTCGAACAAAGGGGAGGCGGGACTTAGCTCATTAGCATAAGTAGGGAGAGGTGTGACCTGTCACAGCACCTGTCACTTTCTATGCATATTAATGTGATGGAAGCGGGATGAATAATACTACTCATAGGTAAGCTGGAGAGATCTTGGATTGCCAGCACGAGCCGATGTCTGGGCGAAGAGGGAGATGTAGACAATGTAATGCACGAGAGCTGTTAGGTTGAGTACAGTGATGCATGAATATCATAACCTGGCTTATCAGCAAGCCATGTGAGCACGAAACCAAGAATATGAATGAAGTGCAGGATGCACGCAGAAAATGACATACACTTAGTTAAATACTGAAACATGGACCATGATATAGGTCTAGCTTAATTAGCAGTTTAGTACGCCGGGATGAGTCATAGATGCTGATAAGCTGATTGAGTGATTAAGACTGTCTTCTATCATCTCAAGTGAGAATGATGGAGGAACGCTAGTGTTAGATCCAGCAAGTGTGAAATAAATGTGTATGCAAAAGTGGAAATCTGAGTGTGCCGCTATGGCGGATGATCTCGTGCAGGGAAGAGTCGCTACTGAAGAGAGTGGGCTCGAGACTGCGACTCGCTTACCCTGCGAGATTCCCCCCAAAATGAAGCATGTGCAGTGCACGTTCTTAAGAGGTTTAAAAAAAAAAAAAACATATATCCGTGCGTGATATGATAGTAGTGCTGCGCTGAATGTTGGCATGTATTTACCTTACATCAGGGGTCACCAACCTTTTTGTCACCGAGGGCTACTTCAAGGGTACTGAGTAATACGAAGGGCTACTTGTTTGATACAAACTTCCTGAATAACATAATTGCACGGTTCACCTTTAATGATAATATTATTATTAATAATAATCAGAATACATATTAATTTACTGTATGTGAAGGACTGTCTGATCACATGTTAATGTTAATTATTCCTCACAATAATTATTAACAATGATTTACCATTGCTATAGCAACCCCATTGTTTTTTTATGAAAATGTATCTATATTTATACACATTCTCGCGAGATCTATCAGGGGTCGTTGTAATGCTGCGTTCACACCGGACGCGACTTCGCTCTAATCGCTCGAGTTTCACCGCTGCTGCCAGCTGTGTTTACTCGCATCATTCAAACAAGACGCGCTGGCTCGGGAGCTACAACTACAACAAAATGAACATATTTTACCGTGATTAAATTGTAATACACGTTTCTAAATGATCCCGAAGTAACAACATACTGATACCGGTTAGTAAAAACCATGAATTAATGCTTGACAAGTCTGCAGACAAGACGGCAGGCGAAAAACCTTTTAAAATGCTTGTTTTCTGAATGGAGATTGGGTCGACCAGGCTAAGCTAACGTTGTATATGCTCATTCCACACTCATAACAACGGCCTACAGACATAAATAAACCAGTGACTGTATTCGCCATGACACAGAAAAAGATATGAGGAGCTGTGATCTCTGCTTGCTAACTGCTAACAGCTAACTGCTGATGTTTTCTGGTTGAACGTCAGTGGCAGGCTGAGATCCTCACCACTGCCATGTGTGTGTGTGTGTGTGTGTGTGTGTGTGTGTGTGTGTGTGTGTGTGTGTGTGTTTGTCTGTTTGCGTTGTGGTGATGAGGCCCATGATCGTACCTGCTCATGCTAGCTTGTCTCAGCTAAAGGTGGAACGGAGATTTGGTGCGTGGAGTTCAACTCTGAACCTATCTGGGGTCAGAGTTCAATTTCACGCACCAAATCTCCATTTTACTTACCTATGTACATACAAAATGTGTGCTTTTAAAATGTTGTATTCAATATTGTCATTTTAAAAATAAAAATGTATTCAATAATCTTTTTAGACGAAGCTCCATGGTGACTTGTGCTATTTTTAGAACATGCACGCGGGCGACCAATTTCCCCCCTGCGGGCGACTTAGTGCCCGCGGGCACCGCGTTGGCTACCCCTGTCTTACATGATGCGACGAGTCTAACTAGATTTGCCTTTACCCTGGACCTTGGGACTAAAGATAGCAATAACATATGTCGGAAATTCTCGTGAATTTGTTGCAAACTGTCTTCTTGCCAGCCTGCACTTGACGCCTTGTGTTACTTAGAGATGAGACGCTGGAGAAGCAGGAGATGAGGTGAAGCTTCGCATGCGAGGATGTAGGGCCCGTTCAGCGTGAAGGCCGGAAGCGCCGGCATTCTGACAATGTTCAGCAGGATCCAGAAGAGAGCTACGAAATTGATTGCATTATCAACCGAGGCTTTGTCTATCATTCCCAGCATACGGCGTGGGGAAGCCGCTAGGCCCGGAGAAAGGCACTGAAGGGCAGAAGGGGGAGAGGTGGCCCTGCGCCCGCAGCTGTTACACGAGGTGGCTTGTTGGCTGCCGGTAGCCATCACGAGCAGCTCGGTGTCCAGCACGGACCAATCCAGGCGGATGTTGCAATGAGCTTAGGGAAGCGCTGCTTTGCTTGAAAAGCTCTTATGGTAGTAATAGAAAACTGATCTCCCGTGTTTAAGATGAAGATTGCCAATAATGGCCGTATAAGCATCTAATTCTATTCTTCTATCGGGGTAAACGGAACAGAGAACGTCACAGAAGATGTGGATGTGGAAAAACCTGACCCGGCATAAAACCCGGTGGCACGGAGGCAGGAAACACTGCCCTAATCGCAGATGAAGCTCCGGCAGAAACATTTTCCATGGACTGAAGGCGAGCGTCGATTGATAGCATGGAGCTAGCCAGGGATTGCAGGGAGCTGGCTAAGCTACCGTCCATTAGAGGCTGATTAGCCGTGCTCCCGGGCTGGTGAGCCTGGGAAGGGGTTGATTTTTTGGACGGGCGAGCTCCTGGAGAGCTTGACTTCCTTGTCCATTTTCCTCCGCGGCTGCGCCCCCGCCCTCGCCCGCGCCCTCGCCCTCGCCCTGATCTTTCGGGAGAGCTGACTGGAACTGCTGGCATGATCTGGGGGACCGCACCGGAGACTTGGTCCGAAAGCTCGCGGAGCTGGGAGAGAGGGAGGCCTGGAATGAGGAAATGCCCTGCTGCTGGAGACGAGCGATGAGGAAGTCTGCCTCTGCTGTACATGAGCCGCTGCGGGAAGCCAGACGAGCGCTCGTGCGCCGTTGGCTCGAGGAATTGGAAGCTACGTCGAGTGGTACGTCTGAGCCGGGATCGAGATCCTTCGAGAGAGGTTCGTGATCGGAATATTCCGAGTTAGACATCTTGAGGTTTATTTTCCTTTTCTTTAAAGTGCTTTACGAAGGAGGAGTATTGTTTGAACTACCACTTGCACATTGTCACATGAAATGACAGCTGACGAGAGGGAAGAGCAGATTTAAATGTGTCTTTCATTAGTCATGTCATTAACTCTTTGAAATTGTGTCAAGGGGCGAACTCAGAGGCATGAACCCAAATGCACAACTCAGACTCAGACGATTCAAAATAAAGTATTTTACTGGATTTAACACAGTAACAAAGTAAAGAACAAAAAAACACTCAAGTGGGAAACGTAACTAAACTATGGCTAAACACAAAATCACTCTTTCGAGGAAAACTACTAACTACAAGGAGCTTGAAACAAAACAATAGACGAGGATCAGGCTTGAAGGTACGTAGCGCCGGTTGTCTAGTCATGGGAGAAGACGAACTGGCACAGGACAGGGGGAGACTATAGGACAATATATACACACAAGGTAAGGAGCACAGGTGGAAACAATCAGGGCGGGGTAGACAATCACAAACGCAGAAGACACATACCCCTTTCACACCAACGCAGTTCCCGTTCTGGCTCCGTGCTTGCGCTCTTCTGGTTCGGAACCGTTTTTTCTTTTCAGCCACCGTTTTGTTCACACTGCCCAGAGCCCGACTAGTGCTGCCGCTGCTGCGTCATGACGTCAAGAAGGAAATAAAATAAAAGTATTTGTAGGACTATTTCAATTTTGTTGCACGATTGAAAATGTTTCGTATCTTGTATTTTGAGGTGATACTGTGGCACATAAATAAAAAACAAAACGGTTTTAATTAGGTCAACTAAAAAATGCGTCACATCCTGCTACGGTCCCGCACCAGCGCCTTTTCTTACAGGTGAATAACCTGACCCCCGGCTCGATGAGCGAACTATGGATAAATCATAGGGTGCAACTATATGTTTTATTTATTTCAAAGTGGATCCATTTTAATTGTATTTTCTTTCCTTCAAATGTGCAGAGGACTCCCCAAGTGCTGTGTTTAATTTATTTTAAAGTAGGCCAGTGTAGTTTTGTATTCTCCTTATAAGAGTTCTTTGTTTCTTATTAGAGGTTAACAGTTGTATAATGTAATAAATAATAGATGCAAAAAAACTGTAGTTTTTGTCTATAATATAACAATAAATAGAACTATATAAGCTATCAAATATGTTTTGCAACTCCAGACAAAACAAATTGTTGGAAAAGGGGGAAAAATGGCTCTTTTGGTCAAAAAGGTTGCACCCCTGTTCTAGACCGACAATTGCTTGGTAAGCACCGGTTTTCGGTACTTAGAGCCGGCTCCGCTGCTATGTGAACAGGAAAAAACGGTGCTTATCAGGCTCTAGCCATGAACCGGCCCTGGAACCGCGTTGGTGTGAAAGGGGCAACATAGGGGCGGGGAGCACAGCGACCTGAAACGAGAGGGAGAATTACTTTTCAAAATATAAACAGGATGCACAAGACAAAGGGACATGACAAAAGCTAATTTAAAGAATATAACTTTAAAATAATCTTTCGAGACATGACAATTTGGACACTGGTAGTTATATATTTTCATGTAAATGTTGACAGGATAAATTGCTTATCTCTTAAACCACTTTGAACCCCCCGTCTCCATAGGAAGCCCCTTCCCTCCCATGTTGTGGTTCCTTCCCGTGCTGCAAGACCACCACAGGGCTTTGAATGACCTCAGTGTGAAGAGAACAATGGCAGGGAGGGATGTGTTTTCCTTTGGAAGAGGGGGGAGACACCTTGACTTGTTGTCCTGACGCTGATACGACGTCATTATGCTGAAGAAGTTTTGTTTGTCTTTACCTTTCCTGTCACCCTCCATGTTTGACTGTCGGTTTTGTTTGGATGCTCATGCTACGGATTTATGGATGTTACAGTAGGTTCTTTCTACGGATTTCTCGATGTTAAGTTATTTCTTGTTTACCATCGTCTACAGCTTTTTTGGTAAATAAAGCTCGCCTTTTGTTATTTTACCTTTTTTGTCTTTTTTTAAAACTGCATTTGAGTCCTAAAATTGTCGGACCCTGACAATTTTTGGTTTACATGTATCTGCCCCTGAGCAACTTTTATAGGAATGATTGCAGCCCCGCCTCCAACGCTGTATCCAGTTCTCTTTATAGATCCATAAACTGGCCCTCTGGCCTGTCAGGCATCTCTTCAGGTCTTTAGACTTGTATCTGCTCTCGAAACAGCTTGGAGCAGTTTAGTGTTAAAGATCAGCTTATTAGTTGTTGGTAGTTTTATTTTGTTAACATCAAACCAAGCCAAACTATTCCCCCCTGTTCCCAGTCTCTATGTCCAAGGTAACTGCTTTAATATTCAGACTTACTCATCAATCTTATTTCCTGAAACTCTGTCAGAACTCTATACAACAATTAACATTATTCAGTAATTACTTATAATTCTGAAATGGGCTATTATGCTTAACGACTACTTTTACTTTAGCTACTTTAAGTTTATTTTGATGTATATTATTATATATTGATACATGCTAAACTATGATAGTGATGATAATCATTCGGATGTATACTGTTGATTAGATTCACTATGTTTATTTTTTTGTAATAACATTTAATACCACAGGTGATGATTAGTGCAAACCTTTTTTTAACGTCATTCAAACATATTTTAATGCTGGAGTAACTTGATATGAATCTACTATGACACCACATTGTGCAATATGAGCTATTTTGATTATTATGCAATAACTGTCTGCTACTTCTTTCTACTATTTAACACTGTAACAACAATATGTAAAATAACTTTAAAACAATGTGCAATATACGAATATTTTTATATTATTGAGAAGGCCTTTTTTATTTATTGTTTTTTGTTCTCTTATTTTCCTCTTTCTCTATACTGATTTTGATAAATGTCTGTAGAATGTCACAGGTTGTGAGTGTCCAACGCTGATCTGAGAACAGCTGAGCGGATGGACGCTGGAACATAATGTCCTGGCTACTCCCTAAAAATAAAGGAGTGTTACGACTGGAGCACACAAAAACTTGATAGGACCCAAATGCACGACTCCAGACAAAAGATAATTTCAAAAAAGGTTTCCACTGTGGTGATAAGCAAGGTAATCTATTCTCAAGGTTCAAAAAACGATCTGGCACTGAGCACAGGGAACACACAGAATATATACACAAACAATGAACTCTACAGGTGCAAACAATAAGGGCGGGGCAGGTAATCAGGTCCGTGAGCAAAGTGAGAAAGTAGGAGACGAACTAACTGAAAATGAGAAAGGAAATGGCAAAGTAAAACAGGAAATGGCAGACAACAAAAAAGGGTAGCAGAAATGGACTAAAACTAAACAGAGAAATAATATTAACAGATCAGCCGAGACACAACAAGGAGTCTCAATGAAAGGAAAGAGGCTGTCGCAAAGACAGGAAACCAATCAGTGAGGAGGAAACACACAGCGAGGGATAACATTACATGCTGATTTTGCCTTAGTGTTCATATTATCTCGTACTCATTACAGTCATTAAGGCCTAAAGCAACTGTGTCCTTTAAAGCATTACAGAGGGTCGCGAGGCCTTCATACATTTTAAGAGGTGACTACTTATTTCTTTAAATACAGATAGCACTCAGCATTTCACACATTTCTGATGGAAATATATGACATTGTTCATTTTAAATTATATTACTTGGTATATAACACACAACTATGCACTTTTTTCCCATTTTTTATTTATTTTGAAAATAAAAACACTATTATATAGATTCACATTTGAATTTGGAATTTACACTATAATTTTAATTAACCATAAAATCATCCTATGGGCTTCCTTAGACATGCCTTACTCTGGAAAAAAACAAAAATATTCACCTATTTTAATTGTTTTAATAATTTTTAAATAAACGCAAAGTGTTTAAAAGTGTTTGTTTATGTCCCTAACCTGTAATAAAGGTTTTTCTGTAATGCTTTAGCAGCTGACTTCCTGTTCAGGATGGTTAGACACAACTACACAGCCTCTGGGGCACTGTGTTATCCAACCATCTACTTTCAAACACAGCCAACTACCACTGCAGAGGAGGGGACAGGAGTGTGTGTTTGTGTGTGCTGGAGAGGGAATTAGATATAGATACTGTCAGTCTGAGCATGCCAGGGTACATGCTGGTGCAGCACAAGGTAAGGCAGGGTGAGAAAAACACGGAGAATTACATAATTCTGCGCTGTCAAGACAAATAGTTATTTCGGGTAATGACACCAACTGGAGTATAAATCAGGTCAAAGCCTCAGCAGAGGCATGCATGTGGTCAGCAGAAGACAGCAGGCTTCTCTGAAGTGTGGAAATATGTTCAATATCGAGAGACTAGGAGAAATGCAATCAATCAAATACAACCAATAAAATAAAAGCTCTATTACCTCATTCACACCAACGCAACTCCGGTTCCAGCTCAATGCTAGAGCTTTTCAGGTTCAGAACCGGTTCTTCGGTTTAGCTCCGGCTCTTTTCACACTGCCCAGAGTCCGACTGGTGCTGCGTCATTGCGTCATTGTTTGCGTCATGACGTAACCGTTTGCGTGCCTGCTTCATAAAGCCAAAGCGCGCGGAAATCCCTCACAGTTGACACCGACAACAACAACAATGGCCGATTGTGCTCCAGCTTCCTCTGTACCTCTTCGGAAGACCAGATTCCCAGTAGGTAGCTGGTCTCTTCAGTGGACAACTGCTGCTTGTTAAGTTTCTCCATCGTTGTTTACAAACTGGATAAAACGCTGGCTTTTTGTTGTTGTTCAGGAGTTGATCCCGCTCCTGTCCCTGCCCCTGCCCCTGCCCCTGCCTCGACGTAAGTGTGACGTATGTGGTGCTTTTGCTCTGGCCGGACAATTTTTTGGTGCTTGAAACGAACCGGATTCCGGAGCTAAGAAGCTGCTCCACTGCGGTGTGAATAGGAAAACCTTGTGCTTTTCAAGCTCCAGCTCCACACCGGCCCTGAAACACCGTTGGTTTGAATGAGGTATATAAGGAGGCACTGGCAAGCAGAGGAAGTAACCGAAAGGAACAAACAAGCCTTTGCGCTAGTTAGCTGTTGGGCTAGGCGAGCTGTTGTGCGACGAGGCAGCTTTAGCTCAGGGCCTACCCATAAATAAGTAAAGATATGAAAACATGTATCACTTTAATCAGTGAGTTCAATACTTATTTCCCTTTTAAAGCATTGCATTTCACACGCTGCAAATATTTGTTTCAATTAAAGTTAAATTAACATTTGTATTAAGTATTTTTTTATGGTAAACAACAGTGTGAAACAGTCCCTTCTCAGGGTTGCCAACTCTCACGCATCTGGCGTGTGACACACGCTTTCACTCTCAATCTCACGCTCTCACGCTGCCCAAACTATTCTCACGCCAAAAACAAGATGAACCGGCGATCGTTTTTGGTTGGTTATTTACAATGTTGAGTTGACAGCTGCTCAAACTGTCGATCCGCTCCCTCCCCGCCCCCACCACCCTTAACAACGTTAACAGACAGCAGAGCAGTGGGAGCCGGTTGGTCAATCCCCGCCCCATATTGCGCATTCGCAGATCTAAGATCCAGTAGAAATGATAAAAAGTAAAAATCTGCTGCTTATTGTTCTACTAGGCCAAAATAGATTCAAAGAGTATATGAGAGTGAGAGTGTGTTAATTAATATATTTGGCAGTTTGGAGTAAGTCTGTAGATTTGTTTGTGTCTGTGTGTTTCATGTATAGGCCCCTCACGATAATTAATTTTGTTGGATACATTTTCCCGGAAATGGTTGCGATAAACGATAATATTGTATGCACCGTTGTATGACCATTTTAGACCACTGACATAATGATAATATATAATAATATAATAATGATAATATATAATAATAATTCAAGTATATCCTTTCAAACTGCTTGTCACATCCTCATGTAAATGGCAATTTACAGCAAAAGTTATTTATCGTACGATAAGTCAATTAATTGCTTATTGCGACAGGCACACAATAAAACAGTGGAAACAAACATGTGTTTGACTTTCATTAGTGAATTAAACTTTGTGCCCTTTATAGTCTGTGTCCAATATTGTGTATTTGTATATATTGTATATATATCCTATATATATGCTAAGGTCCCGCTACTGACACGATAGCAGTCATTTAGTGCGCATATGTGTATTAAACCCATGATATCAAAATCTCACTCCAGCCAGGTACCCAAAGTTGGCAACCCTGCCCTTCTACATTGCTGCCGTAATGTCTTCAGGGTAAAACCAAATATAGAAGAGTAGCTTTTGGCGAGCAGAGTTTTGGACTCTTACTGCCCTATATTGTATGCACATTTTCAAAGGTGTGGAGGTTTCTGAAACTTCAACACAATAATGTGCACTGCAGGCACCAGGATCAACAGCCTTATTCAACGGTGTGAGTGTGGAGGATATATGCCCGGCGGCGTCTTGGTCAACGCCAGGCCCCTTCATAAGGTTTTATCTCTTGGACATGTTTGAAGCCTACAATTGAGCGGCCCGACCAAGTAAGGAGGCAGAGGCAGAACGTCCAAATATAACCCGGTGTGGGCATTTATTAAATGATCAACACAATGACACACAGCCTCAATCCTGCTGTTGTTTCCCTGAGCACAGCCTGCAGCCACAGGATCTCACACACACTACCAGCCCAACAAGAAAATAGCAACTAAATACACACACAGACTAATCAGCAATTACACACAGGTGGGGGGGGGAGGAGACAACACAGGGCACCACGTGCACACAATCAACAGCCACAGACATGGGGGAATGGAAACACTTTTAACATAAAACCAGCAAACAGAGACAGACAAACTAAAACACAGACAGATGCACAAACTACATACATTTCACCACCAAGAAAGCTACACAATCCGTAACGGAGGCCGAGATCTATGGCCCCAGAGATCACCTCTGTTACAACATGTCTGGCTCTTTCTCCTCGTATGTGCTTGCTGGGGAAACACAGGACTGGTAAGGAGGGGGGGGGGGGTGGTTCAGCGGGCATCTGACCCCCTCCCCGGGCGTAATGCGCTTACGTTTTTTCCGGGCCCCCTGGAGGGTCCCGGGGACGTGGTGCGCACTGTGCCCGTACGGGGCTGGAGGGCTCTCCTCGCCTGCCTGGGGGCAGGAGGGGAGAGCCCTCCACATTATAGTCCACACACACTCTGCACGGGGTCAGTGTCTGAGTGTGGGGGACATGGGGCACTTGCGCTCTCCCCGTGCTCCTTAGGGACTCAGGAGAGGTGGTGCATAGTGAGCCCATAAAGGGCTGGGGACTCTCTCCGTCTGCCTATGGGCGGGCGGGGGGGAGCCCTCAGCACTGTTTACCGAGCACACTTTTTCACGAGGTAAGCGCGTCACAGTGTGCTCTGTCAGCCGCAGCCCAGACTTCTCGACGGTTACAACCGGGGGAGAGGTGAGTGAGGCGCAGCGGCTGCTAACCAGAAGGCCGGTCAGGGGCAGTGAGGTGGAACGGTGTTGTTGGACGACAGCGCATGTAAAGAGATAGCCTGTGAGAGATATAACGAGGGGTTACGTATGGTAACCCTTGTTATATAAGCACAGGCGGAGCCCTCTACTCGGGGCACTGTCTGTCCTATACCGCTCGCTGAAGAGCGGTGTAGGATGACGGACAGGAGGCCTCATTTTATACGGTGAGATGCGCGCGCATTCAGGTAGGCCCGCCCCGGGGCTGGCTACGTCTATAGAAGTCTCAGTAGGTGAATGCTTGCATGATAAGGTAGTACCCATAGAGTCCAGTAGAGGGCTCCGCCTGTGCTTATATAACAAGGGTTACCATACGTAACCCCTCGTTTCTTGCAAGATGTTGCGTTTTGCCCCCGTGGGGTTTCACTGGTTAATAGTAATGACAGCACAGCTAACAGCAAAACAGAGCTTAAGATAGAGTATGAGGTTAAGGGCTATATACAGTATGTTTTGAGTTGTGGAGCATCTATGATTACCTCACAAGGAGTTAATCCATTCATGACTTGTGGCTTTAACTGTCCATTTTGTTCTTTTTATACACTGCCATGGGCTTTCAAAAAGTAAAAAGTAAAAGTGGCTAAAACAGGAGATATTAAGGAACGGTTGACGCAGATGTACAAAGATGAACTAGCAATAGGAGGGAAGGGAGCACAACAAATGAATCCACAAGAATTAGAAGTGTGATAACAGGGAACAGGTGGCTGCAGGGAAAATGAGAGACAGGTGACACTCAGTAGGGTGGGCACACAATCAAACAATGGCAGCACGTGAGTTCATCTGAAACGAGAGGAGATTTAAGAGATCAAATAAACAGAAAACACTTAACATGATTGAATGAAAGACATGTAACAAATGGAAAACCTCATGACATGTATTCAGAGGACCAAGACCATCTATCAAGAGATTTTCAGCACACCACCTAATGCATTTCCATGAGCATATTCTCAAAATCTCACTACTGAACTTTTTCTTAGCAATAACCATTTAGAAAGTAAAATCATATCATAGTTAACAGTGGTATTGCTTACATTTTTAAGTTGTTGCCGAAAAGATAGGTGGATGATCTGTTGTTGTCAGATCTACAAGTACATGCTGTCATTTAGGGCAGATCTCTGTTGTGATGACATTCTCGGGAATTCGCAGTGCGACTTCTGGTGTCATTTGTTCAGACAGAGAACTCTTCTCCCACTCTGTGCTCTTCCTCCTTCTCTGATATGAATGACAGATGTTCTTCTCCATACAGCTGTTGCTCACCAGGAGGAGATCGAAGTAAGCTCTATGCTGATGATTAATCCCCCTTCAGCACATCTTCACACCATCAGCACTTTCCCAAGAGAGACACTTCAACTAGGTCAAATGGGAGCATACGCTTCATGTATGTACCTCTTGAATGTGCACATGGCCTATGTTATCCCAACTAACTGGAGCCAGGATGGACCAATATCAAGGCCTCTAACTCACTTAACTTCTTCTCAATTGTGTGACTTTGTGTTTCAATCAATCAATCAATCAATGTTTATTTATATAGCCCAATATCACAAATGTTACATTTGTCTCAGTGGACTTCACAGTTTGTACAGAATATCAGTATGACAATACGACACCCTCTGTCCTTAGACCCTCACATCGTACAAGGACAAACTTCCAGAGAAAACCCACAGTTTAAAGGGAAAAATGGGAGAAACCTCAGGGAGAGCAACAGAGGAGGGATCCCTCTCCCAGGACGGACAGACGTGCAATAGATGCCGTGTGTAAATTGAAAAGATAATACATTTGCAACATAGGTAGTCCAAATGTTTGGAAATGCATGTGTGTATAATAGGAAGATGAATCCATGAGTATATCCATCCAGGACTTATGATCCAGGACCACAGCCACGACTCAAGATCCAGGACTCGCAATCCATGACACAGGACCGCAGGATCATCCATGACTCCGGATCCCGGCGTATATAGACACCAAAAACAAAGACATTTGGGGAAGCTGGGTTAATCGGAACATGAGAGTACACAGGTATAGACAGAGAGAAGGAAGAAGTAAGATGTCCCCCGACAAACTAAGCCTATATCAGCAAAACTAGGGGCTGAATCTAATCAGCCCTAACTATAAGCTTTATCAAAAAGGAAGGTCTTAAGCGCACTCTTAAAAACGGATAGGGTGTCTGCCGTCCGAACACAAACTGGAAGCTGATTCCACAAAAGTGGAGCTTGATAAGAAAAGGCTCTGGCTCCCATTGTACTTTTAGAGACTCTAGGAACAACCAACAACCCTCCATTCTTGGAACGCAATGCCCTAGTAGGACAATAGGGTATAATGAGTTCTTTAAGGTAAGATGGCGCCTGCCCATTAAGGGCTTTGTAGGCGAGAAGAAGAATTTTAAATGATATCCTGTGTTCTATAGGGAGCCAGTGTAAGGCAGCCAGAACAGGAGTAATGTGGTCCCTTTTCCTAACTCTGGTTAGTACACGAGCTGCAGCATTTTGAATCAGCTGAAGCGACTTGACTGACTTCTTGGTACACCCTGATAATAAGGAGTTACAATAATCCAGCCTTGAAGTAACAAATGCATGGACTAGTTTCTCTGCATCGTTTTGAGGCAAGATATGCCTGATTTTTGCAATGTTACGTAGATGGAAGTAGGCGGTCCTTGAAATTGATTTTATGTGGGCGTTAAAGGATAAATCCTGATCAAATATAACACCAAGATTCCTTACAGTCTCACTGGAGGCCAAATTAATGCCATCCATAGTTAATATATCTTTAGATAATTTGTTTCGTAGATTCTTCGGGCCAAGTACAATAACTTCAGTTTTGGTCGTGTTTAACATCAAAAAGTTTAAGGTCATCCACGTTTTTAAGTCCTTGAGGCAGTCTTGAATTTTATTTAGATGATTAATTTCATCAGGCTTGATTGATAAATATAGTTGAGTATCATCCGCATAACAATGAAAGTTTACAGAATGATTCCTTATAATATTGCCTAACGGAAGCATATATAGGGTGAACAAAATAGGTCCAAGCACTGAGCCCTGTGGCACTCCATGGCTAACTTTGGTTTGCATGGAAGATTCATCGTTGACACGTACAAACTGAGAGCGTTCAGATAGATAGGACCTAAACCAGCCTACTGCAGTTCCCTGTATGCCAACTAAGTGCTCTAGTCTTTGCAATAGGATATCATGGTCGATAGTATCAAATGCAGCACTAAGATCGAGCAAGACAAGAATAGAGACAAGTCCCTTGTCAGAGGCTATTAGAATGTCATTTGTGACTTTAACCAGAGCTGTCTCTGTGCTATGTTGTGTTCTAAAGCCAGACTGAAAATCTTCAAATAAATCATAGTTTTTTAAGTAATCACACAGCTGTTTTGCGACTGCTTTCTCAAGAATCTTTGAGAGGAACGGAAGATTAGAAATAGGTCTATAGTTGGCTAAAACCTCTGGATCGAGGTTGTGCTTTTTAAGAAGCGGTTTTATCACTGCTACTTTGAATGATTGTGGAACATAGCCTGATAATAAAGACATATTCATAATATTTAATAAAGAAGTGCTAATTAATGGAAAAACTTATTTTAACAGCTTAGTTGGAATTGGGTCTAAGATACACGTTGATGGTTTAGAAGAGAGAATCATTGAATTTAATTGTTCAAGGTTTATGGCTGAAAAGCATTCTAGTTTACTATCTAGTGTAATATTAGAACTTACGTTTCCGGGAGCTGTTGATAACACTATACTGGTTAAAGGCAAGAGGTCATTGATTTTGTTTCTAAGAGTAACAATTTTATCGTTAAAAAAGCACATAAAATCATTACTACTGAGTGCTATGGGAATAGAAGGCTCAGTCGAGCTGTGGCTCTCTGTCAGCCTGGCTACAGTGCTGAAAATAAATCTTGCATTATTCTTATTCTCATCTATTAATGAAGAGTAGTATGCTGCTCTCGCTTTACGCAGTGCTTTCTTATATTCATTGAGTGTAATATGCCAAATTAAACGAGATTCTTCAAGTTTAGTGGAACGCCATATCCTTTCAAGTTACCTCGACTTTTGCTTTATTTTGCGGGTTTCGGCATTATGCCATGGAGCTAATCTATGTTGTTTTATTTTCTTCTTTTTCAAAGGAGCAACAGAGTCTAATTTTATTCGCAGCGCATCTGTAGCACTATCAACAACATGATCAATTTGGGGTGGTGTACATTTTGTATAAGTTTCCTCCCCTACATGCAGATATGCTATCGAGTTAAGTATTGGTGGAATCTCTTCCTTAAATTTGGCTATAGCACTAACAGATAGGTTTCTGCTGCAGGAGCTTTTGGCTAATGCTTTGTAGTCTAGTAACAGTACTTCAAAAGTTACTAAGAAATGGTCGGATAAAGCAGGATTATGCGGTTCGACTAATAGTTGCTCAATTTCAATACCATAAGTCAGAACAAGGTCAAGAGTGTGATTATAGCAGTGGGTTGGTTTATTTACACTCTGACAGAAACCAACAAAATCTAATATAGAGTTAAATGCAACAGTAAGGCTATTTTTATCATCGTCAACATGAATATTAAAGTCACCTACGATAATTACTTTATCTGTTTTAAGTACCAAAGCTGATAAAAACTCAGATAATTCTGATAAGAATTCTGAATAAGGACCTGGTGCACGGTACACTGTAACAAATAAGATTGGCTGCAAAGTTTTCCCGGTCGGATGCGTAAGACTGAAAACACACACACAGACACACACACCGTTAATATTGGGTATTTTATTGGGTTCGGGATTCCTATGGATGACTGCCTAGGAGAGAGCGCAGAGAAGCGTGTAAGACTGCGACTCTGCCTCCTGGTCTCAACTCCAGTTTGTCATGGATTAAGTCCACAGAGCCCTGAAATGTTTGCCGAAATGAGATTTGCACCTTCCAAAGTAGGATGAATGCCGTCTCTCTTAATCAGACCAGGTTTTCCCCAGAAGGCTGTCCAATTATTCACGAAGCCCACATTGTTTGCTGGGCACCACCAAGACAACCAGCGCTGAAATGATGACATGCGGCTATACATGTCATCATTGATCAGATTGGGGAGGGGACCAGAGAAGATTACGGTGTCCGACATTGTTTTAGCATAACTACACACCGATGCCACATTAAGTTTGGTGCATTCTGATTGGCGTAAACGAACATCATTACCACCGACGTGAATAACAATCCTACTGTATTTACGTTTATTTTTAGCCAGCAGTTTAAGATGCGCCTCAACGTCGCCCGCTCTGGCCCCCGGAATGCATGTGACTGTGGACGCTTCGGTCTCTAAATTCACGTGTCTCATAATAGAGCTACCAATAACCAGAGTTGGCTTCTCAGCGGGTGTCTCGCTGAGTGGGGAATATCTGTTAGATACGTGAACGGGTTGGTGGGGACCTGCGGGTTTCGCGTTATGCCCCTTCTGAACAGTCACCCATTCTCCCTGCTGCTCGGGAGTTGCCGGGGGACGGCTAAGAGGAGCTACCTTTTGCCGGTCCGCACCGGCTAACATGGGCTTTACTGTAGCTGAGTTATTTTCTAAGATGCGGAGCCGGGCTTCTATGGCTATGATTCCCGCCTCCAACCTAACAACTATACTACATTTAACACATGTATCGGTACCAGTAAAGGAGGTAGGGGAGTAACCAAACATGAGACAGTTAGAGCAGGAAATAGCACCCGAGGGTGGGGAAAGAGCCATGGCTAGCTATCAAGCTAAAGTAGCTACCGTTAGCAAACCCGAAAAGAGTGTAGGCAACTGTGGAGTTACAGTCGCTAAGAGAAGGAGAGTTTGTGAGTGCTTAAGCTGTAGTAACGTGTGATTACAACGTCAGGCAGTTGCCGTGATCAAGAGTTTTAAAACGATCGATTAAGTTAAGATAATAAGCTATCAGCAACAGAACAGGCACACGGGATACCCGGAGATGACAACAACAACCGGAAGTTACAACATGCTTACCGCAATAGTGGTCCGTGTAGAAACAACTCAACAATGCTGGCTTGTGGCCCTTTGGATTTAAATGACCACTTGATGACAGGTGTGTTTCTAAATGCCATTGGCTTATTTTGCAGTACATCTACTGATGGAAGCAGGTGATCATTTACTTGGGTGGGGCTAGCCCCACTGCTTATGTGTAAGATACAGCAATGCAAATGGACAATTATGCATATTTCAATTACTACTGTTACAGCCTATTTTGCTATTTACCAACCTGTTGGTTAAGGCTTGGGATTTGCTTCCTGCATGTGGTTAAGTTCAGGCTACAAATCACACAACCCTAAACCTAACGTTAACTGATTTAGGTTGAATGAATACTAATACAAGTGAACACGTCCTGTCTTATAAGTCAAGTCAGAGTTGTTATGGTGACTGATCCTTCTTATAATGTTACCTCAACTGAAGTAGTAACTTATTAAATGTACTCTTTTTACTGTCAAAAACATTTAAACTTGCATCCGATTAAGTGTCTGACATACAAAACCAATTATGGGGCGTTAGTAAAGTTGGAGACGAGCGTCTTTCAGCCATGTTTTTGTGGTGTATCTGTTGGCACTTTCTGCTGCTGCCGACATTCTCCACCGTCCACTCAGCATGTGGAATCTGTGGAAGGTGTCAGCAAAATTGCACTGATTTACTTTTCTATCTACTTATCTTGGCAACTAGAGAGTATAGGGTCTCTTCATTTTCATACATCCTTCTTAAATTTCAATATTTTCACATCCGTTTTCTTGAATGAAGCGGTTTGAGAGAGTGGTGTGAAAAAGTTCTGAAAACCACTTGTTTGATTTAATATGTGTTTCATAACAACAGCAATTATTTATTGTTACTTAATACAATGCAGGTGCAGAATGTACGTGGTAGTTGGCTGTATTCTTTGAATCATGTTCAAGTGCCTTATTTTGACAAAGACGCAAGCAACCTAATGCGACACAATAGTCGACTCCATCACCATCATTGGTTTGGTAAATTCCCTTTAAAAAGAAAGTGAAAATCTAAATTTCTTTTGCTAATATTTCTCTCCTCGGCCACAATGTCTACTGTACATAATTGTTTACAGAGCTTGAGGAGATGAAATGTCCAAACATGAGTGCTGTGTGCAAAGTGGATCATATCTCCTCTCCCTGTGGATGTTCCTACGATGGCATTGAGACTTTGACTCAGGTCAAGTCTCCAGGAGAACAGAAAATAATCAGAGAGTTGGCGCAGCGCCTGGCATGTGAGCTACAAAACCTACGTCTACACTCTACACCCTCTGTACTCTCCCGATCTACTTCCTGCTTGGCTGTGCTGCATTTCCCTTTCAGACAAATACAGGTTGCGGTTAGATTATCAAAACAAATCTGCTCCTGTGACTTTTCCCAACCACTGTTGCTTGACCTCTGGGAAAGAGGTCACGAGGTAAAGGAGAGAAGGGAATGAGAAATCATCAGGAAAAGAGATTGTTAACTACAATTTTCAAAGCGGACCACTATAAGTGCATAGAAATACTTCGCCCCATGTGCTAACACATCTGTCAGTGTGCATAACCCCAGTTCAAACATGTTGAAAAAAAAGCTTAAGAAACCCCACACAACTCAGTAGACACTGTGACACTTGGTCCCTTACATGTATTCCTGATGTGTTCTATAACATTATTCTCACTATCCTTCTGCCAGAGTGATAAAAGCCTGTGTCCGATATTTTTTTTTTTTTTTTTGCTGTTATTTACAATGGGGAGCAGCCAGGGGCCTCATTTATAAACGGTGTGTACGCTCAAAAGATGGCGTACGCCAGTTTCTACGCAATGTTTGCGATTTATAAAAAACAAAGTTGACGGGAAAATGTGCAGTCCTCCACGCAAACTCTGACCCATGCGTACGCACTAAGCACAAAAACGGGAGGGACGAGAAACTGCGACACCGTTAGCAGAAGGAAGAATGGAGAGAAATATGTGGAAATAATACCATAAATATAATGTTACCTCTCATTTATCATATATGAAGAATTCATTTGCAAAGATGTATTGAAGCCAATCTTAAAATGATCAAACAAACGCCTGTTTGAGACTCCTCAGTGCACACAAAAACATAACTCACGTGTGTCGAGTGCATAGGTATTGTGAGTCCAACAAGTTATTTGACTATTTAAAATGTTCAGTTAAGAATCATGTCCACATTTACATATCATTTGGCCAGGTATGTTGAAGTATGAGAATAGAGGCTTAATCTTCTCTCTCCGGGTCCCTTTTTCTTCATTATTCAAACCATTATTTTCATTTTTTTTTGGTGTATAACTGCAACAATATGAATTTCTTCAAGAAAAGGTGTTTGATCGAGACTATACCACGAGTAACATAACTCTTTGCCCTTTGAGAGCAACATTACTAAACAGCAACATACACTTTTTGCTTGGACAACACTTCATACAAACCAACATACCAGATGAGAAAATGTGTTCTGTGCTACTCAAGTTTGTCAGTGTTGTTATTCAGGTTCAGGTGAAAGAGACTGCTGTTATACATAAGGTTGAAGAGAAGGCTATGTGAATGGCATTACAAGTGGTTTTGAAAAGGGATCATAAGTATCAGGGACTTCCATACATTTCTCAAGCCCTCAGTCTCCTCTATGCTAGCACAACCTCTATCTTTGATGTGAGCCATATAAAATTATGCATGTGTGAAGTGAATTCATTCAGAGACAGTGGTTTATTATCAAAGGGCCAACAGACAGGGCAGTCCGCGTCAGGGAAGATGTGAATGTGTGTGTGTATTACTGGGTTCCATTGCAGTGTGACTGTTTGTGACATAAAAGAGTTGGGAGCACATCCTGGGCATCCCCCCTTAACCCACTTGAGCGGGACAGAATTTGGAGGACATCACTGAACTCCCCTCTATACTTAAACATATGAATTAAACACTTTTCTAGGCTTATGCTGGCATGGTTATGTGGTGGGCACCCTTATACACTTTTATGGATTTATCCGGCTTTAAAGGTTCCCTGGGATGTAGTTGGAGATACGCTCTATGAGATCTTGAACATGGAAGCAGTCTTAAATCCAGCTACATACTTGCCGGACATCCCGCCCAATGGCATCATTTCTGAATCAAAAACTAGTTGCGAAAGCACAACTTTTAATTGAACAGATTATTCTCAAGAACTGAAAAGTCAGAACACTCAACTGTTTCAACTTAAACAAATGGTTAGAGGACTTTATGAGCATCATAAGAATGGAACAAGCTGCCTTCTCCCTGTCAAATTTTGATAGGAGAGGTAACAGGTTATGGGTCACAATAAAGTCTTTCCTGAAATTAAAGGTCCCCTATAATACTCTTTTTCAACAATATGTTATAGATCTCAGATATAAACATGTCTCATGTTTGGCTGAAATACCAAAAAGGTCATTGTAGCATGCCATATACCCCTCTGAAACAGAGGGGTATATGGCATGCTACAATGACCTTTTTGGTTTTTGGTTTCAGACCTGTTCCAAAAGTGCTATGCAAATGAGCTGCTTCTGCTGGCCACGCCCCTCTGAGAAATTATTGGTTTAAAAAACACAATGGTGCTCTAGGACAGGGGTTCCCAACCTTTTTTCCCAAGAGCTCCCCCAAATGACTCCTGTTGGAAGTTGCGCCCCCCCCCACACACACACACACACACACACACACAAGGGGGGGAAACAGCGGTAATTAAAGTTTCAAACCCTCAAAAACGCTACAACTACTGTCACAAACTAGATGAATGTGAAGTATTTTGTTAAAGGAGGATGAAAGCGTAATTAAGGAGCACTATTGGAGTGACTTTGATGGTTATTGGACTCAGAATTAATTCATTTGGATTCCCGCTGTATGAAGAAATTAAAGGACGGCGCAAGTGGAAACAATTCAGAAAGGGATTAAACTGTTTAAAACACATGCTCAAAGTAAGCCGGATTTTGCCGATGTGTTTATGTGGATTCAAAAATCGTAAATAATCTACAAAATGGAGGAGACCGATCTGATTGGAGCAACTGTGACAAATATCCAACTGAAACCAGCATGGACAATGACTATGTTTTAAAAATGCGCTTATCCAGACAAGCCCGGTTTGGAGACTTAACGCGCTGAAGAAAAATTTATATTAAAGAAAAAATTATAAATTTCTGTCTTTTTATGCCTTTATTAGATACTAACTTGAATTGTTATTCAAATTAATTAATCAATTATTTTTTATATTTTATTGTAATGTATAGACAAGGATTTTAGTGACAATCATGTATTGCGTTACAACTCTAAATTTGATATTTGGCCTCAAATCATCTGAGGCCTGGCGCAATCTTTGGCGCCCACCCAAGGGGGCGCGTCCCCCAGGTTGAGAACCACTGCTCTAGGAGGACATTCAGGTGATAAGGTGGGCGGGTGATAGCTTGGTTATTGGCAAATGGTTGCCAACCCAAAACACATTGTGACATCACAATCAGCTCATCTTCAGGGGGACACATGTTGATGTAGAAGAGACATGAAGAAGAGAGGACACATGTTGATGTAGAAGAGACATGAAGAAGAGGGGACACATGTTGATGTAGAAGAGACATGAAGAAGAGGGGACACATGTTGATGTAAAAGAGACATGAAGAAGAGGGGACACATGTTGATGTAGAAGAGACATGAAGAAGAGGGGACACATGTTGATGTAGAAGAGACATGAAGAAGATGGGACACATGTTGATGTAAAAGAGACATGAAGAAGAGGGGACTCGTGTTGATGTAGAAGAGACATGAAGAAGAGGGGACATATGTTGATGTCGAAGAGACATGAAGAAGAGGGGACACATGTTGATGTAGAGACATGAAGAAGAGGGGACACATGTTGATGTAGAAGAGACATGAAGAAGAGAGGACACATGTTGATGTAGAAGAGACATGAAGAAGAGTGGACACATATTGATAGAGACATGAAGAAGTGGATTTTGCATAATAGGTGACTTTTACATCACCAGGGGCGTCATTTATAAAGCCTTGCGTAAGATTCACGTGGGAAGGTTGCTTACATAGGACAAAGAAAATAAATACGCACAGACATTTTCCGATTTATAAAACGCTGCGTGTTCCCTTTATAAATCACAATCAACTCGAAATGCGGCGCAGCTTTTGCGGGCTTCACGTAACGCCCACATTTGCCTATAAATAGTCAAAGAAACGCCCCGTATTAATACTGCATGAAGAAGATCGCAGGAAATGAGGACAGAACAGCTAAAAAACACATCTCACACCGTGTCAGATTCTAGTTCTTTTGGGGAGGTCGAGATAAATCATATTGTTTGGTGGATGCAGTTTGAACCAGAGTAGCAGCATGGAGGTCGGATCGTCACCAAAATAAATAAATAAGTGGTCCGAAAGAAGTTAATGACAAAATACACATAATCTTCCTCAGGCTGTGTGTCAGTGTGTTTGTGCCGGGGACAGGAGACCCCCCATGATGAGAAACTGTAAGAAAGTATCGGGGGATCCCTGCGGAGTCAATTAATGTTCATTTTTTAATTTGGTGGTTTGTGTTCCAGCTGTCGATCAGCTGTGCGCAGCGTCTCCACTGCAGCCTGCGCGTCTCACCCGCAGCAACTCTATCCACCACTTAAAGCAGTGGTTCTCAAACTTTTTCTGTCAGGCCCCCCATTTGGAGAAAAAAAAATGTCGGGCCCCCCCAACACAAATAGTCAGGCTCAGTGGCCAACACAAATAGTCGGGGTGCTGTGGGGTAGCTTGACGTTTCATAGAGGGTGCTCAAACATTTAGGGTTTCCCATTAATGTACCGGTCGCCACAGTTGAATTTGAAACTACAACAATCCCCACACATATACACAGTGTACCCACGGCTGTTACAATTAAGGCTTGATAATCAGCTCACGGCATAGGTGTAAGAAGGGGTAAAGTGCTATTTTTATAGGTGGTGTGTGGACCTCACACCACCTAGACCGGGGGGTCCGGGGGCATGCTCAACACCCATTTGAAACAGAACTGTAAACAGATTTACTTTTTCTTTATGGATATTTTACAAATCACCCTTTTAAACTTTGTTATTTTTTTACTGTCATATAGTATTTCATACCTGTTTTTAATTTAATCTCTTATTTTTTTATAACTATAATGATAAAGGTGTGCCTCGGAAATAATTGTTTACATTAATGGTGACCAAAACGTTTGAGACCCACTGAGATAACACTGAGAGAGTCCTTTAGCTCACTGAGTCTCTCAGTCTGACAGGAGAGGACTCTCCTCCACCTTGTTGTTGAAAAAACTCCTTATATCCGTTAGCGTAGCTCGCTAGCACCAGAAGCTAACAACAACGATCTCCGGTACCGGTGCGCTCTCTCTCTCTCGCTCGTGCACGCACACAAAATGGCTCGTTCCACACACACACAGAGCTGAGCTTTAATGAAACACAGAGACCCAGACGTAATAGTACTGTACTGTATCATATTATTTTCGAATAAATAATTTTTCAAATTATGATTTTAAAAAATAATAATTTTATAACCATTTTCCTCCTGGTCTCTCGCGCCCCCCCTGTCATGCCTCTGCGCCCCCCAGGGGGGGCCCGCCCCCCACTTTGAGAACCACTGACTTAAAGGAAATACAACGAATGTGTTGAGTTATATCAGCTGCCAACCCTACCAAATATATGGTGTTCTTAGTTTCCATACCTCCTATGTTTTATGAGCGACTTATCAAGTCTTAGCAAACGGCATAAAACATCATTAAACATGATAGTGTATAAAACCATGCTCGTATCTACAACCTATAGAAATGCAAAGCGGCCTAAGTTTAGACGTAATTCTGTCCTCCTGCTTACCACATCATTTATGAGAATAGCCTACATGTCATAACATTAAGACAACATATATTCGAGAGGTTTTCAATAACATATCCGTATATATTTATTTCTCCATGCTGAGTGTGATATGTAAGGAATAATGTGCAGCAATTTGTGCAGCAATTTTCTCATTAATAAAACTCTGACATGGTGAGGATGACCATGAAGGATTATAAAGTCTTGATTCCCAATATTTATTTTTAAATGATTTTATTGATTCGGAAATTACTGTATTGCTTCCACTAAGCATGTCTGTTCAGATTTTCTTTTCCTTTGTGTTTTCTGATGGTGAAAACTAACGTTTGTTGTCCATAGCTGACGTTAAATTGTCCAAGCTTCTTTCTGCGGATTGATATGAATGCACATAGCCCCTTGATCCTCCTTAGCAACAGTCTTTTCTCCTTAGTAGCGATTTATTAGCGAAAATAGACAACCTCGGAAATGTCCAAATTGACCAATCAGAATCGAGTATTCCAAGCCATGTAATAATTCATTGATGATAAACGAATTTGTTGGCACATAGTAATAGTATATTAGCCATATAATATTAGCAACTTCTTATTGGCCATTATTACTGAAGCATTGTGCCTCATGCCTTTATGGAGAAGGTGGGAAGAAGAATATGGAGGCGAGAGAGGAAGGGCATCTCTGTGAGCTGTGCAGAGCTCCTGTCAGTCAGAGGGATAAGGGAAAGCTAGGTAATATGTGAGAAGAATTTACAGAAATACACTTACTTTCTTAAGTAGCAGTGTTTCAAACATCCCCTGTCATGCATTTGTTGTAAATACAACCATTCTAATATCCCTTAAAACTGTTACATGTATAGTTATTCTAGGCAAATATTTACTTGATGGGGCCCAATTATACTTTTAGTGGGGTTTTCCCTTTCCTGTAGTGCTACATAGGTTTTTATGGATGTAAATGGTCTGCAAAGGCCCTGTGTTGAATTTGTGATGCTTCCAATGAGGAAAAGGTGTGTTGAGTGTTCACTCAACACACCTGCAGGCATGCAAAACATTCCTAAGATTTTTTTTTCCATCTGGTGGGTAGCTTTTTGTTTGCCTGTGGTCATATCTGAAGCTCTCAGACCTCTGCAGACACATCCTGTCTTCTGAAGCTGTCTCCACACAGGCCTCCCCTCAGGAGAGAGCAGCAGACAGACGGGATCAACGGGGAGATCGCTGCATTGTGTTCCAGGATGTTCTTTTTTTGTTTTTCTCGTTTAATTTGGACTCATAAAAACCAGAAGCAGACACAGTGAGCCTGCAGACTGTTCTTTTTGGTTTATTGTTTATTTTGTGATAAAGTGAAAACAGAACAAGAGTCCAAAAACGAATTGCGAAATAAATTAATGTGATAAGCTGTTCAATGTTCAAACCCTTTCTTGTTTTAAACATTTCAAAAGGTTTGTTTCTGTGTTCTAACAGCTGTCACAGATCTTGGGTCCTTATCTTTATTACTTGATTTTGAGTTTTTTGTGGAAATCGACCTCAGACTCCATCTGTTGGGACGTCCCATTCCCTTAAATACAGGTAGATCAGCAACTGCTCTGTTCTTTGAGACAAAGTGTAATAACTTGACATTGTGTGTAATGGTTTCTGGTTGCTTCAGTTCTGTCTGGAAACAATCATCAAACAGACCCCAAGCACTGTGACATCACTGTGTGGTTCATATTCCTACTGACAGCCCAGTGAGGCTCAACACAACTCCTCTGCAGGCCTGGGGGGTAAAGATACATGCAACAGGATAACGTACACAGGATAAAAAACAGAAGCAAAGATACATAAAGAAAAAGATGTAATGAGATTGTTGATACACTTCTAAAAAGTGTTAGTAAAACTAAAAAGATCATCTACTGTTTGTTGTAAAGGATCAGATGTTCTCTCTTCTCTGTGAGCTGTTCTGTTCTGTAGGATAATACTTCAAGTGTGAATCTATACCCCTACTGCCTGAATCTGCTTCATGGTTTTCAATTTCTTTGCTTCATTTGTTCTGTTTTTAATTCAGCAGGTGAACCTGTATGTTCATAACATAATGTGTGTGAGCTTAAAGGTGGGGTAGGTAATTTTGGAGAAACCAGCTCGAGTGCGCTAGAATTTGAAAATACACTACGGAATAAATCTGCCACTTCCTTACAGAGCCCCTCCTCCAACACACACGAACGCGCACATGACCAAAGAGGGCACAAGATAAGCTTGTGCACAGGCCATCCAGTTATTTTAGCCGGGCCGGCTCAGATGATTGGTCGTGCTTTTTACAGTACTACGGCTTCCACAGATGAAATTTTTTAATGTATTTTTTGTCAAAGCACTTAAGATATTCATTTTTTATCGGGATGTTAAGAGCATTTCATGGAATATAACGAAAAGTGTTTCTGAAATAAATTACATACCCCACCTTTAACTGTGTGTATTAAAGTAAAACGGAGCCTTTTCTGTCAGCTCCAATTTTATTTCTGCATTTTTAACCTGTAGTATGTACTCATGTGTTTCAGTTTTGGTGTACAGGTTGCTGTCTGAATCTGCTGAGTGAAAGGCAGCTTCTCCTATCAATAAGATCATTTCTGATCCTGAATATCATGGTCTTCTTTCTAAGGTCACATCGTTATGTCGACTTACCTACCCGCTTGAGCTAAATAACATTGTACCAATATTTTTTTTCTCTTTTAATGAGTTGATGTTGAGTTAATCTAAAAGTAACAGAAGGTAACGATACGTGTGAATGGTAATTCTTAGATTATGTCACAAATTACAATTTGTATACAGGTTACTAGTAATTGTAACATAATACATTGCACAGAGAGTAACAATCCCAACCCTGTGTACCTAATAAAGAGATGGAGGGTATAGATCAGGGGTGTCCAATCTACGGCCAGGGGGCCAAATGCGGCCCGCGGGCCATTTGGAATCTGCCCTCAGCAAATTCTAAAAGTATAATGGAATATGGCCCACAAATGAAACTTGTGCTTGTCTTATATTGTACTTCTTCAATATATATCTATAAATATATTACACAGTAGTACTAATTTGTTAAGTCCACTTTTCAAATAAATTCAGTCAATTAAAGTTGGAAACATTTTTAAAAAATGAAGTTGATAAGAAAAAAGCCCAATAACTTATTTGCATAACAAGCTTGAAATACACCCTTCCTGTTCCCCTTATTATAAGCAATCTGAGGCTTCTGTTTTGATGGATGAGCTGAACACTTTTTTTAGTAAAATAAATAATAAAAAAAATTGACAGCTGTGATGTAGGCTGTTTTTTTCTTAAGGCAAGGCAAGTTTAAGTATCAAGCATAATTTACCTACATTTGATTGATTTGGCTAACTTATAACTGAACTTATGAGGTAATATACCTCACCTTTAGTGAGTGGCCCAGCCCTTCGTTTATTTTTCTGTATCTGGCCCTCGGTGAAACAGTTTGGACACCCTGGTGTAGAGAGACCTCCAACTTTGTTTTGTGTTAAGGGCTTTACTGACATCTAGTGGTCAACCATCAGAACTGCTGGCTGTTAATCAGAGCCTCTGTACACCCAGACAGGAGAATTCACTTAAGAAGCTGATTCAAGCTTCTCTTAGGACGCGGAATAATAGGCTCATTAGGGCTGAAATTGCATTTAACATTTTGAACGGTATTAGTTTTTTAATACTTTATAACCCTAACATTAAATAACTACAAAACTATAATATTGTTCTGCAAGCTGACATGATGAATAGCAAAATTCAGTTAATCCAGAGTGTGATTTGTACCTCCTCACTCTAGGACGCAGATTAAAGGAATCTATACTCCTTGTCTCCAGGTGATGGCGCTGAATGTTCATTTAAAAATAATTCAGCAGAGTAACGTATCTACCACATTAATTTGTGTATGCAGGGGAATGAGTTCCATTAGGTCATTTTTGTCATGCAAAATAAGACCACTTTTTATTTTTAAATGCAAATATATTCCTAATTTGGTTTTCATATTTTTGTGGATTTACAGATAAGAATGATTAAATAGGAAGAAGTCATCAAGTGTCACGAATGTGTATCAAAAGCATCACACAATGTATACGTGATTAGTAATCCTGATGTATGATAATGTTTCCATCCACCCAGTGCTCTGCAGCTGCTCTGGCTGCAGTGCAGGTTGCCAGATATGGTCGAGGTCACTGAACTGTTGAAAAAAGTTCCAGCAGGTTCCTCCCTTTTAACCACAAATGGTGGTTATATTTCTCTTTGTTCATGGATTTAAAGAAACATACAGTGTGTTAATCAGTCAGCTATACTGGTCTTGGCAGGCATATTTTATAACTTTAGGCAGAATCAGGCTTGCTTTTCCCCCTTATTTATATTCGTTATGCTAATCCAGGCTATTTTTTCCTTGACTTTAGACAGGAGAAGAAGGCTCAATCCAAATGCCCCCCCCCCCTCCAAAGGCCTTACCGGATTGCACATGGGAGGGAGGCTGCTAGAGCTCAAAATGGTTTACCCAGGAAAGGGACAGCACTTCGAGGTGACATAAACCAATTGTGGGTTTGAGACCCTTTTTTTACTCCCTGATTCGAATGTGTTCCAAGCTCTTAGCTCGCATTATGGACAAGAGGTTATTGTCAAATAGTCGAGGCGGCAGGAACACCAGCTCAGATTCCTGTTATCTGTAGAGTTCCTGTTCAATTCAATCTAATGAATCACATTGCATTCACTACATAACCTTTGAGCGACAATACTCCTCCCAAACAAATGCAGGCTATAACTTATTAAAACAAATTATAAATCTATTTTGAAAAATAGAGGTGTGTGTTTTGCTGATGCTGTGGGGATTCCTGCCCAACATCTCAGTGCTCTTCCAGCAGCTTCTTGTATAGTGGAGGTTGACAGTGATTACACTTATACAATAGTCAATACACCAGCCTATTCTAAAAAAAACGTATTAGTACAACAAAAAACAAAAAACAATATAAAACCATCTCAGGCAACAGACAAACACACACACACACACACACACACACACACACACACACACACACACACACACACACACACGCACACACACACACACACACACACACACACACACACACACACACACACACACACACACACACACACACACACACACACACACACACTACACGAATAGTGTAAACACATAAATGCTACACTGAGTAGCTAAACATTATCTGATTTATTTCACACCTTTCCACGTCCTTTCTGATGATAAACAGTCACACAGTTTGATTAACGTGGCCAGCTAAACAATCAGAGCAGACCGGGCTCTGGTTTCAGATATAGAGGGTGAAAAGAGCTTTTTGAACATTAAAGTATAAAGACTGTTGGAGCACCACCCAATTGAGTGGTTGGAAGGTTCACCTCGGCTCTGCGCGTCCCTTGATGTGCTGATCAAATTATAACAGAAGGAATTCAAAGCACCAGAATAAAGGTTAAACAATAATATGTTTTAATTGTAAAAAAACAATACATAATACAGAGCACTCTGCAACAGCAGCTACAAAATACAGAGTACTCCGGGCTCAATTCCACCACTGTGTGATCATGCATATCACAACAGCCAGTCAGAAAAGGCGCCGAGCATCAAAATATCATAATATTTATACACAGGTGGGGAGGAGTTGTGTCGGTTGCTCCTCCCTAGCTATTGTTATTGGCGATATCACTTCTGGGCGAGCTAGCCAGTGAGTTGGCAGTTCTCCATTGGCCGGTTTCACTTCTGGGCGGGACCCCAGGCAATGAGTCAGCAGTCGTTGATTCCATCTGTTTCTACTTACAGTGTGTGTGTGTTTGTGTGTGTGTATGTCCCTCTGCCCTCAAGCAGTCCCCCAACAATGCTTTGGAGTCATGACAGAACGCACACCCATTCCCCTTTAACGCACACACATTATCCCTATAACATCTTCAACAAACACACACCGTTTAAGCCAACTACTCCAAAACGTTGTGGCAATTTTGCACTCAAAACATGAAAGAATAAAACAGAGAAATCAATAAAACACAAACACAGATATAGTTGATCAATGATTATACAGGACATATGGCCACTGTAATGAACACACACACATATCTTATCATGCAGCTCACCACACGAATGTCACATGTCTTTCTTTATGAAAGCCATACTTGTATATGTTCTCCATAGGATTAGTTAACTAACAAAGGTTAACTGTTCTTATAGTCTAAGGCCATCTCTGAACTTCCTCTCACCTCGAAGTCAGCTCACTTGGAATGAATACATTTATTGATAACTCAGAAGGACCATTGTCTCGTTAACTGTGTGACCCAATCGTCTCCAGGCCTCTTTATGAGTCTTGTAGGAAATGAACGCACATACATTTCTCTCATTAACCAACACTTAACTTCCTTATCGTTTCTTAGCTAATGCATGCTGGATATGAACCACCAACTAACAATATTTTAACTGTATTATATCTGAGGAAGATCTCTCTTGGAGTTCCTCTGTTAATTGCAAAGACCATTGATAATTAGCAAAGAGACTCATGGGCCTCTTCTAATATCTGGAAACTGTCATTCAATTATAGTTATATTGAGAAGCTGACTTTCTAAAAAATACTTATCAACGAGTAATCTTTTCACTCAAGGCAGAAATCACAGGTTGTACTGTACCTTACTCACAAATAGCCCAAAAACCACCCTTTGATTATAACACAAAAGTGGAAGAAAAGACCAATTGCGCTAATCTACTTCTACTTAAAATGGGACATTATTTTAGGAATATATATAAAAAACCTCTCTATAATTAAGAGGAAAAAATAGACTCGTTCATTCACGTTTAACACACATATATTGTATCAGGTGACATTAAAATGAATATACCAGAAATACGCTGTATTAAACTTTCTGCTATAACACGTTACTTTAATACTTCAAGACATGTCACAGAAGAGGCAGAAAATACAATTATGAACCTGAACATGACCATGTTGTCCTCTTTAAAGCATAAGAGCAGTGCTTGAATTGGGCCGGTACTCACCGGTACGCAGTACCGGCACTTCTGATTTTTACCCATGTGGTACCGGCACTTCTTACTGAGTACCGGCAAGGTGGCGGTACTCAGTAAAATGCTGGTACTCAGCCGCCGGCAATATACGTATATATTGTAAACGCAACGCAACGCAAATGTGGGTCTGACTGCCTCACAGAGGGTGACTGGCTGTCTACATGACGTAGCCTGCCGACATTGCCACTTTCATACAGATCATACTAATGCCCTCGATTGGTCTCTGTGTGTCATTCAAGCTCGGGAGGGTGTGTGTTGGTGTATGTGTGGCGCGAGCGAGCGAGAAAGCGCGCGCACCGGTTACGTGTATTGTTGTCAGCATCTGGTGCTAGCTAGCTGCGCTAACGGATATAAGGAGCTGTTTCAACAACAAGGTGGAGGGAGAGTCCTTTGCTGTCAGACTGAGAGGCTGATAACTACAGCTCTGGTGAGGTAAATTACTCTCTGAGTCTTTAGATAGTTAACTTAGTTTAAGTTATTTCAGTGGGTCTCAAACGGTTCGGTCACCATTTATGTAAACACATCTTTCCATTTGAGGGGGTAGTGATTAGTAAAATATGCATGAATAATACAAACAAAATGTTAAGTAGGTGAAAAAAGGTAAGATAAACTTGTTGAGAGCTAAAACTAGTCTTTGCTGTTGCCTCAAAGAGGAGCAGGGGGGAGAGGAGGGAGACAGGAGAGGCCGATTCAGGAGCCCAGACACACTCACAACTATAAATGAACCAAAAACAAATAAATAAACAAGTTTCAATGTTTTTTCATATTGGATATTGTATGTTATTGGTTATGGCCATGTACTTATGATTTTATGATTATTTAAATGTATACATTTTTGTTTCATATGGGTGTAGTCTCTTTATTTCCCCCTCAAAATGCACCAGATTGATGCATTTAAGTCCAACATTTAAAAAAAAATCTTACCGGGGGAGTATGCCCCCGGACCCCCCTATAGGATTTGAGGCCCGGCCCCACTGTTCCCAAATAGATTTGCAATTTTTTTTAAATAGTAACCCATCTCCATATGTTTCTTTTTGCGTAGTAGATTTAAACTAGAGGGCTATCACTTTGTGCAGCAACGCTATTGACAAATAAATCCAGCAAAATGGCACAAAAAACTGGCAGTGGCCTCAGGGAAGAGGAGTCATTTAACCAGCCAGTAGAAGTCAAGCTTTACTTTCTTTTATATCCATAAAGAAAAAGTAAATCTGTTTACAGTTGTTTCATTATGGATGTTGAGAGGTATCCATATATCTCTTCATTTTGCTCTCAAAGTGCACCAGATTGATGCATCTAACTTCAATATTTAAAAAGAAATGTTCCCGGGGGAGCATGCCCCCGGACCCCCCTAGACTAGAGGGTGTCAGGTCCACTCCCCACTTATAAAAATAGCACTTTACCACTGCACCCCCTCTAATCTCAGATGCACCCTGAGTCATTTTGTTTAAGTACAGTGAGCCTTTCTAAAATATACAGTAAAGAGACAAACCCACCAGCATTATAGGATATACTATGACTTTGTGCCAAATACTTGTTGGTGATTTAGAGTACTGGTACCTTTTTTATTCCAATTCAAGCACTGCATAAGAGTGTCAGTGTTTGGAAAGATATATAAGTTGTCCAATCCTCACATCGGGGAGGATGGTCTTCCTATGAATAACTTCTAAAATCTGAATTTGCTTGAATTTAAGGGACCTCTGTTTCCCAAAAAACACAACTGTCCTTGGGAGAAGAACATATTATTCACCTACTGTGAAGGGACATTAAATATACCTTCTGTATCCCCCCTGTGATGGTGAAGGCCCATTAAGGGGAGGATGTGGTCATGGTCAGCTGAGTGTGTCGGTGTGTGTTTGCGCTCCCTGGTGCACCAAAGAGATCTGGAGGTGTCATGACTGGGCTTCCTGCTCCTTGTAGGAGCAAACACAGTGGTGGTGGCTTAAAGCCCACCTCCGCTCCGCGCCGTCTGTTAGATGAGCCTGGTCAGATTAATAAAAGAAGGAGTTCAAAACAACGGAATAAAAGTTATAACAATAATCTGATTTTAATGATAAAAAACAACAATACAAAATACAGAGTTCCCCCTTAACAGAGCACTGCGGGATCCCCGCTCTACTGTCGTGCGATACATATATCGGGACCCGCCAGTCAGAAACAGGGGGCATCGTGCATGAATAAACATATAAAAAACCTCTCTATAATTAAGAGGAAAAAATAGACTCGTTCATTCACGTTTAACACACATCCTATATATCAGGTGACATTAAAATGAACATACCAGAAATACGCTGTATTAAACTTTCTGCTATAACACGTTACTTTAATACTTCAAGACATGTCACAGAAGAGGAAGAAAATACAATTATGAACCTGAACATGACCATGTTGTCCTCTTTAAAGCATACGAGTGTCAATTTTTGGAAAGATAATAAGTTGTCCAATCCTCACATCGGGGAGGATGGTCTTCCTATGAATAACTTCTAAAATCTGAATTTGCTTGAATTTAAGGGACCTCTGTTGCCCAAAAAAATCCACATTTGAGAACATATGATTCACCTACTGTGAAGGGACATTATATACCTTCTTTACCCCCGCTGTGATGGTTAAGGCTCATTAAGGGAAGGATGTGGTCATGGTCAGCTGAGTGTGTCGGTGTGTGTTTGCGCCCCCTGGTGCACAAGAGAGATCTGGAGGTGTTATTACTGGGCTTGCTGCTCCTCCAAGGTGTCCTCTGGGCACTTAGCTTAGCACTCGCTGCTAGTTGAGGGCGGAGTGACCCCCACACATAAACTTAGCATGGCAGCTGGCCGCATGCCACACTTCACTTGGTGTGAATTCAGCATTGGAAATGTAACTACCCCTTACCATGGAAGCATTTTCAGTTGGACTTCTTGTTGTCAAGTGAAACTGCTAAACCTTTGTACCCTCACACTTTCACAAAACCATGAGGGCACCAATTTAGTTAGAGACTGATGACATATGAAAGATTTCCTAGAACTAAAACTTGATTATGTCGTGAAGTTTCAACGTGTTAGGGTTAATGTGTGTGCGTGAGAGTCTGTCTTCCAGATGTGGAGCAGTGAGGGACTTTCTGTGGCAGTGTGTGTATTTTGATTTCAGTCAAGAATTGACTTTTCTCCGAACCCCTTCTGGATGTGTATTTTTGAGGATCACATATAACACTTTGATTAGGAATAAGAAAAAAGACTTCTGGCAATGTTCACCACAATTCATAATGCATACCAGTTTGGGAATATACAACCCAGTCTCACATCTAAACATGTAATAACTACGTTGGTCCACAATTTGGGACGTAGTGTTTCTACAAAAACACCTCTGAAATGGTAGGATCCCTACGTTTTTTTTCACCATTCATTTCCAATGGCTGGTGTCTATGTCAACATGTGCCATGAATTACACATGATGTTTGTCATTCTTAAAAAATAATTTCCATGTCAAAAAAGTCACAGTTTGTCGTAAAACTGTTGAAATATAAGACTATGAAAAATACGCAACTAGAAAGACCACAAATCCCATATGTGTTGTAACTACATATGTTGTGTGCCCTCCTGACTTCATTCTCTTCTTCCCGGGCTGCAACCCAACAACATCTCTATTTCTGCTCCGCAATAAAGTCCCCTTTTACACCATCATTGCACCGCCTCTGACTCCCTATCTCTCGGCACTACAATACACAATTTAAGCCCGGGGGAGAAATGCTAACGCTAGCATCGGGGATCGCCAATTTTTTGACTTGCCAAATTATCTTTTAAATTGACAAACATCGTATGTGTAATTCGTGGCACAATTCAAACGGATCGAAAGATAATCTTTCTCTCTCCATTGACTTCAATACATCATTTTTTCGAAATAATGTCCCATGGAGCTCCCCCGGAAGGGGAGGGACTTCGCCACTCTATAGTGTTGGTCCACAGCGCAAACGTATCAGTTTAACAAAATCTGCATCTAAAACTGTGGCATAGATACGTTATTTTCCCCTGTGCAATTCTCCATTTACTCAACACTAACACATAATTATCCTTGTGTTTATTTATTTGTTTGATTAATAAACACAAGTTGGAGTCCGTCAGGACCGAGGGTCGGAGCAGCTCATAGTAGTTGCTTTAGAGAATTTTACACCCGGAAGTAAGTATTCTCTCTGCTTCGCTGACAAACCCCGTGATAGTCCTCAAGCTCTTTGATTGGATGTTTGAGTGTGCGCCGAGGGTTACGCCGAGCGTCGAACAGCACTTTGAAATGGGATGGAACCACGTCCCCAGAACTACACATGCTGGCTATTGTGTTTTTTGCAAAATTTTCTATGCACGTCTCTACTGGGAATTGTAGTTTTAAAAGACGTTTTCGTATTTCCCATAATAAGAAGTTGCCAGTATTAAACTGTGTCCATCCCTGGAGGTTTAGGGGATAGGAACACTCACATTTAAAACATGTAATTAATAAATGGCTGAAAATTGCTTGTGCCCATAATGGGCAGCATTAATGTATACCCACATGACAGCTAAGGTCAGAAGAGCTTTATTTAACAGCTGGTCTTATGTTTGTGACCCCTCCTGTTGTTAATTGATACGCCTGAAACATGCACTTGTCAAGGTTCAGAGGCAAATTTTGCAGTAGCCATCGATCATCTTAAGATAAGATATACTTTATTGATCCCAAGTTGGAAACATTTGCGTTACATCAGCATGTGTAACAGTTGTAAATATGCAGTGGTTTTTATTTGTAAATCATTTAGTATAATCACACAAATTCTGTGTTTTATATTTAACAATTCTGTGTTCTTTATTTATTGATTGTTCAATACCTGACAAGGTCGGAGATGAAAAACTTGGGTCGCAGGTTCCTCAACAGTGCATTACAAGACATCTATCAATATGTGTGTATACCTCCACCATTAAACTGTCGTATTCTGCATATTGCTTATACTATCTACATACATCTTATAAGAGTATAATACATATGTATAATATCAGTTAAAATAAGTGCTTCAACATAGTTAACATTGCTGGAGGTATACACACATATTGATAGATGTCTTGTAATGCACTGTTGAGGAACCTGCGACCCAAGTTTTTCATTCATTGCATAAATACACCGTAGTTGTGTATATGATATGTCAATAAACCTTAGAAAATCTTGAAATCTTGAAAGGGATGTGCAAAATAGTCATTATATAGTCTTAGTCTTCTATATAGTCTTTAATTAACTATTAGTAGAGAATAACGAGTAATGAATAGACTTTATAGGGATCCTATTAATATCTAATAATAAAATTCAATAACATGCTTTAACCACTAGGTGTCCCTTTATATCAGCTGTGCACCTTTATGGTGTAAATACAGCCTATCTACCAATTGGATCAAATATAAAAGTCAGCCGAATTAGTGTTGATACTGCCAGGAGACGTATTGTGTGAAAACAAATGTAAGATGTTGTTTAATTGTTGATATATTTATGATCCACATCACGTATTCAGTTTTGGCGGCAGTTCTTCCTGTTTGTCTAGAAGTCTTCTCATCAGGGCTCTATAAATAGAGAACTACGGCAGATATGTAATGTTGAATGCAGCCGAACCGTGTATTACAATGCCGTTATGTGATGACTTTCAAAGAGAAAAGCAAGAACACTCGGAATAAAGTTTTATTTTCTTTTTAAATGTTTTCGGATTTCACATCGCATAAACACTATTTCCCAACGTGCATTGCGGCTAAACCATCCAATCACCGAGCTGAGGATCTTGCCTACGTCTGTTTCCGGTATTTGTTTATGGCGATGTTGATACGATGGCCTCGTAAGAACTCAGATGCTCAATTCCGTTGCTTGGTAATATTCTTTATTGTAAAGAAACCAAAGCTATCAATAATGACTACTAGGCTCTACTAGGATTCTCCATAGAATCACTAGGTTCTAATAGGTAATGTAACATGGATCTCTGGCAAACAGGCATGGAGATAACGACATCACAAGACGAACCAACACCAGACAAAGGGAGAGAAAGACTTTCAGCAGAAGATAGCTTGCGGGAGAGATATGCACACGGATGAAGTTTGTTGTCCCCCGCTGACCTCTGGGACAGTTTAGCTCCAACGCCGTCATTGGAGGCGTCTACTTCTACCACAAACTGTCGGTAGCGATCAGGTACAGTCAGGATAGGAGCTGTGGTGAACTTCCTCTTCAGTTCCAGGAAAGATTTCTCTGCCTGTGGATTCCACACAAACTGAACATGGGGAGAGGGGTAAGGGCATGGAGAGGAGAGGCAATAGCACTGAAATTGCGTATGAAGCGTCTGTAAAAGTTAGCAAATCCCAAGAATTGCTGAACTTTCTTTCTCGAGTTTAGCGTTGGCCAATTAGCCACGTCACTGACCTTAGCTGGGTCCATTTCCACCTTGTTAGGGGAAATCACAAAGCTAAAAAATGCCACAGAGTTCACATGAAACTCACATTTTTCGGCTTTCACAAACAAATGGTTAGCCAGGAGTCTCTGAAGAAGAAGGTGAACATGGTTAACATGAGTATTCTCATCTGGAGAAAAGATGAGAATATCATCAAGATACACAAAACAGAAAACATTCAAGAAATCTCTTAACACATCATTAATGAGAGCTTGGAAAACAGCAGGTGCATTACAAAGTCCAAAAGGCATCACCAAATATTCGTAATGTCCCGTAGGTGTATTGAAACCTGTTTTCCACTCATCCCCCTCCCGTATGCGCACAAGGTGATAATAGGGTGGCCATCCGTCCGGTTTTAGGTCGGACAGTCCGGTTTTCAATGTCTGTGTCCGTCTGCCGGCGCAGCCTTGAGCCGGACGCTCATTTGTCCTCCTTTTGAGGTGATCCCCATTTTATACTTTTAGGGTATAAAAAAAAAATAGACAATTATACAAAGAAATACAAAAAATAAGTTATGTGTAAGTATATATCCCTGTAAGACTTGTGGTCTTACAAATTATTGGCTGAATGTGATGTCAAATAAATATCTTGTATTTCATTGGTTAATAAACGTAAACAATTAGCCATGTGCTTCTTGACGTCACGTTCACGGCATGGCACTGTGGCACAGAGTGACGTTAGCGCTAGCAGACTAGCTCATGAGCCAACTCCGCCTAGTTAGCGGTAGGTTAAACCGCAGAAATGCCGAAACGAAAGACTTCATTTAATCCTGAATGGTCGAAAGAGCATGGATTCCTCACAAAAAGCCGAAAGGACGACTTCCATGCTTTTTGCACGTTGTGTCGTTGCGATGTGGACGTAAGTAGCAAAGGAAAAGGTGCTGTCGACAGACATGCTAACACAGATAAGCACAAAAGCAACGATCAAAGCGCAGGTGCCTCTTCACTTTTATCGTTTTTCCGTGAAGCTTCATCGCCTCAAGATGACAAAATCTCCGCAGCAGAACTTTGTAAAGTTTATCATGCCGTCAAGCATCACCAGTCATACAGGAGTGTAGACTGTGGAATAAAAGTTGATCGCACAATCTACAACGACTCATCAATAGCAAAAGGGATGACCTGTGGAAAAACAAAAGCCAAAGCTTTGTGCGAAAATATCCTAGCACCCTACTCTGTCCAGACGCATGTGGATTACATAAAAGAAAATGAACTGCATTATTCAGTGGCAAGTGATGCATCAAACAAAGGTACGATCAAGTGTTTCCCCATTGTACTGAGATATTTTCACTTTGAGGAGGGCGTGCAACATGCACTGTTGGATTTGTACAGTGATAGCAACGAAAAGTCGGAAGCTATAACAAATCAGCTGCTATCTAAACTGGAGATGTCTGGACTATATGTGAAAAAAATGTCAGCATATGCAGCAGACAACGCCAGCGTTAACTATGGAAAACACAACAGTGTTTATCAGAAACTGAAACAGGCTCAAAAAGACGTGCTCGCTGCAAACTGTTTAGCCCATATTCTGCACAATGCAACAAGATATGCAGCAAGCAACTAGGATATTGACATTGAAAATGTTGTGCTTAAGGTGTATAGCCATTTTAGCATCTCAGCTAGCAGAACGGCGCAGTTGAAGGAATTCTGCGAGTTTGTGGAAGTGGAGGAATGCAATCTGCTGCGGCACGTTGTCACGCGATGGTTGTCTCTGCTGCCATCTATTGACAGAATCCTGAAGTGTTGGAGACCTCTGACCAGCTACTTTCAGAGTCTAGGTGAGGAGGAATGCTCCAAGATTTTGTGGAAATGCTTTGGAGAGGATGGCAACGAAGTATCTGAGATGTATTTTCTCTTCCTCAGTCACATTCTGAAAGTGTTTTCAGACTGCATTGAAGCACTCGAGGCCAAATCATTCAGCATAACCTCTGTGTTTAAGGTAATGACTGAACTGAAAGGGAAACTTGAGAGAAGGTTAAAGGACACATTTTTTGGCTTTGCTGTGAACAACAAACTCAAGCAGCTAACCCCTGATCTGGCTAAGAAATGTGAGGCTGATTTTCTTGTTTTCTATGAAAGAGCCAAGAAATACGTGAGTGAAAGGTATGACTTCTCTGAGAACAGCTTTCATAGTAAAGTGTCAAAGCTTGGCCTCACAACTGCTGTGTCCTATGGAGAATACAGTGATGCAGTCCAAGCCTGCAGCCTGAAAGACATTGACATGGATGGACTCTATGAGGAATATGGCATGGTGGAAGCTATTCTCAGCTCTTCAGAAATGGAAGGATGCCACAGTGAGGAGCGGTATCTGAAACTGTTTTCCAAAGCAGAAGTCTCACTTGTGAATCTGAGGAAGATCAGCGCCTACATCTTCTCCATCCCATGTAGCAATGCACATACAGAACGTGTGTTCTCAATGATGACCTCAGCATGGAGAAATGAGAGAAATCGTCTGGATGTGGACAGTGTCAAGGCAGAGCTGCAAATTTGTGTCAACTTCACATTTGAGTGCACAGACATGTACCAGAGACTCCTTACAAACAAAAAACTCTTGGAAGCAGCCAGGAAAGGGCAAAAGTATCGTAAATAGACATTCAACTTGTGGTTAGTACACTAGAGTCTTATTGTGTTTTGAGTGTGAGGGATTCAGTGAAGCCAGGATAAAAACTAAGATAATCCCAAAGTGTCCTCCTTTTTGGTGTTATGGAAATGGCCACCCTAGGTGATAAGCATTCCTTAAGTTGAGCTTGGTGAATATCTTAGCTCCCTGTAACAGTTCGAATGCCGTAGAGATGAGTGGAAGGGGATACCTGTTCTTAACTGTGATCTGATTTAGCGGACTGTAGTCAATACAGGGCCTCAATGTTCCGTCCTTTTTCCCCAAGAAAAAGAAACCTGCCGCTGCTGGGGATGAAGATGTCCGAATCAAACCAGCTTTGAGTGAAGAATCGATATATTCCTTCTTGGCCTCCCTTTCTGGCCCAGAAAGTGAGTACAACCGTCCCTTGGGAATAGTAGAGCCCGACAGAAGGTCTATGGAACAATCGTACGGTCTATGGGGTGGCAAAGAAGTAGCTCGTGTTTTATTAAACACCTCCTTGATGTCTAAATAACACACAGGAACTTTAGCCAAGTCAGGAAAGTCAGAAGGCTTAGAAAAAGTGTCACTGTTATTTCTTGACCCCTGCTTAAAGTTACTAGATCTGTGCAATCTACTCAACCCTATTTTACTGGTTAAACATGAACGAGAGAACTCAACCCCCCCACCCTTTAACCCTTCCTGTCTGCCAGTCAACGTGAGGGTTGTGTTTAACAAGCCAAGGGTACCCCAAAATAAGAGGATGTTGAGCAGAGTTAAATAAATGAAAACTAATTTGCTCCCGATGTTTCTGATCTATGACTAATACCATGGGCTCAGTGCGATGAGTAATAGTACATAAAAGGCAGCCGTTTAAAGCACTAGCCTCTAAGGGCTGATCTAAAAGAACAACCTTTAAGTTTAAACTTTTAGCCAACTCCCAGTCTAACCAGCTCTCATCAGCCCCAGAATCGACTAATGCATCCTGAGTCATAGTATTATCACCAAGTTTGATTTGTACCTGCATAAATGTTCTGACTGGAGAGTCGAAGGAAGTCACTCAGCTCATCAGCGTCTTCCTTCCCGCTGATGAGCCTGATCTTTTGCCGAACAGGCTGCCGAAACATGACGCTGCTGACCGCAGTAGAAGCACAGCCGCTCCCGTAGACGGCGCTGACGCTCCTCCGGAGTGAGTCTGGCTCTACCGAGCTTCATCTGTTCCTCCGCGGCGATAGGGCGCGCTGGTCGCTCTGGAGATGAAGACTGGGAATTCCTCTGCCAAGCGTATTATTCCCTCGGTAATTCCTGTCTGAAAGGGGGAGTGGATACTGTATTCCTTCCTTTTTCTCGCTCTCTTTCAGCTAGACGTTGATCAACCCGGATAGCCATGGCGATGAGTGAGTCCACATCTTCAGGCGGGTGTAATGGAGCCAACTGATCCTTTATGGGATCCGCTAATCCATGCAGGAAAGCATCAAAAAGAGCCGCTGAGTTCAACCCACTCTCTGCTGCCAAAGTACGGAAATCGATTGCGTAATCCGCCACTCTCCTCTGCCGCTGCTTAAAGTCCTTATCTTACATTAAAAACTTTTTTTGGCAGTTGATTTCTGGGGGGTGTATGCAACAGATAGTCAATGTATGTTTCTTTATTTCATACTGAATAATATGTAAAAAAAGGAAAAATATTAGGTCCAATAAAAAAACTTTGCTTCTGGAAGCAGGCCATTTCGTGACGTCACGTGTGGTTCCCGGCTGCCGCTGTCTGGCTCCCTGCTGCCGTCCGGATCGCACAAATCGCTCCCATTTCTCCCGTAAAACCTTCTCTTTCGGGAACAAATGAACGGTAAAACCATCCCGATTGGTGTTGCTACACCCGCCAACGACACACCTCTTCACCATGATCCGGAAAAAACAAGACAAACTCGGAGATAAACACTGATACACAAAGTTGACATGCGGCTATACCAGCAATGCTACACTGTGTGATGCTGGTACGGGCTGAACTCACCAGGATTCGCGGAACCACACGTGACGTCACGACACAGCACCAAGCAGCGGCAAGTTTGAATCCAGACTTTTCTGGATACCTCTGAATTTGACCCATTTTCCCGATATTAACAAGTGATTTACAGCAAATAGGAAACGATATTCGATCTATATCACGTGTTACTGGAATAAGACCCAACAAGTTAATGCATTTTGAAACAGTTCTATGATCTTTCAGCTACAGTAAATTACGCAAGATAAGGACTTTAATGTTCACCAGGGCTCTCGCTGACTCTCTCCCGGGCGATGTCAGATCAAAAATCTTGCTCATGGTATCCACGAACAGTCTTAATGACTGACAAACAGGCGAGTCCCGGGATCACTCCGCTGTTGCCCAGGCTTCCGCTCTCCCCGTCAGATGAGACACAATAAAAGTTACCTTAGCTTGATCTGTGGGAAATGCTGCGGGCTGGTGTTTGAAGTGGAGATCGCATTGCACCAGGAAAGGACGACAGTTTCCAGTTTCCCTGGAGAATTTCTCTGGCGAAGCGAGGCGGATCTTAGGCGAATGCACGGGTACTTGAACGGGAATATCAGCAGACCCTACCCCCGCTGGACCGGAAAACTCTGCCGCAGGAACACCAGGATTTGCCACGAGGTGAGTGAGTACTTCCCGCATCTTCTCAGCCAGTAGGTTTATTTCTGTTGACACAGTAGTTTGAAAGTTGTCTTGACGAACATTTAAACCCTGGACCCCTTGGTTAATTGCTGAGAGCTGTTCCTCATGTTGGTGAAGGAGTTTACCCTGCGCCTGCAGGGCCGTTCTTAGCGTTGTGGAATCGGCTGATTCCATCTTGTTTGGTTGGTTGGTTCTGATACGATGCCCTCGTAAGAACTCAGATGCTCAATTCTGTTGCTTGGTAATATTCTTTATTGTAAAGAAACGAAAGCTATCAATAAAGACTACTAGGTTCTCCATATAATCACTAGGTTCTACTAGGTAATGTAACATGGATCTCTGGCAAACAGGCATGGCGATAACGACATCACAAGACGAACCAACACCAGATAAAGGGAGAGAAGGACTAAATATACACATTAGGTAATGGGGCACAGGTGGACACAATCAAGGGCGGGAACAACAATCAGTCTAGCAGGTGCCACACGGACAGGAAGTGCCAACACCTGGATAGAGAGAGTAGAGTAATTAACATCAAAAGACAGATAGACAAAACACTAAAAACACAACAGCTTAAAGGATACTAGCGCTAAAACCTTACAGATGTGATGTGAGATGTGAGACTGGATTGGAGTATTGCACAGGGGAAAATAACGTATCTATGCCGCAATTTTAGATGCAGATTTTGTTAAACTAATACGTTTGCGCTGTGGACCAACACTATACATTGACGGGGAAGGGGGTAGCAATAAGGATAACACCATTAAACAGTTACACAACATAACAGAAATAATATCGATAGCAGCGTCCCTAGCAATCACCTTGGTAACAATGAAAACGTATGGACACAATTTCCTGAAGTAATCTTCGTAATAACTTGCAAACTAAAGATCATGTACATCCACTGCACACATCATCTGAAATAACAACTCATATTTCTCGCATCAAATGACATCAAAGCGCATTTTAATGGCCAAACTAACCTTAAAATAGGCATTTTCCACCGAGAATAAAACGAAGGTCGGCCATGTTTTTTCTTCTTCTGCGGGGAAGATCACGTGACATAGACGCCAGCCATTGGAAATGAATGGTGCAAAAAAACGTAGGGATCTTACAATTTCAGAGGCGTTTTTGTAGAAATACTAAGTCCCAATTGTGGACCAACGTGGTTATTACACGTTTAGATGTGAGACTGGGTTGGAATATATGGTTATTAATAAAACCCGAAAATGAATAGGTCAAAATAAATATGAATATATAAACTGAATGGCCTCAATAAAAATGAGTAAAATCGAAATACATCAGACTATTAAGGGATTATTTTGACATTCAATTTGTTTTAAATCTAAGTTCTTTGGCTAGCCTATTCTCTAATGAACCAAATATGGAAATGTTCCAGCCCTTGAGCAAGGCACTGGAGCCCCAAACTGTGAGAGCTGTATACCAGTATTAAATAGGAGGTCTAAAGAGTGCGCTTTACAGTGTACAAATGTGACGATAATGTTATTTATTTTTTGTGGAAATATTGGAATAAATCTAAGTTTATTCAAGTCCAACTAGCAACCCCCTCATCCCTCAAAACATTTCAGTCCCCTCACACAAACACATGACCGGCTCTCAAGCCAGGGGCAGACTGGCCATTGGGAATACCGGAAGTTTTCCCGGTGGGCCGGTGCTGTGCGTAAAATAAAAAAAATTAAAAAAAATGTTCAAAAGAAAAAGAATATTCTTTGCATATCCTACCGGCCCACATTTGTTAGTGTTCCGGCCACTCCCTTTTTTTTTTGCTTACCTAAATCCTACCGGCTAGTACAGGTAGTAGCTAGTACCTCACCACCTGACCTCACCCCCTGTTACATTTGTAAGTGTTCCGGCCACTCCCTGGAGAGGTGTGGCCCACACCCCACTGGGCTGGGCTGGGCTGGGCCGTTTTGATAGGCTACCTATGTTCTATCTATCAGATAGTTTCACTTTCACACATCAGGCCCGTAGCAGCTGTCACTGCGCAGTGAACGATCAGGAGTGAGTGACTGAGAGACCTAGCTGGCAGATGCTGAATAAACAAGCTCCGTTGGCAGGGAAACGGGGTTCAGGGGGAGTGGCTGTACCCGTAGGATAGAAAAGAGGGAAGTGACGTCTGACTCAGAGGTTGCGCGGCTGTGGAGAAGAACGTGTTGCCCACATTATGTTACTGAGTTTAGGCTAGTTAGCTAGCAGGTTTATTGTTTTGGGTGCAGTCACTTTTGCCTCCACCTGCTGTTCAAATAAATGTTGAAAGAAAAAGTAAATCTGTTTACAGTTCTATTTCATATGGGTGTTGAGAGATGTATCCATAGATTTAGTCCCTAATTTTGCTCTCAAAGTGCACCAGATTGATGCATTTAACTTCAACATTTAAAAAAAATCTTCCCGGGGGAGCATGTCCCCGGACCCCCCTAGAGGAGGTGAGATCCACCACCTTCCCACACCCCCTGTTAAATTGTCTCACCCACATTGAGGATGCTTCCTACGCCCATGTTTTATTCCATGCGTCAAGTCAGGCAAATTGGGTCCAAATGATATTGCATCAATGGTCTGTTAACATTCAAAAGAATAAATATATGCTGTAACTATTTTGCTCTAGGCAACTCAAGGGCTCAGGTAATGTGATTACTATATGAATAATGGTCCAAAATAACATTAAATGCATCGGGTTTTTTGTTAAGTAACATACTTTCGTCGCCGGCCGGCCGATACATGCCGCGCATTAAGTGGGCCTGTCTGTCAATTAATCCCCGGGACACTTTTCCCTCCCAGTCCGCCCCTGTCTCAAGCCATGAATATTTCAGCTCATTATTATCTGATATTCTAAAAGATAACGCTTAAAAAACGTTATCTAACAGAGGTTAATGAATAACGTTTTTAAATGATTTATGTCCACCTGTTTACACCTATCCTGATCAAAGCATCAAAACGAAAAAAACTATAACAAACCAAAATAAGGGAAACAGAACAGACCGGTCTAAGACCGGCGGTATTGTGTGTGTGAGGGGCTGCGCCGTCCGAGGGACATAAGATTGTCCGCCACTGCTGCTTTGTTTTACTGTTCTGTTTCCCTTATTTTGGTTTGTTATAGTTTTTTTCGTTTTGATGCTTTTGTTTACATTGTTGCTCCAATTCCTAATCTCCCGAGAGTATTAGTGTTTTTGTACTATCTCAATGAATTTATATACTATTGTGCTTTGTGTCTTTTGTTGAGGGATCCAGCACCCCTGACGTGAGAAGCAGCCTTGGGAGTTGGGATTCAGCAGTGTTAGGCCCTCACGTGCACTTCACTGCCCCTTAAGTGTGTGTGTGTTTAGTTAATTTTGCACCTTTCTTAATTTATCACTTTCTTTTCAGTTGCTGTGTCTGTACAGGGCACGTGTGAGTGATGGTGAGTAGTATTCTGATTTGACCTGCTTGTTTCCTCCTCCGAACAGTAACTGTCTGCGCTCATTTGCGTCGGTTTTTATACGCTGGATACCATTTTAAATAGCACAGTAGATTAATTCCTAATAAATTGTTGTTGTTTTTTATTGGTGAAAATATTGTTTGTAAATGTGTCTATTTGATAATAAATGTCATACTCTTGAGAGAAAATCCTTGTCTTAAGCCTTTTTGTTGACTGCCAACTGTATCGTGTTTCTTTAAATTGAATCTGTGGAGTTTTTGCTGTTTGATCAAGTTGAGTTAGAGGGCAACTTTGATCAGTAGAACAGCTTTCTGCAATACTCAATGATTTGCCCCCCCTAAGAACAACCAGGGTAAAAAATCACGCAGAGCCGTGGATGCACTCCGGCATACTGACCGCCATGAAAACCAGAGACAAAAAATGCTCTGAGTTTCATAGAAGTCAGTCAATGATTTCCAAAAGCACGAGCAGTGAACTCCTGGCCCATGTGACTGAACTAAAAATTTAAAGAAACAGACTAAGAAATGACGTAAGCTCCATGATCAAAACTGCCAAAAAGAATTTCATCAATGTCAAAACTGAAGAAAACAAAAATAAACCCCGTGAACTTTGGAAATGACTCAATAACCAGCTTGGCTGCAGTAAAAAACTCAAAACGAGATTTTCGAACTTAAACATAAAGACAAATAACAGGCTCATCACAGACAAACTGGACGTGGCCAAGTACTTGAACATTTTTTTCACAAACATAGCCACAACTCTTGTAAATAAATTACCCTCCCACTCAGTGCTTTTTGGAGTAGATCACATCATGACCTACTACAAAAACCTAGGGGTACGCAAAGATGATTTCAGTCTAGCAAGGGTAACATCAGCAGAGGTACTCATTAAACTGAGCGCCCTCCAACCTAACAAGGCCACTGGCCACGACAATATCCCCTCCAAATTCCTCAGAGACACAGCAACCGCCATCTCACCAGTCATAGCTCACATAATTAACCTCTCCATAAAACAGGGAAAAGTACCCAAAGACTTCAAAATTGCAAGAGTAACCCCCCTGCACAAAAAGGGCAGCAAATTGGACCCAGGCAACTACCGCCCTGTTTCTATACTTACCTCCATCTCGAAAGTCATGGAAAAAATAGTATATGAACAGTTCGAAAAGTACCTCGCGGACAAGAAACTAATCTATGAATTTCAATCTGGCTTTAGAACATCCCACTCCACTGACACATGCCTTCTTTATTTAAACGACCACATCAAACAAGAGGTGGACGAGGACAAATACTGCGGCATGGTGATGCTGGACCTGCAAAAGGCTTTCGACACTGTCAATCACCCCATTCTGATTGACAAGCTAAAAGCAATTGGTTTTGATAAACTATTGGTGAGCTGGATGCAATCCTACCTGGAGGGGAGAGAACAGATGGTGGAGGTAAACGGTACTCTGTCCCCCCCCCTCCCAGTGAGCTGTGGTGTTCCACAAGGAAGCATATTAGGTCCGTTACTGTTCCTAATTTATGCAAATGACATGTCATCAGCATGTGACTGCAACTTGTTCCTGTTCGCGGACGACTCAGCCCTGCTGGTCTCTGACAGGAGCAGATTGCAGGTTGAAAAAACCCTCAGCTCCGAGCTCGGCAGAATCTGCACCTGGCTCGCCGATAATAAATTATCATTACACCTGGGTAAAACAGAGTCCATTCTCTTCGGTTCGAAACATAATCTCAGCAAATCCGACGACTTCTCAGTTGCAGTGGGTGACATTATTGTCACAAGTAAGAAGGAAATTACATACCTAGGATCTATTCTTGAGGCAAACCTCTCCTGTGACAAAATGGCATCCAATGTAATAAAAAAAGTCAATCAAAGAACTAGATTCCTATACCGGATCTCCTCTCTGGTAAACAAAAACACCCTGAAAACTCTGGTGGGAGCACTCATTCAAGGGTACTATGACTATGCTTGCACGTCATGGTACCATAGCACCTCCAAGGCGCTAAAAATAAAACTTCAAACATCACAAAATAAACTGGTCAGACTACTGCTTGACCTTTCATCTAGAACCCACCTCACCTCTGCCCACTTTGACAACCTAGGATGGCTTAGAGTAGACGACAGAGTACAGCTACTTGCAATGGGCCTGGTCTACAAGATCCAATACACCTCTATGGTACCCATGTACATGTCAAAATTCTTCCCAAAGGTCAAGGAATATCATGATCATAACACCAGAGGGAGCTCCACAAATCATGTAAAACCCAGATTTGGCACAAAAAAAGGGGAATACACGTTTCGCAATTATGCCACATCAAGGTGGAACGCTCTTCCCACTACTGTAAAGGAAAGTAAAACTATACTTACCTTCAAAACCTCTCTTAAAGAGCACCTTCGGGGGAGAGCATTACAAAACTGGCTCCGGGAATAATAATAATAAATGGGATTTATATAGCGCTTTTCTAGACCCAAAGACGCTTTACATTATGAGTCAGGTCGACAAACAAAACAAGAACAAAAACACAAACAAAAACAAAAACAAAACAAAAACAGAAAAGCAGTCAGGAGGATGTTGGTTCAGAGGGGGGAGGGGCGGGTTTAAGGATAAGCAGAGTTGAAGAGGTGGGTTTTGAGACGGGACTGGAACAGGGTGAGGGAATCAGACTCACGGAGGTCTTGGGGGAGGGAGTTCCAGAGCTTCGGGGCTGCCACAGAGAAGGCTCTGTCCCCGAAGCTCCGGAGTTTGGCCTTGGGGATTGAGAGCAAACCGGCTGAGGTGGATCTGAGGGACTGGGGTGGTTGGTAGAGGATGAGGAGGTCAGTGAGGTAGGGTGGGGCCAGATGGTGGAGGGCTTTATAGGTGAGGACCAGGAGTTTGTAGTGAATGCGGTGTGAGACGGGAAGCCAGTGGAGTTCTTTGAGGCATCATGTGATGCCATGATTTGGTGTGGGTGAGGAGTCTGGCGGCTGCGTTCTGGACACGCTGGAGTCTGTTGAGGGATGTTGTGCTGATGCCGAAGAGGAGTGAGTTGCAATAGTCAAGGCGGGAGGAGATGAAGGCGTGAATGAGTCGCTCAGCTGCGGGGCGGGTGAGAGAGGGACGGAGTTTGGCGATATTGCGGAGGTGGAAAAATGAGGTTTTTACAACTTGGCGTATGTGGGGGTCGAGGGAGAGGGTGGGGTCGATTATCACGCCAAGGTTGCGTGCCTGGGTGGAGGGGGAAACAGGGGTGCCATCGATGGTGAGTGTCAGGTTGGGGGTTTTGCTGAGGGTGGATTTGGAGCCGATGAGGAGGAGTTCAGTTTTATTGCTGTTGAGTTTGAGGAAGTTGTGTTGCATCCAGGATTTGATTGCAGTCAGACAGGATTCGATGTGTGTGAGAGGGGGGTTGTGGGGGGATTTGGTGCTGAGGTAGATCTGTGTGTCGTCAGCATAGCAGTGAAAGTCCAGGTTGTGATGGCGGAGAATCTGACCAAGGGGGAGGATGTAGATGATGAAGAGGAGGGGGCCGAGTACTGAACCTTGGGGAACACCTTGGGTGACTGAAGCTGTGGTAGAGGAGTGATTGTTGAGGGAGATGAAGTGGGATCTGTCGGAGAGGTAGGACTGGAGCCACCTGAGTGCAGTACCTTCGATACCGATATCCCGGAGTCGGGTCAGCAGGATGGTGTGGCTCACGGTATCGAAGGCTGCACTCAGGTCAAGGAGGATGAGGATGTTGAGGGAACCGGTGTCAGCAGAGGTGAGGAGGGAATTGAGGACTTTGATGAGTGCCGTTTCTGTGCTGTGGTGAGGACGAAAACCAGACTGAAGGGGTTCAAAAAGGTCATTTTTTTGGAGATGGCGGTGGAGTTGTTTGGAGATGATGCGTTCTATTGTTTTAGAGAGAAAGGGGAGGTTGGAGATGGGGCGGTAATTACTGAGGGAGGAGGGATCCAGACCGGGTTTCTTGAGGATGGGAGTGACAGCAGCAGTTTTGAAGGCAGAGGGAACGGTTCCTTGGGACAGGGAGGAGTTGAAAAGGTTGAAAATGTAGGGGCAAAGGACGGGGAGGCAGGACTTCAGAAGAGGGGTGAGTAGAGGGTCAAGCGAGCAGGTTGTGGGTTTGGAGGAGCTGATCAGTTGGAGTATTTCAGGGGGGGTAACCAGAGTGAACTGGGAGAGAATGCCGTGGGGAAGAGGGCTCGGGAGGTCAAGGGAGATGGAGGGAGGAATTGTGGCGGTGGATGTTGGGGGAGATGTTTGTGTGTCAGATGCAGCGGATAGGGAGTGATTAATGGCAGTGATTTTGCCAGAGAAAAACTGGAGGAATGAACTGCATGTGGAAGTGGAGGAAGAGAGGGTGTCAGCACGGGGTTTGAGGAGCTTGTTGACGGTGGAGAAGAGGGTCCTGGGGTTACGGGAGGGGTCGATGAAGATGCTGGAGAGGTAAGCAGATTTTGCGGCATTGAGGGCGTCTCTGTAGGTAGTGAGATGGAGTTTGTAGGAATCATGGTGAACTGTGAGGGATGATTTCATGGTTAGGCGTTCAAGCTGGCGGCCGGTTTGCTTCAGTTTACGGAGTGCAGGGGTGAACCAGGGTGAGGAGATTTTAAAAGTGACATTTTTCCTTTTGAGGGGGGCCAAGCTATTGAGGGAGGCGAGTAGGGTTGAATTAAGGTGGTTGAGTTGATCATCGGGTGAGCTGAGGTTCGAGTCCAGGGGGAGAGTAGAGGATAGCAGGTCGGAGAGGTGCTGGGGATCAACAGAGCGTAGATTACGGAAAGTGATGTTCCTGGATGGGGGGGGGGGGGTGGCGGACGGGGGAGGTGGTGGTGAACTGTATGAGTTTGTGGTCAGAGAGGGGAAAGTGGCAGGGGTGGAGGTCGAGTACTGTGAGATTGGTGGAGCAGACAAGGTCAAGGATGTGTCCTTTATCGTGGGTGGGGAAGGTGACATGTTGTGTAAATGAGAAATAGTCCAGAAGGGAGGAAAATTCAGAAGCGTGTTTGCAGGTGGTGGAGTCCATGTGGATGTTAAGGTCGCCGAGGAGTAACAGACGTGGGGAGAGGGATGAAGCAATGGTTAGGAGTTCAGTGAGATCAGAGAGGAAGGAGGGGTGTGGTTTAGGGAGGCGGTAAATGAGGATAACTGTCAGTGAGGGAGGGGTTTTGAAGGCGAGAAATTCGAAGGATGGTACTGAGGGGAGGGTGAGTTCTGTAGTCCGGATGTTCTGGTTGTAGATGACAGCCAGCCCACCACCACGGCGTGAGGGGCGGGGTTTAGTGATGTAATTAAAACCAGGGGGGGATGTTTGATTAAGCGAGAAGAAGTCATTGGGTTGTTGCCAGGTTTCAGTGAGCAGAAGGAAGTCGATGGATTTGTCCAGGATGAGTTCGTGAAGGATGTGGGCTTTATTGTTGAGTGACCGTATATTTAGAAGGGCAAAATTGGTCAAGCGGGGGGTTGTAGGGGTGGTGGCAGGCTGGAGAGGTATGAGGTTGTCTAGGTTAGCAGCGCGGGGGTGGGCATGAGAGGGGGGGCAGTGAAGCAGAGGAGGGGGTTTGATGGTGGGGATAAATGGCTTGTTATATGTGTTGGGAGGTGGAGGGGATTGCGATCCGCTCCAGGTATTCCGTGCAGCAGGGAGTGTAGGTGTGCGGGGGAGAGTGTAAGAGAAGCAGTAGGAGTTGCGTTCTGGTGACGCGTCAGGTGTGCAACAGTGCGTTGCGTGGAGCAGATGGATGCAATGGATTGTCCGTGCTGAAGGTAAACAAAACTGCGGCGGGTGCTTCGGTAAATGTAGCGGGGTCGACGAAGGAGTCCAAGATGTCTGATGACTGAGATGGAAGACGGAGTGGAGGAGTTGGTCAATGACAGCAGCTGTGAGATGGAGTATTTCAGCATGATGACAGGCGGAATGGCTGAGAGGAGTGTGATGGCAGCGATAGCAGCTAGCAGCAGATAGCAGCAGATAGCAGCTAGCGGCAGGCGCGCCGGATTCATTTTAGAAGTGGGGGGGCCAAAAAAAGTGCGTGTGTATGGCCCAATCCCAAACCACGCCCTACACCTTACCCCTACACACTCCCCCTCCGTGACGGAGTGAACTCCGTGGAGTGACACATGAGGCTCCCTCCTGTCAGATGGAGGGAGTAAATACAGCGGCAAGCTTTGGGACAAACTCCCCTCTCTCCGGCAGAAACAGGAAATGCCGTAACTGTATGTAACAACGGTTTCAAATCAGCATCTCTTTGACAAAAAATGTAAATGAATAACTCAAATAAAACTCCAAACATCTTTAATTGTGTTACTTTTTTGTAAAGCTCTTTTAGTTTTAAACCTGATGTTTATAAGCTTCTTAGTTTTTGCAACAGTCTGTAAATATACACAACTTTATAATAAAATGCACACATTTACCTTTTTCTAGACTAAACACAGGTATGATCCTAAGTAAAAAATAAAAAAGAGGTTATCATGAACTCGTTAACATCGCAATTTATCACTATCGTTTAGTGGTTTTGCAAAGAATTAACCACTCTGTGTTTTAGTACCATTCTGCGTTGAAGTAGGCTACCTTCTCTTTGCCAAAATAATCTACTAGCGGTCTCCTTTTTTTAAACAGTTAGCTGTACAGCTTTACCCGCCTCAATGTCCCGACAACAAACCTCCATGCAGCCTGTTTCGGTTCAACGGCAGCGGTGGGGGCGGCGGCGGTTTTGACCGTTTCTGCGGCCGCAGAGCCGCTGCTTTTGGGTTCATCTGGCTTCGCTGTTTCTATGATTGAAGAAGGTCCAGGCTCCGGAGATGTGGATGTCAGGGATGTGACCTTCCAGTTGTTCAATTTAAGTTTAGATTGTCTGTATTTAGTTTTCTTCTGCGTTGGTTCTTCTGACATGTTTGCAAGTGTATATTCTTTCTATAGGTTAATGGCTGACACACACAGAACAACTTAACAAATAAAGTAAACAATGTAACAAATATAAGCTTTTTTATTGGTTGTAATTTACATGGATACATTTGATGTGTGAATGGTGTGACAATGTCCTATTTGATTGGGTTAAAATGTACATATTCTTCCTGTTATGTCTGCCTGCTTTATTTTACCTAGGCTAATGCAAAGTGACCTGCTCCATCGAAATCATTCGCATTGACCCGAAGACACATTTTGAGTTGTATACACTGTTGAAAAGAGGAGATTCCTAGCTCTCTAATGATATCAGGATTGTTTTTGTACTCCAAATATTAAGCAAAATATGTCACATTATATAATGACTGTTACACAGTCATCATTTTGAGAAAAAGGCCTTTAAAGTTTCCTCTTCTCTGGAATCCATCGATCTGATTGATTATTAGCGGAGCAAATGTTCAAAATACTACGGAGGGAAGATATTTTCGTTTTGGATTACTGCACTCACAGGAAACACCGGCTGTTGTTATGCCTGTTTGACGTTACTCCGTTCTCCGCTTATGCCGTTACAAGCTTCAAACCTGTATTTATCATCTGAATTTGCCGAAACAAGTTTAATATTCTGAAAGCCAAGACTTTGTTTATTTCGGAGGGCCTAGGTATAAAAGTCACGGCTCGCCACTGCTATGATTACTATAGCCTACTGTATGCCTTACATTCATAATTTCAGCGGTAGGGAGGGGGAGCGGCGCTGCGGAAGAGCAGGGTGGCCAGTGAGAGGCGAGCTGTGGTCCTCCCTTTGCAAGCTTAAAAAATGCGTGTAGCTAATGAGATTGAATATATATATATATATAAAAAAATAAAAAAATATACACAGCTAGATCAGATTGCGTTTTAGATGCGACTTTAGAGTAGAGGGAAATTATTGAAACGGGATTTGTACAGTGTTCCGCGCCGCGTGTATATACGTGTTTGTTTGTGTATTTGTGCGTTTGTGTGTATTGTGTTTGTTTCCCGGGGAAAACCCTCACGAGAAACACCGGCTGTTGTGCCTGTAGTGACGTTAAATTACTCCGTTCTCCGCTTGTAATTATGCCGTTGCAAGCTTCAAAGTTGTAAGCCTATTTATCATCTGAATTTGCCGAAATAAGTTTAATATTCTGAAAGCCAAGACTTTGCTTATTTGAAATCAGATAAAAACAAACTGTAACGGACCCTGCCGTGTTACCTATGATTACTATACACCTTACATTCATAATTTCAGCGGGAGGGAGGGGGAGCGGCGCTGAGGAACAGAGTGTCGAGTGAGAGCTGTCATCTTCCCTTTACAAGATTCAAACATGCCTGTAGCTAGTGAGATTGAATATAACAATCAAAAATAACAAAATATACACAGCTAGATCAGATCGCGTTTTAGATGCAACTTTAGAGTAGAGGGGAATTATTGAAACAGGATTTGTACAGCTTTCCACGGCATCTGCTGCTGCTCAAATGTGGGGCAGGGCTGAAAAGTGGGGGGGCCAATGGCCCCCTGGCCCCCCGCTTCCGGCGCCCTTGGCTAGCGGGCTAGCTAGGTTCACAGAGGTGGAGGATTGTTGTGGAGACGAGGAAGATCCACGACATGGCAGGAGGATGTGAGCAGCGGGACGGGACAGATGCACCCCAGAGATGAAGGCAGGAGGCAGAGAGAGTCCACGTTTGTTGCGTGGGACGGAGACAGACAGTAGGCAATGTAGCAGATAGCAATAGCCACCCGGCACGTTGATGGCTACGTGAGGGCAGCCGGCTACAGCCAGCAACGGAGGCAGAAGTCCAAAATAAGTAAAAAATTAAAATTTTAAAAACAATGTGCATTGCATTAAAGATGTGTAAATGCAGGGCAGTGGTCCAATTCGAAAGATTGAAGAACGAATGGTAGTTGAGGGTGATAGAGGGTGACAGAGGCGGAGAAGCGGCGAACAGTCAACGCCAGCGTCCTCTCCAGCAGCGGGGGTAATGGTTCAAATCTCAACCTGTCGTACAATGGACAGCTTCCCCCCCCATCTATGAATATAGCCTACTCGCATTTTAGACTCTGTTACTAACTGTATATCTGTAGACTTGGTATGTCTTAAATGTCCGGTTAGGATATATTAGAACGAAATCTAAAATGAAATTTGTAAGTAAGCCACCTGTATGTAAAAAAACACCTGTATGTAAATTGTAAATAAGCCATCTGTATGTCAAATATGTCTTGTATGTCTTAAATGATATGATGAATTGGAAATGGGGGACCCTGATGTAAACAAGACGAAAGTCTTTCTCTGGTCTGCATCCCCTTAACAATTTTATGTTTTGAGCTGTACTGTACTGTACCCAATATACAAGCTGTTAATAAACTTTTCAATCAATCAATCAATCAATCAATAAACTTTAGGCCGTGTGCGCGGCCGCGGTTACATATAGTTTGCATGACCTTTTGAGTGGGAAGGTCCAATCAAAAAAGCACATTTTGTCCAGTGGTTAACACAGTAAAATGTCAGACATAGCACAATCATTTAAACTGACACTAAAAGAGCGAAACCTCAGCTCAAATCTCCAAAACTCTACACATTTTCAGCTCTGCACCCAATTTGCAATTCAAGTCGCCACTTATGCAAAACACTGCGGTTAACTAAGAAAGATACAGAAATCTGTTATATTCACTTGTTTGCCATTTTCAAAACACTGCCGTTAAAAATGCTACACACACATGAACCAATTAACAGATACACATGCCAAATGAACGTAAACACCAAACTGCTTTATTGTTGACTCAGCAACCAGGGTGTAAGCATAAGCATTAGAAAAAAGGGATAAGAGAAAGAAGGAGGATGAATTGAAGTAAGTTGAAGAAGAGTTATTTGCAGCATAACGTTGAAACTGTATGACCATCAGGCCAAGGTGCATGCTTCTTCTGCAGGTTGATGTGATGTGGCCAGAAGCATTTTTCTTTCCTCCGTTTGTTGTATGACTGCCGTCCAAATTAGTTGAGTGTGGCCATTGAAGTGGTCATTTAGTCAAATGTATATATTTTTACGACAAAATACAAATCTTGATCCTCAGTTTGGTTGAGCATTCATGAAAAACGTTGCAAGACAATAAAAAAAAAATCAAGAAACACCGAAAACAAAACAAATATTGACCTATGTGCAAGTTGGCAGTAAACTATATACATCAAAAATATAATAAGATAAGCAAAAATAAAGTCAAATTAAATACTGTACAGATGAAGAAAATACTGTTTATTGTAATAATAAACATGTGAACTATAAACAAGATGTTATGTAGTTATGAAGGCACTTGACAGAGCTAAGGTGTTCAACAGTGGTATGGCAGTCTGGCAGGCACTTTGGATAAACTGCTGAATCTTTATTTATTTTCTTAACTCTGTCGTTTACATTTTAATGCACCCCTGATACTCCTAGTCTAGTCTTAGTTAGTAACTGCACTTGTTTAGCAACAAAAAGTAATAACGAAAGAAGAAAATTAAAAAGGCACTAAAAGGCAGTCCTGGTATTTCCTACGTCATTGAACGCAGCATTACGACAGGGTGCGTGAGGCGTGTTTGGCCGGGCAAGGACCACAGGCAAGGACACTCACAGGAATGACATTTGCGTAAGTTGGCCTTTTGTTTTCTGTATATCCATGAATACTGTCCAAACCTGGAGGAGCACCACAGCTGCACTGACTGCAGCGGGGGTCAGTGTGGTAAAGCTTCAGGTTCGGTTGACGAGCCGGTGGCTAGCTTGCTACTAGCTAGTAAATAGTTAGCATAGCAAGCTAGCAGCTACCATTGGCTGTCAAGTTAGGCAGCCAGCATTAGAAGCTTTTAAGGTAGTGTCAACGGTTAACGGGAACATATTTGGAGTCCAAGACATTTTGGGATAACTCATATGTGACTAAAGGGGTTAGTAGACACGTACAATGCAGCTGTTTCAAATGTAATGTTAATGTTGATTTGCAAAATAAAAATGACTGGGTTTATGTAAAACAATATGTTCCTTGTAGTTCAATGTATTACTAAGTCTACAATAATGATAAGGTGTTATGTTGTTCTGTCACCAAATAGTCATCCTTCCTTCACACTGTCATAATTCGTGTAGAAATATCTAGAAATGACCAGCACTAGCTTATTGTCTAGTTTATATTTAGCAGAGGTGGAAGAAGTACTCCGATGTTTTACTTGAGTGGAAGTAGAAGTACCAGAGTGTAGGAATACTATGTTACAAGTACAAGTCCTGCATTCAAAATGTTAATCAGGTAAAAGTACACAAGTATTATCATCAAAATATATTTAAAGTACCAACTGTAAAAGTAGTCACTGTGCAGATTGGTCAATTTCAGAATAATATATATGATATGTTTTATAATGATTGATCATTAAAGTGTTCTCAAAGCTGGTAAAGGTGCAGCTAGTTGTAATGACCTTAGCCGCGTTCACACCGGAGTACTTTTCCCACTTTAGTTCCGATATAGTTCTGAAATGTCGCGTTCACACCACAAAGAGCCAGAACTAAAATTAGTTCATGAGAACCTTTTTACCCCCTTTTCCGTCCCTGCTAAAGAGCAGGGACTCTCATGCGGCTCTCTTGTGAGAAAAGAGCTATATTTCTGATTGGCTGGGCGGATTGCAAACCACGCCCCGTAAAACAAAAAAAAAGTGTTGTGAAGCCAACATTTTATTATCCTCGCATTGGCATTATTAGCATTAGCATTAGCATTAGCCCAGCACAGAAACGCAGAGAGACTAATTTATGTATGTTTAAATAAAACATGGGAGATGAGGAGGTGTCGGAGTTCTGGCGATTTACTCGGAAGGCTTCAGTAGAAGCTGCTGGGAGTCCCAGCAGCTTCTACTGAAGCCAGTCCCCAACTCCGGGGACTTCCGGCCGGGGATTTTGGGCGACAGTATACGCCGTGAAGTTGTTTGCGGCCTGCCAGTAAACCCAAAGCAGCAGAAGAAGAAGAAGTGACGTCAGCAGCTTAATTTGCCTAATCCACCCCCAGGGACTTATTCCGGTGTGAACGCGATCTGTACTTAGTTCATCAGAACTAAAGAGTTCTGATGAACCAAGTTCTCATGAACCCTTGTGGGAAATGTACTGCGGTGTGAAAGCGCCTTTTGTATACTGCAGGGTAGCTTGTGAATTTACTTCATGTGGAACTAAAGTCTGATTTAACACTTGATTATATTTCACATCATTCATCCACATGTGCAGAGTAAATAAAGGTACGTAAGTGTTGTGGAGTAGAAGCACATGATTTACCTCTGAATTATAACGGGTTAGAAGTACAAAGTAGCAAAGAGTTGAAGTATTCAAGTAAAGTACAGTACTTTAGTAAATGTACTTAATTTAGTGTTAATTCCTTATTTAAATTATTACTCACTGTCTGGGTTATTCCAGATGATTTATTGTTTATTCTGTCAAATGACATTAACCGCAGTATGCCCTTCAAAAGTTATTAAGCTGTGTCTTCAAACAACTTTGCTAAACAAGGTGTTACAACCCAGAGGATTATTCACTGAGAAGAGTTCTACTCCTTTTCACTTTCTTTCATTCCAAGTTGAAGTACACAGTCTGTAAAATGTTCCTTTTTATAATGGCATCCTGTCTGTTAATTGGTCTTACTCACCATGGAGACACTGATTATAAACGTGTGGTCTGCTGCAGGTCATGTGCTCCTGGCACAGTCTCTGAAAGCTCAGTAAAAGACCCAGGTCAGGGAGAAATCCATCGGCCAGAATTTTCTAGACTTTTTATTTTCCATACGGATACCATGACCTTCTCTCTTTAAAGCTTCACATAGTTCTAGAATATAAAAAAACCCATCAATGGATCAAAAGAGGGTATTGTTATGGCACATTTCCACTGCAGCGCGTAGCACGATTTAAGCGTGCCGTGCCAAACCCGGACCGTTTTTTGTTACGTTTCCACTAGGGGTAGTTCCGGCTAACGGGTACTTTTTCACAGTTTTTCTGGCTCTCCAAAATCCAGGTTCTTTCCGGGCCAACAACCGAGAGGAATATACTAAACTAGTGAGAGAATCGCTGGCAAGGGGGCTACAACTACAACAAAATGAACATATTTTACCGTGATTTAATTGTAATACACGTTTAAAAATGATGCAGAAGCAACAACATACTGAAAGCGGTTAGTAAAAACCATGAATTAATGCTTTGACAAGTCTGCAGTAGGGCTGCAACAAACGACTAATTTGATAATCGATTAATCTATCGATTAATGAAACGATTAATCAACTATCCGGACTATTACTGTATGCATTGCACAATTTCTCAAACGCTCTTATTTAGCCATCAACTTTTAGATTTAGCTTGAGCTTGTTTTAGGCATGTGGAGACTAACAATGAAGACAATAAAGATGAATACTTGATTCAAAAATACATATATTATTAAATTAACTAAACACATTTTGAACAAAATTAACATTGCTTTTTATTTAAATTAAATAAATAATATTTCACATCAAAAGAAACAACAGTGTTTTAACAAATCGTATTAAATAATGTGATAACAGAACTGTAAACAGAATAGCTGAAACTTTAACAAAATAAAGAGTAACTCTGTTACCTCTAATCATTAACCCATGTTTGTATAATGTTGTTAACTCCGTGTGTTACTGCCAGCATACATAACACCTGACGTGGAAACGTTACTCGTGGATGGGGCTACAGAGCTACTAGAAAGACAGTCGAACCCGCTGCATTCCTCTGTCTGAATGTGGTGCACTTTTGCTAAATGTTTAGATAAATTGCTCGTGTTACCGCCCCTACATGCTAAACTCTTATTGCACTTTTGGCAACGAGCATTGTCCACATCGAGACGGGTAAAGTTTAACCACACCTCGGAGCGCGTTCTCTCCGCCATCTCCGCAGTGTGTTGCTGCATGTAGCAGCTGCGTGTGTGTAAACTGCCCCGCCCCCTCTCACACAGACGGGGGAGAGAGATCTCGTCTGATCGAAAATACATCATAGACGCATTTGTTTGTCTTTTTGCATATTAGAAACGAGTTGGGGACACTAAGACTGCGATATAATGTTTTTGTAGCAATAATACATATGACATATATTTTTTAAATGTCTCTAGTACCGATAAAAAGACCAATAACTTTGGAGCGTAACGGCGCGTAAAACACACGTGATGACGTCACCAACGAATCGACGACTGAATTATTTGGCAACTAATTTGGTAATCGATTAAGTCGATTAGTTGTTGCACCCCTAGTCTGCAGACAAGACGGCAGGCGAAAAACCTTTTAACCTGTTAAGCCCCAACCCCCAGCGGGTCTTTATTTTTATTTTTTTCACGACACTGTGTCTCAGGACATCTTAATATTTAAAAATCTATGAATGTGTCCTATCCTCCTAATGGGAAGAAACTCAGCTAACTGATGATATGAACCTTTTTTACCGAAACAAAACACAAGTCTCACAAGAAGGGTCTAAATTAGCCCTGAGCGAAAACATGCTAACGCACTTAGCACAAAACTCTAGGTATAAATCGATCGATATACTTATTGGCCACAAACAAGCTTCGCTAACATCCTGAGATTCCACAGATTATAGACATATATAAGTATCATCACTGAGCGATTAGAACTCGCGACAGGGGAAGCAAAGACAGACAACACACGACGTAGCTTTAGGTAGCAAAACACGGAAATATGCTCACTTTAGCTGTTATTCTGATCATACGTTGTGTTCAATGGCATTAAAACGAGAACGCGGCGGAAAGTTAATCCATAGACTAATCCAATGTGTCTGTCACTTTGAACAAATTATTGATAATCCATAATTTAATTTTTATGCAAAAATCAGAGAATAAATATTAGCTGCTAATGGTAGCCACCAGAGTTTAGCGCGGTTTCCGGTTTTTGCTACGCGTCACTCTCACTCCTTATTTGTATGTGGAATTTTTATTGTATGTGGAACTTTTCCTTGATTCCATTGGCTATAGTGGTTAAAAAGAGATGTCAATCATCAAAATCGACCAATGGGAGCCAGAGATAGGTCAAATCCACCCAAATGACCCCAGAAGTGCTTTTTTTGTTGCTAAATCTCTCTAAAAAGGTCAAATGTCACTTGTTTTGCATCAATCTTGATACAGGGTACTTATTATGTTATAGTTTGGATTCCTAAAGCTTTTAGTCTACTATCCCATCATTCAAGGGTGGTTTTCTCTAGAAGTAATGGTTTCTTTGGACGGACACTATAATTTACATTTTTTTTACAATATTCAATCTGAATTTACTTTACAATAAAAAAAAAAATCTATATTGATTCTGACTCTTCTACATCCAACTCACAGGTTTATCATTGCTTTGAGAAAAAAGATTATTAATTTCCCCTTTTAGAAGTGTAGTTATGGTCATTTGTTCTGGGAATGTCATTTTCGAGCCTGAGACCTGGAAAACAGGCTCAGGGCTTAACAGGTTAAAATGCTTGTTTTCTGAAAGGAGATCGGCTAAGCTAACGCAGTATATGCTCCGACCGTCCACACTCACAACAACGGCCTATACAGACATAAATAAACCAGCAACTGTATTCGCCATGACACAGACAGTCTGTGGTTTGTACTTGTTTAACTTATGTCTAGTTTCTGAACAGATATGAGGAGCTGTGAGCTCTGAGTGCCATCGGCTAACGGCTGATGTTGGTTTTGTGGTTCGCATTGAAGATGACGTCACCGCTCCGCCTACACTGCGTTACTATAGTTACTGCCCCAGTTCCTACACTGTAATGGAAACGCAGATAAAGTGAGCCTGGCCTATAGTGCTGTAGCGATGCGTCGACGATGTCGACGCGTCGACTTCAAAATATCGTCGACGACATATTTCCTCGTCGACGCATCGCCACACAAACGTGGGTCACCCAAAACAACAACAAGCATTTCGCAATCGCACTTTAAACACTATGGAGACTGAAACGGCTACCACCTCCTCCTCACAGGATTGCGCACGAAGCCCTGCAAAAAGCCCCCAAACAAAAACATCTCGCCCTAGGTCTTTCAAATTGAATTGATTGAAATCTCCAATATCAACGTAAGAGCTTTTTCGGGGGGTGCTAACACTTAACCATAAACTTTATCGTTTACTTTCTCCGTCTTTATATGTAGATATTACTTTTCTCCGTTAATCTCCGTCACGTTGTTTCCATAGCAACAACAAGTTCCTGTCAACAGCGCTACCTCTCCTTCAAAATAAAAGCATATTCATAAATAGGAACAGCCCTAGTGTGTTGTGCAGCTTGAGTTCTGTGCACTTCGGTAGTGCTAACTATCTTATAGCTCTCCGTGCAGTTTGTTCGTGCTTGGTTGGTTAGTACTTAATGTTAGCTTCCTAGCTAGCTGCGCCAGCTGTGTGTTAGTTAACGTTTGTCAGCATTTAATGTTGGATGGAATGGTAGCTAGTTTACGTCTGCAGAACACCGCTATCTAGCCGCTACTAACCCGGAACGAACAAACTGCACAGAGAGCTAACTCATGTTGTGGTCGTTTACGAGTCAAACATAACATTAGACTAACGTTAGTCAGCTTATAGTATCAATGTATGTCAACTAACGGAGCCAAGCAATTTCCAGGCCAGGGCTGCACGTAAACTTGTGCGCAATTGTCATGAATGAAGTAATGTTTTTTGGTATTTATTTGAGATACATTATGTTTTTTATAAATCGAACAACAGAAAAATAATCGTTAGATTAGTCGACTAATCGATGAAATAATTGCCCGATTAATCGTTTTCAAAATAATCGTTTCCCCCCAGCACTACTGGCCTACCAAGGCCTAACTATACCGTACGAGGCCTTGCAGTGGAAATGCGTCACTAGTGGCCTGTTGCCTTTCTTACATTTGAGTGGTGCAGGAATGAGTCCTAAAACCCAGAAATAAGTTAGCATTTTTCCACTTCCATTCCCCTGTCTCAAAGATTTTTGAGCACAAGCTTAACAGATTTTCACGTTTTCCTCTACGATAAAATGTGTCAGTAAATACCACACTGGTGAATGTCTATTTGTCATAAAGACGTCATCATGCCTCCAATCATAAAAGTGGTGTTAATATGTGGAGATTATCCTACTGAAGTATCATTTAAATGTATTTGCCATAGATCTTATTTTCTGCTATGTTTCATAATGGACAAATTTGTGCTTTGTGTCGAGGGAGCCCTTGTGATGCTAACTCTTCACTGCACCACTCTATTTTGCATTTCAGCTTGATCAATGAATGATTATTAGTCATCAAAAATCTATTTTTCCAGCAGCCATGATTCTGATCATTAGTAAAAAATCTCTTGCGGATATCAATACTATTTGGTAGCATTTGAAGGTCGGAAGAACATGATTTCAACACTGCTAACCAGTGTCTCTGTGAAGGACTGGCTGTTACTATATGTTCTCTTCTCTTCCTCAGGTTTGTGGCTGTATTGAGCGGGAGTTGTCCCGAGTGATTAGTTTGCCTCTGTTTGTGTATTCCTGATGTCTCTGCTGCTCTGTGTGATGGTCAGCTGGTGACTGGGGTCGCCCCTGCTCCTGTGGTAAATGGCTGTGAGCAGAGGGGGGGTTGCCTTCTGGGTGGGTTGTGTCCGCAGCCGCGGCAGGAGGCAAGCCGTCGAGAAACATAGCTGGAGTCTCTGTCAGGTAATCTCTTTATGATCCTCTCTTCCATTTCATATGTGAGTTATGATGTAGAAGCCAATTGACTAATAATGTAGTTACTTTCATCGTTATTCAGTTTTTTTTTTAAACAGGGTAGTCTTGCAAGAAAATACAGCCTGTATTGTCCTGAAATATGCCTTTTTAATGAAAGTCGCCGAGTGCTTTCTACAATACAGTTGGAATAGTTAGTTTTAGGGATGCACAATATTGGTTTTTTGAAACCGATGCCGATAACTTCCTGCTTCTCAAGACCGGTACCTATACCGATAACCGATAATAATATAATATATATATTAAATGTACCTGTAGTTTTTGCACACCTGGTGGTAAAAAATAGACTAGTAGTGAGCAAATGACATGAGCATTACTACTATGAACAAAACAAAGCCAAGAACATTAGCTCGTCGATAGGTAAAAGCCCCGGTGCCTTTGCAGCTGGCTTTGGTTTCGCCGCTGGTTTAGCAGCGCAGGCGTCTTCGTACGCTTTTAACACACCATCGTAGCGATGGCGATGTTTCAGGTGACTAATCAGGTTGGAAGTATTATAGCTCGTTGCCTTTTTCCCTCCTCGTGGAACTTCTGCATTGCATTTGTTAATACAAATAGCAAGCGAACTATCTAACTCTGAAACTTTGAAATAGTCCCATACTACCGATGACATGTTTGTTTACTGTCCTGGCTTCACGGCCGCACACCATTTACGTCACAGCCAGGCATGAGTTAGGGAGCGCTGGATTTGTGAAAAACTCCCCTCTTCCTAAACCACTAATACCACAGTACTGGCAAAACGGGAGGAGCCGAGTGAAAAACAAGCGCCCCTCATCCCAATCCACCCACACCTTAGTATTTTTTTCTTTTTTTTACCCCAAAAATATATTGTATATTATCGGGGCTATTCATACTTTTATCGGATTTATCGGGATGACGTCATAATTCCTAATATCGGACCGATAATTATCGGGCCGATAATTATCGTGCACCACTAGTTAGTTTAACCAGCAACATGTGCATTAATCAGTTAAAATGATCCTCTGATCCAAAATGTCAGGAACAGTCAGAAATACATTTCAGGAAACGAAAATAAATCCGGATGGGACTCAAGGGCATTAAGACAGCAGCAGGATACACCGACGAAAATACATTTAAAAATCAACATGAAGTCAATGACCGTTGTTAAAAATGTGTTGTTTTTATACCAATAATAACTACATTCATATGTTCACCTCATTAATGATGCAGACAGACAAAACTGAACGTTAAAATAAATTCATGTGTTTTTAACTTCTGGATGACAGTGAGACGGGTTAGGGTTATAGCCAACAATGTGATAACGGAAATCTATCACCCAATGAAAGATATCCATTATCATTATATAATAGTGTTAGAAATTGACAGTGATTTTTATTGAATGACGCCTGATAACCCAAGGTTGCTGATCAACGATCCATACTGGATCACTACAATTTTCCCTGAACCATGGAGTCTGCAAGTCAGTTCATCCAGAAACAAAATGATATAAACAAATCAGATCACCTTTATTCTTCCCACAGAGAGGACATTTACATGGTTACAGCAAAAGTGAAGAGCCAGATATATAAAAATATTAAAGATAGAAATTACACAAATAGAACATTTACAAAAATATACATCCAGGTGGACAACAAAAAAGACCAGTAATACTATAAAAAAAAATATATAAGTGTCGCGTGTATCAAGTAGTTTGATAGTAGCCAGGTGACAGTAGTAAAAGTGGAAGTATATATTGCATGTTATTCAGAAAGAGATATTGATGGAGATTTTTAGAAGATGTCCCGTGTGCCGGACAAACAGAAATTAAGCTGATATTTGTCCTGCCTTCTTTGTCTGTCTATAATTATAGTGACAATTATATTCCTTAATGTTTTGATAATAACATTTCTCACAATCGTGGGAGATTTGAGGTGTTTTTCTTCTAGAATTGAATGTAAAATATGATCTCTCCCTGTCCTTCTCCTCCAGGCAGTCGACTGGCACTGGATCCGTCAGACACGCCCCCTGAGCAGTGCATCATGGGCCCTGGCACCCCCCAACAGCCTGAGATATCAGAACATTAAGCAGCCCGTATTGTCGCACCCGTTCCACCATGCCAGCCAGCCTCTTTCAGGGGCTGACGGAGAGGAGGAGTGGGAGGGGGCCCTCAGCGTGTGTGTGCTGGTGCGGCAGGGGGAGTCCCACAGCCTCCACACCCTGCTGGAGGTCCCGCTGTTTGCCCACAATAAACTAAATCTCCTCGCTCCTGGGCTTCACCCCCCCTCCGAGTTCTCCTTCCCGTTGACCACGGTGGACGGCAGCCGGGAGGACGACATCAGCGTTGACAGCTTCAAGAGAAACGGCGCTGCTATAGAGAGAGAACACGGTTGTTTCAGGAGCCTGTTTGAAGCCGAGCGGTGTCCTGCTCCCTTTATGTATGGCTCTCAGTTTTACTGTTTCCACTGCCCGGGCACGGAGCCGGCGCCTGGCTGCGGCCTGAAAACTATGGAGGATATTGGACTTGAAAACAAGCTTGTGGTGCTCTCTTTGCAGCCTCACAGCTCTCTGTACAGCCGATCAGAGAGAGCAGAGGGGGAGCACACTGAGAGAGACAGTGAACGAGAGAGGCAGCTGGCCCTGATGTATGAAAGACTGAGGATAGAGGTAAGACTGTTTATTGATCCTCCAGTCCTTTCCTCACAACACAATGCAATACAGCTTTATTTGTAAAGCACTTTAAAACCTTCAGACCAAAGTGCAGAAATGAAATAAATAAAATATAAAAATCACAAAGCTCAGCTTGCAAACTACCACACAAATTAAAAAAAACAAGATAATAACTGCTATTAAGTAAAAGTGTATAGGCCTGTCTGATGTGCTGGGCCAGATGGCTCCACGGTTTGAGGGCCTGAGGGGCTCTGAGCTTTGACTCCGTTTCGGGCACATTCAGGAGCAGTTGATCAACTGACCTGAGAAGGAGGGTGCTTGTCAGTTGACCTCAGTCAACTGACAAGCGAGAAAAAAAAACAGTCGTCCTTTTAAAGCGACCTCACTTTAAGAAGACCCGCAGCTCAGCTGCACCACCTGTTCACTGTGACGCCTCTTGTCGATCTCAGATGCCGAAAAAACTTCTGCAAAGAATACAAATGTGCATCTGTACTCATAGCTCCCCAAGCATGCCATCTCTCCTCTAAATGCATTTCAGGAATTCAATGTCCTTCAAGATGATAAATTGAGATCAGTTTCAGGGTCACAGGCAGGAGGGTGAAGGAGAGAAGAAACAAAGAGACACAAAATAGAATCTGGATAAGTTAATTGAAGTTGCGCAGAGCACTTTTTGGATTTTATTTTACCAGGATAGGTTCTCTCTTTAAGAGAGTCCTGGCCCAAGATACAGTGGGGCAAAAAAGTATTTAGTCAGCCACCAATTGTGCAAGTTCTCCCACTTAAAAAGATGAGAGGCCTGTAATTTTCATCCTAGGTATACCTCAACTATGAGAGACAAAATGAGAGAAAAAAATCCAGAAAATCACATTTTCTGATTTTTAAAGAATTTATTTGCAAATTATGGTGGAAAATAAGTATTTGGTCACCTACAAACAAACAAGATTTCTGGCTCTCACAGACACTAATGTTAATGGCACCTGTTTGAACTCGTTATCAGTATAAAAGACACCTGTCCACAACCTCAAACAGTCACACTCCAAACTCCACTATGGCCAAGACCAAAGAGCTGTCAAAGGACACCAGAAACAAAATTGTAAACCTGCACCAGGCTGGGAAGACAGAATCTACAATAGGTAAGCAGCTTGGTGTGAAGAAATCAACTGTGGGAGCAATTGTTAGAAAATGGAAGACATACAAGACCACTGATAATCTCCCTCGATCTGGGGCTCCACGCAAGATCTCACCCCGTGGGGTCAAAATGATCACAAGAACGGTGAGCAAAAATCCCAGAACCACATGGGGGGACCTAGTCAATGACCTGCAGAGAGCTGGGATCAGTAACACACTACGCCGCCAGGGACTCAAATCCTGCAGTGCCAGACGTGTCCCCCTGCTTAAGCCAGTACATGTCCAGGCCCGTCTGAAGTTTTCTAGAGAGCATTTAGATGATCCAGAAGAGGATTGGGAGAATGTCATATGGTCAGATGAAACCAAAATAGAGCTTTTTGATAAAAACTCAACTAGACGTGTTTGGAGGAGAAAGAATGCTGAGTTGCATCCAAAGAGCACCATACCTACTGTGAAACATGGGGGTGGAAACATCATGCTTTGGGGCTGTTTTTCTGCAAAGGGACCAGGACGACTGATCCGTGTAAAGGAAAGAATGAATGGGGCCATGTATCGTGAGATTTTGAGTGACAACCTCCTTCCATCAGCAAGGGCATTGAAGATGAAACGTGGCTGGGTCTTTCAGCATGACAATGATCCCAAACACACCGCCCGGGCAACAAAGGAGTGGCTTCGTAAGAAGCATTTCAAGGTCCTGGAGTGGCCTAGCCAGTCTCCAGATCTCAACCCCATAGAAAATCTTTGGAGGGAGTTGAAAGTCTGTGTTGCCAGCGACAGCCCCAAAACATCACTGCTCTAGAGGAGATCTGCATGGAGGAATGGGCCAAAATAACAGCAACAGTGTGTGAAAACCTTGTGAAGACTTACAGAAAACATTTGACCTCTGTCATTGCCAACAAAGGGTATATAACAAAGTATTGAGATTAACTTTTGTTATTGACCAAATACTTATTTCCCACCATAATTTGCAAATAAATTATTTAAAAATCAGAAAATGTTATTTTCTGGATTATTTTTTTTTCTCATCTTGTCTCTCATAGTTGAGGTATACCTAGGATGAAAATTACAGGCCTCTCATATTTTTAAGTGGGAGAACTTGCACAATTGGTGGCTGACTAAATACTAGTTTGCCCCACTGTAGGTAGCAGCAAAGTCACTGACAATTTTAAAACTCACAATCACAACACAATAGGGGTGTAGGTGTAACGGTTCACAAACATTTCGGTACGTACCTCAATTTTTAGGTAACGGTTCGGTACGTTTTCGGTACAGCAGAAAAAATTATCACAGAACATAAAATATTTTTGGGGGGTTTTTAATTATTATTAAACTGTGAATAATGTATTCACTCAAATAAATACAAAATATAATAAAATAAACATTAAGGTGCAGCATTTCAATGAACTGAAATAATTAGGGATGCACCGAATATTCGGCCACCGAAAATTATCGGCCGAAAATGGTTAAAAAGGCCCTTTCGGCCGAAAGGGTTTTAACACAGAAAAATATCACCGAATGTCAGAGAACAGGGTTACGTTGATCATGCTCCGCATATTTGTCCGGGTGTTTTGATTTCAAGTGGTGAAGAGTAATCCCGAAGTGGTGAAAGTCTTTGCAGTTACACCCCCTCGAGAAATGTCAGCTGAACACGTTTTACAAATCGCAATCCGCGCCCCTTTCCTGATATTTTGAAATATCTCCAAGCGGCAGACATGTTGGCTGTGAGCCAGCCGCGAGCATGGTCGCGCGCCGTGATTGTCGCCGCGTTTTGATTACGTCATCACAACAACATGTTATGTTACCAAACTTATAGGTGCATTTGTTGTTGTTGAAGGCCTGGCTGTTACAGTCTTTATTTACACTATTTTGTTGTAGGCCTACTGGCCTAGATGTTTAATGCAGTTTTAAAGCACCTTTGCTTTGTTCTGAATGCACTTTGTTGTAGTTATCCTACAGAGAAAAGAAAATGCACTTGACTTGGAATTAATGTGCTCAAAAGTGCTGAATAAATGTTTTATGGACCCATAATAGTGATTTTTATTTAAGTTAAGTTTTGCCATAATCATGTCTTTTTCCATAATCAGGTAGCTGAACAACATTGGTAAAAAAATGTATACATTATATATATATATATATATATATATATATTTCTATTAATCATTTTCGGCCTTTCGGCATTCGGTTTTCGGCCAACTGTTTCCTATTTTCGGTATCGGTTTCGGCCAAGAATTTCCCATTCGGTGCACCCCTAGAAATAATTTGTATTCGAACTGTACTGTATTAGTACCTAAGCAGCCAGTTTGACATTATGACTTGCTTGTCATTGTATTTTCATGTTTTTTTAAAGAAAGATTAACTTGTCCACATTGCTTGCCGAAAGGGCAGATCTGCTGGCACTAACAATGTCTCCTGCTGTGGAGAACACCCTCTCGCTAGGGACAGAGGTAGCAGATACAGCCAGGTAGCGCTTTGCTAACATGGCAACATAAGGATATTTGGCGTTTGTCATAGCTTTGGCTCGGTCTGAACTTTTTGCGAGTGGTGGAGGCTTAAATGCTAGTGGGAGTTGGGTTTGCACTTCAGTCTTTTTTCTTTTGGTACCGGTGAGATTCACGTTCGGGTGATGCCTTTTCAAATGAGTGTGCAAGTTTGATGTATTGCCAGCCGCCTAACCAATTTTAGTTGAACAATGCCGACAAACAGCTTTGGTTCGGTCCACCTTTCTTTGTCAGTCATCCTTGTACGTAACTGCGAAACCAAAATGTTCCCAAATCGGAGACTTCAATGATGCTGGAGGATTTTCGAGCTCAACTTTATCTGCGTTCGCCATTTCGACAGTTCCTCAAATTACTGACTAAATTTGAACGCATCCCTGTGACCAGCTCTCATAGTATGCCTCTCGTCCAATGAAATGACTTGCTCGCTCTGACGCGTTAAACCCAATGTGAGCAAATTACTCTGAATGCTGCGACGCAGCACCTAAGATTACTTCCAAAAAGTTGTTCACATTCTCAATTGTTTACGTTTAACGTTCTATTCGTTCGGTACACACGTGTACCGAACCGAAGGGCCCATACCGAATAATTTCGATACGTATACCGTTACACCCTGTTGGAGCAAACACCACAGTGGTGGTGGCTTAAAGCCCACCTCTGCTCCGCGCCGCCCGTTAGATGAGCCTGGTCACATTAATAAGAGAAGGAGTTCAAAACACCAGCATAAAAGTTATAACAATAATCTGATTTTAATGGTAAAAAAACACACAATACGAAATACAGAGTACTCTGGACTTCCAGTTCTACTGCCGTGCGATACAGGTATCGGGACCAGCCAGTCAGAAACGGGAAGCCCCGTGGATGACTAAACCAAAGTACACAGACAGATTTGGAGGCAGTCGATTTCACTCCTAAGCGAATCAGAGTTCTGGGAAAAATGTATTTTACTTCTGAACAGAGCGTGAGAGCTTCGGACAGAGTCAATCTTTTATCTTGCACCTGAATTCACTCCTTTACTTTCCCAAGGAATATTTCAAACAAACTATTCTTTCCCAGACAATCAAACATTGTACACAGATATATTGGTGCCCAGAAAGGACCTTGAAAAGAATATGTGTGTGTGCTGATATCTAGGTCAGTGAGTGTGAGGGAGAAGGTTATTTATTTATATATATATATATATATATATATATATATATATATATATATATATATATATATATATATATATATATATATATATATATATATATAGGATTACTTCAAAACAGTTCAAAATAATACATGTTTACTTTAAACAGTTTAGAACAAACAAATTAACTTTAATCCCTACAACACAATCATTGAACAAGATCAGTCAAAGCATTCACAGACCCAGCGGCCTGCTTCACATTACATGTTACTTGTTAGACGCTTTTATCCAAAGCGACTTACATACTCAATACTGTGGGCAATCTCCACAGGAGCAATTTGGGTTGAAGTGTCTTGCCCAGGGACACAACGACATGCTGACTGCAGTGGGGTTTGAACCTGTGCTCCCCTGATCCGAACACAAACGCACTAACCCACTGTGTCACAGCCTCCTTCACAGTCATTGAGAGTCGCTTTGAGTCTCAACAGGAGCAGCGTAACTAACCGCCCTCTTTCCCAATTCAGTACAGACTTTTGGTAAAGTTAGATTTAGTTAAATTCATGTTAAAGGATGTTTTGGTTTAGAGGTCTTAAGAATACTTATGCTAGTTGCTTGTGACCAACCACATTCTCCTACCCACCTCCACAAGCCACCACTGTGTCAAATTGTGCAGCACAAAGCAAGACACTGGTGCAATAAAAGCAGACTTATAGAACTTGTTTCTGCAAAAAAATCATTTCATTGCCAATCTTGGGATTTTAACAATCCCACTAACAAAATAATAGTAAATGTGCTTCTATAAGGGAATCCTTTTTTAAGATTTAAAAGATTAGAGATTTGAAAAACCAGTAGTTGAATTCAAACCATAAAACTAAAACCGGACTACCTTGTGCGGTGCAGATGGGAGTTTGTATGCACTACCGTTAAATCCTGGCAAACTCTGGGGAACAGCCGGAATGCCAATACGGAAGTGCAACACACTGCAGTTCATACATGGGCCGCTAGGGACTGACTACAGAAAGGAGCAATTTCCATAGACCCCCATGTTAAAATGCCCAACTTTACAGCAGAAAAAAACATGTTTCTACCCATGGATGCAATAAATATTATTATAGATATAATTAGATTCCACCTTCATGATTGTGAATCTGTGAGTGAATTGTTTTCTAACACGACCCTTTTATTTATATTAGGTCTTAAAGTTTTTGCATAAATTAGGGCGTGGTCACTTTGATGGACATGTACATGCGTCACTGTCAGCTAACAGCAACTTGTCCACTCTGCTAGGCTACAACCATAGAGGCTACAACGTTAGTTAGTCATAGTACTGTACTTGACCCTTTAGCTTTAGCCGTGTTCGTGGTGATTGTGCCTTTTTGGGAATATTGTTACAAATAACAGACAATTAAAATGTCGTGCTGTGCGCTTGAATGTACTAACAAAACTTCCAAGAAGTCTAAAAATGATCATAATATACATGTTAATCCCGTTCGCAGGCGTTTGTGTGCTTGGTAGCTTAGCTTGTTACTTATTAGCCAGCTAAGGACGTAACCCTTTATACATACATATACATTTTAGTTTATGATTCAGCCTTGGGTAAGACATTTATAGTCTATGGCTATGACGCCCATAATGCTAAACGGGAGCAAATGTTAATAGGGGACCCAATTATCCCAGTGGTGGCCGCCGGAGCTAACGGAGCCGCAGGGGGCTAGCTCCGGGACGCCGGCTGGAGCTAGCCCCCTGCGGCTCCGTTAGGTCCGGGCGATGGAGTCCGTCGTTATAACTGGAGATCAAGGAATGCAGCGAAATGCAGCCTTGGTTCGCCTGCTGTAGTATTAGCAAAATAAATTATGTTGAACAACGCTTATTAAGCTGAACATCGCCACAATTGTTCTGCTATGTATCGGTGCTTCATTTCTTAACGTGTGAATGACAAGAATTAAGAATAACAAAATATAGCTAATTCTCTTGCAGATTGTCTCATTTGATTATGAATGTAACGTTTACATTACATTGCATTTAGCTGACGCTTTTATCCAAAGCGGCTTACAATAAGTGCATTCGACCAGGAAGATATAACCTTGAAGAAAACAGAATCATATAAGTACATCAGGTTTCATAGAGCCAAACATTTCAAGTGCTACTCAACTGGCTTTAGAAAGCCAGCCCTTTATTAGAATATAAGTGCTTTGTTAGTCATTCAATCGCTCAAAGTGGAGTCTAAAGAGATGAGTTTTCAGTTTGCGCCGGAAGATGTGTAAGCTTTCTGCTGTCCTGATTTCAATGGGGAGTTCATGCCACCATTTTGGAGCCAGGATAGCAAACCCACGTGTTTTTGCTGACAGGAACTTGGGTCCCCCTCGCAGTGCGGGTGCAGCGAGCTGTTTGGCCGATGCAGAGCGGAGTGCACGTGCTGGGGTGTACGGTTTAACCATGTCCTGGATGTAGGAAGGGCCAGATCCATTCGCAGCATGGTACGCAAGTACCAGTGTCTTGAAGTGGATTCTAGCAATTACTGGAAGCCAGTGAAGGGAGCGGAGGAGTGGTGTGGTGTGGCAGAATTTAGGAAGGTTGAAGACCAGACGAGCCGCTGCATTCTGGATGAGCTGCAGAGGTCGGATGGCACATGCAGGTAGACCAGCCAGGAGGGAGTTGCAGTAGTCTAGGCGTGAGAGGACGAGGGCCTGGACCAGAACCTGCGCTGATGTCTGGGTCAGCTGGGGACGTATCCTCCTGATGTTGTAAAGCGTGTATCTGCAGCAGCGGGTTGTTGCAGCAATGTTTGCAGTGAAGGACAGTTTATTATCTAGGACCACACCCAGATTCCTTGCAGTCTGAGTCGGGGAAACAACAGAGGTGCCGATGTTGATTGTTAGGTCAAGAGTGGGACAATCTTTTCCCGGAAGGAAAAGCAGTTCAGTCTTGTCAAGGTTGAGGTTGAGGTGATGAGCAGACATCCACGAGAGATGTCTGCTAGGCAAGCAGAGATGCGTGCGACGACCTAGGTCTCTGAGCGGGGAAAGGACAGAATTAGTTGGGTGTCATCAGCGTAGCAGTGGTATGAAAAACCATGCGGGCTAATGACAGACCCGAGCAAGTTTGTGTACAAGGAGAAGAGGAGGGGACCAAGAACAGAGCCCTGAGGGACCCCTGTAGTTAATTGACAAGAGTCGGACTCGGACCCTCTCCAAGTAACCCTGTAGGTGCAGTCTTTGAGGTATGAGGTGAGGAGGGAAAGTGCAGTGCCTGAAACTCCAAGTTCTTGGAGAGTGCGAAGGAGGATCTTATGGTTCACCGTGTCGAATGCAGCAGACAGGTCCAGAAGGATGATGACAGAGGAGAGGGAGTCTGCTTTAGCAGTGTGCAGTTCGTCAGAGACAGCAAAGAGAGCAGTTTCTGTTGAGTGACCTGCCTTGAAACCAGACTGATGCGGATCCAGAAGGTTGTTCTGATGGAGATAACAGGAGAGTTGTTTAAAGACAGCGCGTTCAAGTGTTTTAGACAGGAACGGGAGGAGAGAGACAGGCCTGTAGTTTATAACATCAGACGGGTTGAGAGTGGGTTTCTTTAGGAGAGGGTTTACTCGTGCCTCCTTGAGACTGTTTGGAAAGTGACCAGAAGTTAGAGAAGTGTTGATGAAATGGGTGAGAAACGGTAGAATATCAGGAGCGATAGTCTGAAGGAGGTTTGAGGGGATAGGGTCCAGAGGACAGGTGGTAGGACGGGCAGAGGTAATGAGGGTAAGAACCTCACTTGGAGAGAAAGGGGAGAAGGAGGTCAGTGTGTGGGTGAAAGGTGGGTCTGGTGACCCAGCGGTGAGTAAAGGTGAGTCAGAAAAAGAAGAGCGAATATCATCAACCTCAAAGTGGTTAACAAAGTCGTTTGACAGAAGGGAGGAGGGGGGAGGGGCTTTGGGGGGGTCCAAGAGGGTGGAGAAGATAGAAAATAGTTTTTGGGGATTGGAATAGGAAGATTGGATCTTATCTTGAAAGAAAGTGCTTTTTGCCTGAGAGATGGAAGCAGAGAAAGAGGAGAGGAGAGCCTGAAAGGTAGGAGGTCGTCATGGTGTTTGGATTTCCACCATTTCCGCTCTGCTGCCCGAAGGATGGTTCTATTAGCACGCAGTGCGTCATTTAGCTAGGGAGCAGGAGGGGACTGACGAGCCGGCCGAGATGTGAGAGGACAGAGAGAGTCCAGAGAGGATGAGAGTAGAGAGGAGAGTTTCTGCAGCCGAGTTTGGAGGCAGGAGTTGGAACGAATCAGAGGATGGGAGGGCTGAGAGCACCGATGAGGCAAAGGTAGAGGGGGAGAGGGAACGGAGGTTACGGCGGACAGGTGCAGAATTAGAAGAGATTAGGTTGTTATGTTTGGAAAGGGGTAGAGAGAATGAAATGAAGAAGTGATCGGATGTGTGAAGCGGGTTTACAGAGAGGTTAGAAGTAGTGCAGTTCCTTGAGAATATGAGATCAAAGACATTGCCAGCGTCTATCTTCCCTGTCTGGAGGTTGAAGTCTCCGAGAAGTACAACGGGAGGGCCAGTTTCAGGGATGTGTGAGAGGAGATTATCTAATTCATCTAGGGGAACTACACTGTTAGCAGTAACTTGGTATGCATGTATTTCAAGTTAGCTTAGCTTCTTAACCTGAGCTAGCTCTGTTTACTTCCAGTTCGGAGGCAGCGGGTCCCGCCTCGGCTCCGCCTCTTTGCCCTTATTTGGAGCAGGCTGAAGTAGGCGGGAGTTGAACTCTGACGTCACTGTCGAGCCGTTAGTGGCCGACTCCGCCTACTAAGGGCTTCTCGGCAACTCTGCAGAATCCTATGGGTGACGTCACGGACCCTACGTCCATTTATATTTACAGTCTATGGTTAAATCACATAAACAAACCAGGCATCCAATCAGCTTCGAGATCAGAGATGGAACCAAATGTTAGTCTTTTGTCATGGCATACAGATGTGTATCCAATGTAGTTGTAGTAAAAAAGAAAATGTACTTTTATTCCACATGTATCAAAAGCAGGTACAATCCACAAAGCTTTTGCTATAAAGTGACTGGGCACTTTAAAAAAAACGTGTCTAAGTCTGTTCTAGACCTAATATTAAACTTACATTTATATTCCCATTAAATGTTTTTTTTCCGTTATAATCCCTATACTATTAACGTATTCACTTCAAGCCTTATACAAACCACGAACTATGACAGTTAAACATAGTAACTGTGTCTGACCTGAGTTTGCTTAGGCTGGAGCCACACAAGGACGATCACGCAAACTGCCCGAAATCATTATCAAAAAGTCTTCCGACTTCCAACAGGCAGAAACGTGTCCGTCCACACGAGACCGTTCGAAAGCGCTGGAGACGCTGTAGTACATATGCCAGGCCTGTAAGTGGCGCTGTACTTCAGCACGAGACCGCTCGAAAGCGCTGGAGACGCTGTAGTACATATGCCGGGCCTGTAAGTGGCGCTGTACTTCGGCCACAAAATACACCAAAAGCAGCGAAGAAGACTTCTCGCGCATGGTTGCCATGGTTGCCCTTCTGTTTATTCTCCGCGCTGGATTTAGCAGCAGAGGTGGGGTTTTGCCAAAATTAGAAAAGTGCCGGTCAAAGATCTTCTTTGTTATTTATTGAGCTTTAAAACAAATGAATAACGACTCTATATAATAATATAAGAATAATACACGGAGGACGGAGCCTCTCTTCCCCCCCCCCCCCCTCTCGTGACAGCCCGTCAGTATCCGTGGTCTCATACAGCTGGCTGATCCAGTAATGAGTGACCCGACATTAAAAATAAACATATTTATAACTAGTTTAGGTAGTTTGAGAGTAATTCAAATAGCTAAGGGTGATGATCTAACTTGAAGTGTGTGTTTTGTTCCGCTCATCGCTCCATCACAGTGGGCGGAGCTGCGTGTCTCCTCTCCTGTCCGACTAGACTTCACTCGCGTTTATGTCCATATCGATCAAATCTAGCTGGAAGCTACTGCTGGGTGCACTGTCCTGCGAGATACCGGGACCTCGCTCAAAACACTGGGGCTATTGTGTCATCGTTATCAGGAAATGATCGTATAGGTGTAAACACGGAGCCGTTTGCCCCCCCCAGAGCATTTCCTTCGCAGATCTACCCGCCTAGGGACCCGTTATCGTTGTATACGTTTCCATGTCGGCCTTGTGTGGCCGAACCGTCTATCTGATAGAGCAGTGTTTCTCAAACTTTTTCATACCAAGGACCACATAACCAATAAAAAAAACAGACCACCTAACTCCACAAATATCCAAAATCACATTGTTTTTCTAGAACAGATTACAAATCGCCTGAAAATGGTACAAACATGTGTGACGAAGGTGTTGCGCTGGGCTATATCATGAAACTCAAGCACGCTCCATTGCGGAGATATTCCCGCGAGAGTGCGGAAAACTTAAATTTATTTATTTATTTCAAATGTGAAATGTCCCCGCTGCGAGCCCCCCCCCCCGTTGAAAATTCAGAAGCATTGTTTGGGTGAAGGAATGAAGACTGTTAATTGAAAGCTGAATAATGATCGATGGAATTGTTGAAGTACCGACACGGTGACTCGTTTTAAACCATACCTTCTTATTGTTTTGCAGCTTCCAAGTTTCTTTTCGAAGGTCCACGATTACACCATGTACTCCAACGATTTGGAATTCATCAACGGACTAATCAATTCCAAAACCAGGTGATGCTGCTCCTGCAGTTTGGTTAATACACATGGCTGTATACATGTCTCCACTGTGTTGGTCATTCCTCTGTGCCCCTGTTGCTGTGTGTTGTAGAGGCCTCCTGGTGTACCAGCTGACCCTCTCCCTGTGGCGCGTCATGTGTGTGTGTTACTACTCCAAGGCCCGGCTGGAGGTGCTGAAGCTCACTAAGCACTCTGAGGACGGCACAGTGAAGGCTCGCTGGAGGATCATCGGCCTGCCCTTCTACTCCCAGCTGCTGCGCTTCTACCGCAAAGACAAATCTCAACTGTACAGGTATAAACTTACAGTACTATATCTAAATTCACTGTTTACACAGCCTTCGCTTCATTAAATATGCAATAAGTCAAGTTTAAATATTTTGTTTCACTATTGGTGGTCGATCAATAGGAGCACACTTATTCTAAAGTATTTTGTCACAATGGTTTTAATTGCATCCAAATGTCTTCTTTTATAGGTCATATGATGCATTCTCTACTTTTTACATTGGACCGGATGGACTCATTCACTGTCATAAAGTTGAAACGGTGAGCAGCGAACTAGCGGATGTTCTGAGAGCAGGGGCTGCCACATTTTTTATTTCCATAAATATTTCACCTGAAAGTTCTAGATGTAGAACCACCAGCTAAATCTTTAGAAGATTTCTTTCAGGCAATATATTTTTCGGGAAATATTGAGCAAAAATGTAATTAAAATATCTCAGTACTAGCTGATCGTCACTTCCTGTGTGGGCACAGCAGCAATATGAGACAACACTACATGGTTGAAATGCACACACTTCACAAGTGTTTACAGTGAACCACATGGCAGTGTACTAGAGCAGGGGTTCCCAAACTTTTCAGCCCGTGACCCCCAAAATCACTGTGCCAGAGACTGGCGAAAAACATTCACAGAGAAGACGACAACAATTTTCCCTTGCACAAAGCAAGGTTAGACAAAAAACAAATGATCCCGAACACGAAATACCTTCACGGAGTGCGTTGAGGCGCAAGCTATCATCCAAAGAACAGGAGGGTTTAGGTAGCGCCTCACAGCAATCTTTAAAGGTCGTTTTCTCTAAATGAGTTTTTCCTCATGTTTCTGAGTGAGAAATGTCCACTTCAGTTGCATTTACATACACCAAACCTTCCAGTTATATTCCTATCAATATTCTGAAGGTTTTTACAGAAGCAATTCTTTATATATCATTCATAGCCTGGATTAAATAACATTGTATACCTAAAAACATATTTTAGAGCTGTTGACAGTATTTTCTGATTTGTGATAAAAAGAGATATCCCAAATCCCTTCTGTAAAAACTTTAAATGCTAATATGACTACAAAATGAAACGAGAATTTCGAACCTGACTTTATCCATTGTTCAGAATTGTGTTCCTGAAAGTATTCAAATATGCGCATATTTAATGAGATTATGGCTCATTTGCATGGGGGGGGGGGGGGGTAGGTGCGGTGCCCCTACAAATAGAATCAAATTGTGGGAAACACTGATGATAATAATAATAATAATTTAAAAAGAATGTTCTTATTTTTTTATTTAATTTTGAATCATCTCGCGACCCCCACTTTGGGAACCCCTGTACTAGAGGAAGTATCAGAAGTGAGACACAGTATTGTCTATGATGGTAGACTTTCCCGTATTACAGATCATTCCAAAGAGAGAGTTCCTATTGGCTGTTCTACAAATGCCAAAGCACTTGCATGTCTCAGGAAAAGTTACAATACTGATGAAATGTGATCCCACTTAGTTTTTTCACTCCAAGAGGTAAAAGACATACAGTGGGGCAAAAAAGTATTTAGTCAGCCACCAATTGTGCAAGTTCTCCCACTTAAAAAGATGAGAGGCCTGTAATTTTCATCCTAGGTACACCTCAACTATGAGAGATAGAATGGGGGGAAAGAATCCAGGAAATCACATTGTAGGATTTTTAATGAATTAATTGGTAAATTCCTTGGTAAAATAAGTATTTGGTCACCTACAAACAAACAAGATTTCTGGCTCTCACAGACCTGTAACTTCTTCTTTAAGAGCCTCCTCTGTCCTCCACTCGTTAACTGTATTAATGGCACCTGTTTGAACTCGTTATCAGTATAAAAGATACCTGTCCACAACCTCAAACAGTCACACTCCAAACTCCACTATGGCCAAAAACAAAATTGTAGACCTGCACCAGGCTGGGAAGACTGAATCTGCAATAGGTAAGCAGCTTGGTGTGAAGAAATCAACTGTTGGAGCAATTATTAGAAAATGGAAGACATACAAGACCACTGATAATCTCCCTCGATCTGGGGCTCCACGCAAGATCTCACCCCGTGGGGTCAAAATGATCACAAGAACGGTGAGCAAAAATACCAGAACCACACGGGGGGACCTAGTCAATGACCTGCAGAGAGCTGGGACCAAAGTAACAAAGGCTACCATCAGTAACACACTACGCCGCCAGGGACTCAAATCCTGCAGTGCCAGACGTGTCCCCCTGCTTAAGCCAGTACATGTCCAGGCCCGTCTGAAGTTTGCTAGAGAGCATTTAAATGATCCAGAAGAGGATTGGGAGAATGTCATATGGTCAGATGAAACCAAAATATAGCTTTTTGGTAAAAACTCAACTAGATGTGTTTGGAGGAGAAAGAATGCTGAGTTGCATCCAAAGAACACCATACCTACTGTGAAACATGGGGGTGGAAACATCATGCTTTGGGGCTGTTTTTCTGCAAAGGGACCAGGACGACTGATCCATGTAAAGGAAAGAATGAATGGGGCCATGTATCGTGAGATTTTGAGTGACAACCTCCTTCCATCAGCAAGGGCATTGAAGATGAAACGTGGCTGGGTCTTTCAGCATGACAATGATCCCAAACACACCGCCCGGGCAACGAAGGAGTGGCTTCGTAAGAAGCATTTCAAGGTCCTGGAGTGGCCTAGCCAGTCTCCAGATCTCAACCCCATAGAAAATCTTTGGAGGGAGTTGAAAGTCTGTGTTGCCCAGCGACAGCCACAAAACATCACTTCTCTAGAGGAGATCTGCATGGAGGAATGGGCCAAAATAACAGCAACAGTGTGTGAAAACCTTGTGAAGACTTACAGAAAACGTTTGACCTCTGTCATTGCCAACAAAGGGTATATAACAAAGTATTGAGATTAACTTTTGTTATTGACCAAATACTTATTTTCCACCATCATTTGCAAATAAATTATTTAAAGATCAGACAATGTGATTTTCTGGATTTTTTTTTTTCTTCTCATTTTCTCTCTGATAGTTGAGGTATACCTAGGATGAAAATTACAGGCCTCTCATCTTTTTAAGTGGGAGAACTTGCACAATTGGTGGCTGACTAATACTTTTTTTCCCCACTGTAATATAGCTCTGTTCAGATCTCTGGGAGAAAGATAGTCCTTTACCGTCTAATCTGAAAAAAGATTTTGCGACTGAACTGATTTTTCAAATTTCAAGGAGTTGTCACAAATCAAGTGAAGATTCTTAAAAAAGATCAATATTGATAAGGTAAATGGTCAAGGAAAAAAAATTAAGAAATGCCAGACATTGCTGTTACATCTGTAGTTATAAATAGAGAAAGAACACTTTCATCGATGAGGCTTTTCGTTTATGGATGTGAGCTTCCTGTGTCTCTGTTCCAGGTGATGCCGCTTCAGCCCCCGGTCCTGCCCACAGTAACGTCTCTTCTGGCGGGGGCTCTGGTTGCGCTGGGGGCGCAGGAGCATCGACCCGCTCTCAACCTGCTGCCCCTCCTCCTGTCCTCGCTGCGCCAGAGCGGAAACTGAGCCCAGGAAGACGTCAGAGGAGCAATGGAGAGTGGAATCATTCTCAACATAGGAACACATATATATCTAAATGTTGCCCCTGAATTAAACATGAATACATGAAGACTCTATACGGCTTCGCGTTTTTCTGACTTTAAGTGTTTAACCTGAAAACTGAACTTGGTGTTCACAAACGGAAGTCACATGGCTTTCATCCCTGTTAGACAGACACTGGGTTGTTGTATTTTGAAAACTGCATGATAATTAACATTTGTAAAACATTTGTCAGTTTTAACTATTTAATTTTGAGGTTGTAAAACTTGTTGCTAGCATTGCATTACAACGTCCTGGATCCATTATCTGCACGTTAAAATAAAATTCTGGTATTTCTTTAACCTGTTTCTTATTGTCATATATGTACCAAGTGTTCCTCTGAGTCGAGCTAGAACCCCTGGATTAGCTTATGTAGTTGACTGTGTACAAATGTTTCGAGGCAGCTTGCCTTGTCATTGCACTCGTTTGCTTGTATGTTGTTGAGCAGCAGTATCATACCATACCTGGCGACTCCAGGGAAACGCACCCAGCTTAACGTCGAGAAAGCGTTGCAGCATGTAACTCCACAAACAGGATGTAACGGTTTTCATGAAATGTAACGTTGCCAAATTTAGAGAGGCAAGACCTAGTGGTGCAGTGATGGCGTCTTTTTGTAGGCCGACCCCAAGTTACCATCGCATTGGCTAACTCCACAAAAGCAATGGGATTTTTGCATTGGATTTCAGTATATTGCAGAAAATAAGATCTATGGCAAACACACGTTCATGATACTTACACTTTTTTTCAGCAGGATAATCTCCACATATTATCACTACTTTATGATTTTTGTTGTCAAATGCAATCGACTTTGATATGAGAGAAAAAAAAGCTTAAGTAGGGCCATAAACAATACATAATAGTGGCATGCTGGGCATCATCACCGCTAAACTAAAGGCTGCTAAAATTTGACATTTCGACATTTTGTGGTTACATTTAGTCACATGTTGGCAGCCGCTGTTTTTATGGACCATTGACGCTTCAGACATTTACAAGTGGGGGATTTACTTCATTTCATTTCAAACCTTTATTTAACGAGATTGGTCCCATTGAGATCATAGATCTCTGTTTCAAGGGAGACCTGCAGCATATAGGTTCCACATGAAACATAAAACAATAAAGGACATCTTACATTATATTTACAGGATACATTTACATAGTTATAGACATTTACAAGTGCCCATAGTATCAACGAGCATTTCATTTAGCCTAGCTTTAAAAACATGCAGAGGAATGAGATTGCTCAGTTTCAATTCTTGCTGAAGATTGTTCCAAGCAAGTGGAGCTGTGCACATAAAAGCTGTCTTACCTAAGACAGTCCTTGCTCTTGGCACATCTACAATACTACATCATGAGATCTCAGACAATAGCTGCTTGCAACTCTGTTATCAGAGAGCAGATATAATACGGGAGTTTACCCAACAAAGCTTTATAAATAAAGTTAATAAACGTGTACCAATGACTGAGCCTCTTTACAGTAAGTGATGGCAAACCTGCCTTGGCATACAGGGTACAGTGATGTGTAAGTGCTTTACAATTTGTGACAGATCTCAGTGCGCTGTGATAGGCGGCATCTAACTTGTTCAGGCAATAGGCAGGTGCATTCATATAGATCAAATCACCAAAGTCCAGCACAGATAAAAAGGTCACAGTGACTAGCCTTTTCCTGGCCTCAAGCGAGAAACAGGACTTGTTTCTGAAAAAGAAACCTAGCCAAACCCTCAGCTTTTTAAGCATGTTATTGACATGAAGTTTAAAAGTAAGACAATATTCAAGCCAGATACCTAGGTATTTATAACAGGTAACCACTTCTAGTACTTGTCCTTGCATAGTAACAATATCTAAAACAGGCTCTGGTGTCTTTTTAGCTTTTGAAAATAGCATTACCTTGGTTTTATCAACATTTAAAAGAAGCTTAAGCTCAGCGAGCTGAGTCTGAATAATGTTAAAAACAGCCTGTAATTTAACACCAGCCTCCTGAATGGAGGGACCTGCATAACGGTATCGTCCGTATATAAATGTAAAGTAGCTTCATTCACATTTTCACCTAAACTGTTGATATATATGGAGAATAAAAGTGGACCTAAAACAGAACCTTGAGGAACACCATTAGCAATGTTTGACCACTCAGAAGACAGCCCATCAAAGTGAACACATTGGGACCTTTCAGAGAGGTAGTTCACAAACCACCCCACTGCATGGCTGGATATGCTAATACTGAGTAGCCTCTGCTTTAAGATGCGATGATCAACTGTGTCAAACGCTTTGGACAGGTCAATAAATAGAGCTGCACAACTCTTATACACTTATTATCTAAAATACTCGTAATGTTATTCACCACTTTCATTGTCGCAGTCAGGGCCGTATCCAGGATTTCCTGAATACCGAGGTCCAAATATGTTAGGGGGGTTCGGGGGACACCCCCCGAGATTTTGGGGATTTTCATGATCTAGTTAGGTGCTTTTTAAGTCCTGTGGGGGTCACACATTGGATAATATATTGATTTCAAACCATGTCAGCATAAATTATTTTTGAAAGTGTAATGCATAAACATCAGCTGATTGTTACTATTAATGATCTGGACATGCAGAAGAGGCTAAAATGATCACAAAACATTGTCAACATTCATTTTCCATGTCTCTCTTCTTTCCATAATCTACAGCCTCTCTTCCATCTTCTTTAGTCTCTCTGTCTTCTTCCTGTTCATTACTCTCTCTGTCCTCTACTCTTTCTCTTTGTTCAATCTCTCCCTCGTTGTTCACTTTTTGCTCCTCCTCACTTGTCGCTCCTGCCAGTGAATTAAAAGCAATTTAGTTAATTTGACTTGTTTTTTTGCATTATTTTTGTTTTATACAATTCTGTTATTATGACATCATAACTGCAATAGATGTACAGTATGTTGTTTTACAGTTATGCCTATTGTAAATTAAGATTATATATATATATATATATATATATATATATATATATATATATATCTACAGATAGATAGATGGGGTTATTAAGCCTACATTCTTTTGTGTGACTGTACCTGCAGTTCCTCCCTGACTTGCATCACTTTCTCTCTCTCTTTCTCTCTCTGCCTGTCCTGTCTCTTCCTTACCAAAGCTGAACTTCGACTGACGTAGTCTTTTCATTATATCTGAGTCAGTGTAAAAAGAAAACAATAAATGTTATATCTCCATTGTTTTACTCAAATTGAAATGAAAGAAAAGCATTACAACGTTTGTTAAAAGGTAATCCTTCTGACATTGAATGAATGTAATTAACTTTAGCTCTCTAGCTAGTTTATTCAAGCAATTTAAACCAAAGTATAGCCTATAGCTGCAATATAAGTTAGTGTGCATGTTGTCGGACGTCCACTAACTAACGTAGAGCGTTCAGACAGGATCTGCTGGTCATATGATGTCCTGATGAACAGAAACACAAGCAGCCCGCTGGACTCAGATCTCTCTAGATACCTCATCACTCCTCCCCTGTCCGGTACAAGTCCGGGCTGCGGGCTTCTTCTTCTTCTTCTCTTGCTTTTGGCGGATTGCAAACAACTTAAAAGGTGCATACCGCCACCTACTGTACATGAGTATGCATCATCACATCATTCCAACTCATTAACCTATGTTCTGATCAAAATAAAATAAAAATAAATTAATAAAACCATTAAATAAATAAAACAAAACAAAACAAATCTATGTTCTTTCCTGACCTAATGTTAAATTATTTTTCCTACCCCAGTTTCACTCAAAAATGTAAACAGTGCCTTTCTGGTAGCTTTTACTCCCTCTCCTTTTGTTCCCAAAACACCAACCACACTCCACTCCCTCTCTGCCTCTAAGACTTTAGCCTTTAATTGTTCTCTTTCCGCTTTATAGATGTCACAATGTAACAAGATATGTTCTACATCTTCTTTTACTGCACAGTTCCCACACTTGTTACTGTCACTTTTCCCCATGATATACAGCGTACTGTTCAAAGCCGTGTGATTTATTCGGAGTCTAGCCATCATGATTTCCTCCCTTCTGTTTCTTTCTTTATGAATATTAATTGTAATTGTATTTTGTACTTTGTGATAGTCCTTGCCTTTCTGGTCTTTCTCCCACCTTTTCTACCAGATCTCCATCCCTTTCTTCTTAATGACTGCTTTTCCTTCTCCTTTACCAAGTTGAACTGGTAGTGTTATTTGCTTTTGTAGTGCAGTTTTTGCTAATCTATCAGCACACTCGTTCCCTTTCACCCCCTCATGTGCAGGCACCCAGCAGAACTGCAGATCTATGCCGCTTCTGTGCAGTCTTAACAGGCTATGATTCAGTTCTATGAGAATGTCTTCTCTAGTAGTTGTTGTTGATTGTATGCTTTGTAATATGGACAATGAATCTGTACATATAACCACCCTATCTGGTCTGACCTCTTCAACCCACTGCAATCCTATTATTACAGCAAGCATTTCTGCTGTATACACTGATAATTGATCAGATGTTCTTTTTAAAATAGATATTTTAAAGTCTGGGATGTATATGCCAACTCCAACACGCTCTTCCTTGTTCTTAGAGCCATCTGTATAAATGTGTAGGTAATTGTAGTACTTTTCGTTCAGATACATACTTGTTTTAATTCCCACTTCATTTATTTGCCACTCTTTTTTCCTTTCTATGATATTCATATCTATGTTAGCTTCTGGGAACAGCCTAGGGGAACACTGCTAAATGGGGTTGCTTTGGCAAACGTGATATTCTCCACTCCATATTCCCTCGTTCTTTCCTTACTCGTCCAGCCAAACCCACGTCCCTGGAATTTTGCATATTCCCAGCAATCCTGTAATATTCTGTTTGAAATATTTTCTTCTCCACTACCTTGTAGTCTGACCCAGTATGACAGAGCAAGTTTCTCTCTTCTGATCTCCAGAGGTGTCTCTCCTGCTTCTATCAGAACTGCATTAATAGGGGATGACTTTATTGCTCCAATACACAGCCGCAATGCTTTATATTGTATTCTATCAATTTTTAAAAGCGATGTTTTTGCTGCTGCTCCATATACTATACAACCGTAATCTATTGTGGACCTCATAATTGATCTGTAAATGTCTATTAATGCTTGTTTATCTGCGCCCCAGTTGCATCCAGCTACAGCTCGCAATAAATGTAATACTTTTTTGCATTTTGTTTCCACTTGATTAATATGCATTTTCCATGTGTATTTGCTATCAAACCACAGTCCTAGGTATTTGAACTCATTTACCTTTGTCATTGGACGCTCATATAGTGTTAGCTGTTGGCCATCAATCTTGCGTTTGTTTGTAAATACCATGTAGCATGACTTGCTTTCTGACATTTTGAATCCCCAGTTATATGACCACCTCTCCACTTTTGTAATCGCTCTAGCTATATTCTCCATTACGTATGGGGCATTTCTTACCCTCATCCAAATAGCCCCATCATCTGCGTACAGAGCCGATTGTATGCATGTGTCTAAGCATGTAAATATATCATTAATCATGATGTTAAATAATATTGGACTGACTGCACTCCCTTGGGGAATACCATTTTCTATTTCAAAATAGTTGGAAATATCTGCTCCAACCTTTACTCTAAATGTCCTGTCTGTTAAAAAGGCCCTGACCCAATTGTACATTCTCCCTCCAATACCCATTCTACCCAATTTGATCCGTAACCCATCCCTCCACATAGAGTCATACGCCTTTTCAATGTCAAAGTACACTATTGCCATTATCTCTTTCATTTTCAGTGTTTTTTCCACATCGTTACTCACTCTTACTAGCGCATCTATTGTGGAACGCCCTTTACGAAATCCGCTCTGAAAACTACTCAGCAGCCCTTTCTGTTCCAGTACATGTGAGAGCCTACGGACAATGATCTTTTCCATCCATTTACATAGGTGTGATGTAAGAGCTATTGGTCTGTAGTTACTAGGGTTAGCTGTATCTTTCCCTGGCTTATTGAATGATAGCACGATTGCTGTTTTCCACACACTTGGCATATCTCCTTCTCTCCAAATTTTATTGAAAAGACTCAACACCATTTTCATAGTTTCCATAGGTAATTGTCTAAACATAGCGTAGCATAGCTGGTCTTGTCCTGGGGCTGTATATCCTGTACCTTGTAAGGCTATTTTGAGTTCTGACATTGTAAATTCCACGTCCAGAGCTGACCTATTATCCTGTCTCTTCTCCTTCACGTTTCCATTCTCTGCTAGTAACTGCTGTTTTTGCTGCCTATGAATATCACTGAGATGCTCCCCACTATGTACTGCTGCAAGTGTCCTTCCTAACATATCTGCCTTCTCTTTATCTGTCACTGCCAGCCTCTCCCCATCCACCAAGGCTGGAATTTTAATGGATTTCCTTTTCCCACTCATCCGCTTAAACATGGACCAGACATCACCTAATTTAACTCCTCTGCCAATGGTAGAACAAAATTCTCTCCATGTTCTCTTTTTTGTATATTTAATTGTCCTTCGAGCAGCTGCCCTTTTCCTTTGAAACTCTATGACATTATTTTGCGTCATGTTTTTCCTTAATTCTCTAAATGCATTATTTCGCTCTTTAATAGCCCTGCTGCATTCCTCATTCCACCATGGCACCACTTTCTTCCTACCCTTGATTGTTGTTTTGGGTATACTGTTCTCTGCTGCATTCAGTATATGTTGCGTTATTTGGCTTGTAATGACCTCTATGCATCCCTCTGATGTTAGCAGGTGTACCGACTCCTCACACCATATCCTAAATTTACCCCAATCAGCTTTAGCAAAGCACCACCTGGTTATTACACCTCCTTCCTGCATATATACATTAGTATTCATTTTAGTAAGCACTGGATAATGGTCACTTCCTACAGTGGAGCTATTCAAAACAAACCATTCGCATGTATGAACCAAACAGTTTGACACTAGTGTCAGATCCAGGCATGAGACTTTCCCCCTGTGTACATCTACTCTTGTGCCATGTCCATCATTAAGGCATACTAGTGTTCTTTCCTCCAGCATTTCTTCCACTATATTTCCGTTACTATCTGTATGGTTGCTGCCCCATAGACTGTTGTGTGCATTGAAATCACCACACCAAACTTCCTTCCTATGTTTATTGCCTGCTATTTCTTTAAATATATCAGAGGTTAGGTTTTTACATGGGTTGTATAAATTGATTATCCTCATGTTATCTTGTTTCCTAGGGTTGCAAATTTCCACTATAATACACTCTATATCATCAGGAGATTGCACCTCCCTATATACTACACCATCTTTGAGAAACGTGGCACACCCTCCACCATTTTGACTATTAGCTCTATCATGCCTTATACAGCTAAATCCTGGAATGACAAAGTCTAATTGAGGTCGTAACCAGGTTTCTTGCACACATATTACCTCAGGGACCACCTCTAGCTCATATATATATTTCTTGAATTCTTGACCATTAGCTATGAGGCTTCTTGCGTTCCACTGTAGTATGTGCAGAACCATGATTAAGGATCTAACCCTCATCCTGATTTTCATTTTCCCAAGCTCCATTTAGAGCTAACATTGCATGTATCTGATCTGCTTTAATATCTTTCATGTCTAGGAATTTTCCAGCTGCCTCCACAATGGCTTTGATTCTATCACTTTTCTTTTTTAACTGTAATGCAACATTTACAGTATGGCATATGAATACCACAAGATTCACCTTTTTCACTCCTAGAACATCATCATCCTCTTTACTCTTGGTGGCGCTGTGGGGTTGGATTTGAAGATTACTTTTTGGTGTGTTCCTGCCATTTTGTATTGTAATGCTCTGCTCCATTACACTAGGGTCTTATTGATTGTTATTGTTCCCCTTACTTTCTTTATTGCTTCTGCGTATGAAACTTTGTTTGTAATCTTAACCCTCTGCACCTCTCTGGCCTCTCTCTGGACTTCACATCCTCCAAACGCAGCACTGTGATCTCCTCCGCAGTTACAACATTTAACCTTTGCATCCTTTTCACATTTTCCATACTCATGTTTTCCTCCGCATCTTGCACACCTTAGCTGCCCTTTACACTGCTGTGCTGTTTGCCCCATTCGTTGACATGCGTAACACCTGAGAGGTTTGGGAATGTACTCCCTAACAGAGAAGTTCAAATATCTCATTTGTACTGCCTTAGGTAATGTTCTCTCAAACTGAATGAGAACTGATAATGTTTCTTTGAATGTGCCATCCTGTTTGCTTTTAAGCCTTGTGACTTCCACTACTTTACCTCCTTTCAATTCACTTTTAATATCTTCCACTGACATGTCCAATGGTACTCCTGCAATTACTCCTCTCAGTTTTGCCATTGCTCCTGGTACATGCGCCTTCATTTTCTCCCCATTCAGTGAGTTCATTCCCAGAATCTTTTCCTGCTGCTGTTTGTTATTGGCATGTATCAAAACCCGCTTGTTGTTCATGAATTTAGCGAATTTAATTTTTCCAATCTCTTTTTCAATTGCTTTGGTAAGTTTAATCAGGTGGTAATGCCCACCATCCTGATTGAATTCTATTACAACTTTCCACTCGTGTTCTAGTTCTTTATCCAACCTTGCTTGGCTGACACTTTGACTGATTTTAGATTTTTTGCTTTGATTAGCCTTGTCGGCTTCACCCGACCAATCCGACCAACTTCTAGCTCTTTCTGAACTATCTCGTTCTTTCAAAGATCTTTTCTTCCTCGCAGCTTTGGATATCATCCATTCCATATCGTCTCTTTGGCTACCATCTGAGCTGGTTGACATGATGAAACACTCAATGTACAGTTTATGCAAATCCGCCAAACAATAACAGTCCAATGCTACCGTTTCTGTATGTATCCGAGTTTTCCGATTCTCTCTGAGCTTTCTGTCACGCGTCTCCGACTTCACTTCCACTTCCGGGTTGTTCCCGGCTGCGGGCTGCTGCGGTGGTTTGTTGATGTATGTCGTCTTCTTCTGTTTGCTTTAATCAAGGCTACGCAGTTATGCATCGTCCCCATCGGCAGTAAATAGAAGTACTACAAAGAACCCCGTTTAGTGCAATTATTTCACATGTTTTGTATACACAGCTCAAAAAATATTACCGAGGTCCGGACCTCGGTGACCTCAATGGTAGATACGGCCATGGTCGCAGTGATGGTGCTATTTTGCTTTCTGAAGCCTGACTGATGTTTAGACAGGATAACATTTTACATAAAATCTCCTTTACTTGTTCACTCACTAGGCGTTCGAGCACCTTCGCCAGAACTGACAATTTAGAGATTGGCCTATAGTTATTTAAAATAGTTGCCTCCCCTCCTTTTAGTAGAGGCAAGACATAAGCTGACTTCCATACTTTTGGAATTGCATTTGTGTTGAGGGAGAGGTTAAAAAGAGTAGTGAGAGGTGGAGCAATAAAATCTGCAGCTATCTTTAAAAAGAAAGGTTCTACGTTGTCCGGGCCAGCCGGTTTCTTATGATTTAACTTGGTCAATGCTTCATGAACAACATCAACAGTAAAAGGAGTAAAACTGAAAGGGTTTTCCAGACCACATTGTTCAGAGTCACGGATTGGGATGTTCAAAGAAGCAGAGTTAGAAACAGAATCAAACATAGAACCACAGGACACAAAATGCTTATTAAATCAATTTAACATGGTGGCCCTGCCAGATATAGTGCCAGATGCTGTGGTAAGGCAAGGAGGTAGCTCATTACGGATCTCACCGGTGGATATCGATTTTTATGGCTTTCCAAAATTTCCTAGGATTATTTAGGTTTTCTGTGGTAACTGACAAATAATACTTAGACTTAGCACTTTTGACATGTGAAGTGAAGCTAGTCACTCACATCATTCGCAAATACTCCCACAGATGAGTATTTATAGGGAACATTAGTTAGAATGAGATCAATTGGGGAGGATTTATTTGGGGACTTAATGTTAGGGCGAGTAGGACTGTCAACAATCTGAGTAACATTTAAGGAGATACAAAGTTTTTTTAAATCCTTTGATACTGCAGTTAACCAGTCCCAGTTAAAATCTCCAAGTAGCACTATTTCCTTGTAGTCTAGCTGTGATAAAAGATTTGCTAGCGAAGACAAGGAGTCCTTGACAGCTGAAGGGGGTCTGTAACAGCCCACCACCATGACCTGTTGCCCCTTTGCCACTTCTATATTTAAGGTTAAAAATTCAAATTGCTTACTGATAGATTTGGAAACTCTATGGCAGACAGGCAATGTCAGAGGCCAAAATAGATTTATTTAGCCATGTTTCTGATAAAACAATGACGTCAGCGTCAGTCGAGCTCGCCTAAATGTGGAAAAAATCTAGTTTACCTAACAGACTGCGCACATTCAAATGGATGAAACCCAACCCAGACCTAGCTTTAAAATCAGCAGGAGTAGCGATTTGACTACTACTACTGGGCGGACCAGAGTTAGGTTGTACATTTCCTGACAGTAATAGCAACAAAGAAAACAGACATCTTTTCCTCTTAATCGACACACATACATTGTCATCTACTTTAGAAACACCGGAAAAGTCTGCGAGAGTGTGATTTGAGCTTAAGAAGCAGTCCTGAAGAACCATCATCGCAGGAAAACAAAAAAGACAAACATATTTTGTCGAGCAGATTGTCTGTGACAAGGGAACTGGTAATTGTTTTTGCAACACATCCGAACCTTTGCAGGGGATGCCCACTGCGGGTGGCAGAACAGACCTGAATCTAGACTTCTCAGAATGACTAGAGATCTTCTCATAGTCCAAAACAGTTAACAGGCACAGCAGAATCCCGATATGTGCCATTTTCCCAGACCAGCACACAGTATCCGCGATATTCATGGGGCAAATCAGCACAGCAGCAAAGGACAGGCGAAAGCAGCAGTGTGGAAACGCTCCGGTCCCTCCGTGGTATCCCCGGGGTGAAAGCAGGCCTCTGCAACCGCAGAACCAGGACACATTTTATGTCGTAGAACTACATTTTATAAGTCTCTTGAGCTTGTGTAGATAGATTTTATGCCAGGCATTTAACTACTATCAAGTTAAAAAAAACTGTTGACTTTGAGAAGAGGGAACCGGAAGTGTTAAAATGCTAACTCATTTCTGTGTTTCAGGCCTCGTTCCTGCACCACTATATTTTTGTAAACCACTGCTTCGTTCCCAACCAGAGTGAATAAAAGCAATGTTCACATTTAAATCGCTCACAGAGGTAAAAAGATCAAAAATATATCAGGTTCAATGTAATGTTCCCTCCAGTCTTGTCAGTGTATAGCTCGATCCCTACAGGTGACACCATGGCATTAGTTTATATCAAATAAACACTTGTGAGTTGAAGTCTGTAGCAGCTACGAATAGTTCAGTGAATTCTAAACTCAAATAGACTCCTCTTTAGTCCCATTTTGTTAACCCCCCTAACTAAATAAACATTCAAACACTGCAGACTCGTAACAATAATAATACTACATTTTATAACCGAGCGCTTTATCGGATGCTCAAAGAAACATAACAGTGGTGAAAAATAAATAAAGGATGCATTTAAAATATAGCTATTAAAACAACAGTTAGCATAAGAACACAACATGAATCACACAATGAAAGCCAGTCTAAAAGCTGCATGTTGGTCTGGGACCTGTGCTGATGAGTCATTTGAGCCAGCTGTCACTGTCCAATCTACCAAGAAAATATGCGGTAAAGTGATTTTTAAATCAATAAAGAAACATTTATATCAAGGCCTTGCTGATTTCATTACTGTATTTATTTAGACACGAGACTAAAATTCATCAACCACCTGTTTTAGTTAACTTTCCTTAAGGAAGTGCCCTGCATTGCAAAAATAAATAGATAATAATATTCATTTTGACAAGTTTAGCCCAATTTTTTATTGACTTTGTTAACATAGAGTTTCTAAATAAATGGGGTCAAAACATTTCAGAGATATTTTCTCTTTCTAAATGCAGTAGACGGAACCTGATGTATTAAACAAAAATACTAGTGTTGCTTTTAATTCATGTAATTCATAAACAGCAACTAAACTATTCAGCCTATAATCTAAGAGGACACATTTATTTCACCAATTGTCTTGTTTTTTTTCTAAGGTCACATTGTTCTGTTGTCTTACACAATACACGTATGTAAACAACATATTATTTTTATTCATTTTCTCTTGTCTTTATTCACATTGCATATGATATTGCAGAAATCCAAAAGTAACAGAAAGTAATCAGATTACATTAATTTTCAATTGTGATTCTCAGATTAGGTTACTGATTACATATTCTTATTAGACATTTTATGGAATACATTTTTTAAAGTCACCCTCCTCACTTGGCTTTAAGTTTCTGTAACCTTTGCTAGGGACCCCTGCTCCTAACACTAGGGTGGGTTTAATGTTGAGTGATTTTTCCTCTGTGGTCCGATGAACATATGTGATCATTTTTGCAAACTCTTTGCTCAGGAAGGCTTCACTTTGTGACACTGAGGATATACAGCAGCAGTGGTGACTGAGAATGCCCTCACACATCACCAGGGGGCAGTGAAACCTCACAGGCAAGAGAAAAAGGCTAATACATTTACCAATAGGGACATTGTTTGATTCTAAGTATGAGTCTATTTCCTTTATCACACTAAACAATAATAATGGAGAAATAAAGTCACAGTGAGACAGCAGAGAAAGAGGGAAAACTCCAATGAGAGTGCTACATATAAACACGGCTCTCATGGCTAATATCATGATATTATGTATGATGTGATGAACATGATATCCCAGGGGTGCAACTGCCGAAATGACTTTCCATGTTGAAACACAAACTCTTGCTCTCACGTTGTTATCTTCTGAAACAAAAATCCTCAAAAAAATGTCTGACTTGCTTCATGTACATTAGTACACCAACTGCTTCATTTGTAGTTTGATCTGAACTCAAAACCTTGTGGTCAAGGCAAGCAACACTACCTTCCTGACGACTCAGCGCTATGACATCACTGCACGTTATTATGAATATGATCTCATTTACAGTTTTGCCTTGTACAGATATACAATGAAACGACTCAGTAGCAGAGGAAATAACTTCTCATGACTAACTACTGCAAAGAGACAAACATCGCTGAGAAAATGCTCATATTTTGAGAAAAAGGCATAAAGCCATTTAAACAAAAATATATAGCCATATTTCAAGAAAAAGGTTGAAAGGAAATTCAAATTCATATGAGAACATTACAATTCACTTGTCCAACAGCTACTGTTTCTCTTACATCACTGTTACACCACGGACAATTACCATTTTCTCATTAGGACTTCAATAGGCCACTTGAAACATTTGACATTCAACTTTCAAGTTTATATTATAATATGACCGTTTTCTTCTTTCAACTTAATTTATATAATTTTCAGACTTTTACTGGCACACTCAGACTTTACAACAGCGTTTTATTATTATAGTTTACATTTTTTTTTAACTCAACTGTCAATTCTTATTCATTTTCTTCAAGTAATAATCCAAGGTATCTCATGCTATAATGCTCAGCCTGCTGTCACTACAGAGGGGGATTACATGTGTTGTCCTGTGGCCCTCTCCTCTCTTGCTCTGGCCTGATGTTGTCTCCAAAAGCAAAGGGTCTGTTTGAGCTCCACGGTCTGCAGGGTGTCCGTTCTGACAGCCTTAAGCCGGGGACGTCAGTCTGCAGTAGAGCAGAAAGCACTTTGAGGCCATGTTTACAGTGAGATGGTGCCACAGTGTGCTCCTGAAGTGTGTCACATAGAGAAAGCTCTCTCTCTCTGTGTGTGTGTGTGTGTGTGTGTGTGTGTGTGTGTGTGTGTGTGTGTGTGTGTGTGTGTGTGTGTGTGTGTGTGTGTGTGTGTGTGTGTGTGTGTGTGTGTGTTAAATACAAATGTGTAATCAGTAACCCAATCTGAGTATCACAATATTAAAGTAATACACCCTGATTAAACTCAATTTTTCTCCTGCTGTTTTAGTTTACAGGAATTAAAAGCAAACACAGCATTTTGTTGAATAAAACAGGTGTCCACCTACTGCATTAAAAGAAAAGATAGGCTACTTAAGATAAAGAACAATGAAAGAAGCCCAAATGAAAACCAGTCTTAAACAATGCACCAGCGTTTTGAAAATATATACATTTTCATTGCATAACATATTTTCTTATTGTGCAATAATAAAGTATGAGCCTTTTGGCAGTTAATGTTTATTATGCTGCATTAGGGATAATGTTTAATATGGGAAGTGGAGGAAAGAAGTACCGAGCTAAGAACCTTCCCCCACCATGGATCTGATAAAGTGTTCCGATCAGAGGTTCATCAGACTGAGCTCACAGGAAGCTCATTGCTTTGTTGTTGTTTTTAGCATGTTAGCCACCCAGCTAACGTTAGCTTATCTCAGTCACCGGGGGAAGTCACAGTGATAACAGCTTCTCCAGCGTGGACAATGTTGTCCACGTTTAACGGAGGTAATGCTTTTGATACAAACATTATTTTAAAAATAAACTACTTTTCAGAATGACGGGGTATTTGGATTGAGCTTTAAGCCACGACAGTGAATGCAACGTCAAAGGACCCCAAAGAGAGGCGTCCGTTTCATGCCTGAGCGCCTTTCTGTTTTGGCCACTTTGGCAAAGTGTTTCTATTTCAAGTGTTCGAACGGGAAAGGTTTTAAAAAGTGTGCCTCCAGAAAAGTATACAAATAAATTCTTATTAGAAGGAGTATTTTCTATTATTATTGTTGATTGTAGCACTAGTAGTAGCCTACGTGTATGTAGTAGTAGAAATGAGTACTATTATGTGTTGTCATATTTGATGTTGTAGCTGTTGCTTAGACTTGTTCACACACTGGGATGTATTGTCAACACTGAAACTGCCTGTCAGTGGAGTTTTTTCAGGACACACCTCACCTGTGAGAGTGAAGGAGTGTGTGTGTGTGTGTGTGTGTGTGTGTGTGTGTGTGTGTGTGTGTGTGTGTGTGTGTGTGTGTGTGTGTGTGTGTGTGTGTGTGTGTGTGTGTGTGTGTGTGTGTGTGTGTGTGTGTGTGTGTGTGTGTGTGTGTGTGTGTGTGTGTGTGTGTGTGTGTGTGTGTGTCCTGCAGGAGTCTCAGTGTGTAAGACAAGTTCAGGCAGAGTAAAGGTGTGTCTCGCGGCAGTCAGGAGGGGGAGGCAGCCTCTCCGCCACTCAAGTGGAAACTCAATGGAACTTTACCTGAAGTTATATCTTCTTCCGTGAGGCTTCTCCAGTCTGTTTCCGTGTGGAGTGCTGAGGTCCGACTGATCCAGGTACAGCTCTGCAGTCCAGCCTCTTTCTGTCTCTCGGGACCAGAAAACGACTCTGCTGGATCCGGAAACCTGAGCTCGTGCACATGTCGCTCATGAAATCTTGAGGAATCTGACTGTTTGCCATGGAGAGAGTCTAAACCCGCAGGTCGAACAGGTAAATACTGGCGTTTTCAACTGTTGTGTTCAGGGTGCAGCGGTGAGCAAAGGTCTACAGGGCTCGGTGCCATGTCATTAATTTAGACTGTCAGCAGTATAACATGAGTATAATTCAGGTCTACTTCCTCATAATCTGTCCAGTGATAACAGTAAAGTAGCCTTTATGTTCATCTGTAGTAGCTATTAAGGAAGCCTTTTTGTGCAAAAACAAAAACAAAACAATGGACACAAACTTCGCGACGACAAAAATGCAAAAGTTAGGCTATGCCAGTAAGTTCAAATACTGAGCTAAAAGTATTCGTTTTATAGTTGATATGATTATACTCCATAAAGGCTGTTGTTTTAACCATTTCTAAGTACAAATTATAAGATAGCCCACTAAATCATATCAGACTTTGATTTACACATAATCTCAAGTAAGAGTAATTGTTTGCTTATTTTACTTACTCTAGATATTACCCTATATTTCATACGTTTTTACCAAAATCTCGTCCCACCAAAAATATGGATAGAAAAATAGGAAAACAAATATTTAAATGTTTACGGTAAAGACAAAATGTATGTATTATACCTTAACATTGTAACTTACATTTTCATGAAAATGTAGTCATAAATCCACCTTTTTTGTGACTAATTACTTTAAGAATTGAGTCAAAACTACACAATTGTGACTATAGGCTTTTTAGGTGAACAAGGTCGCATTCACACTCGTATCGCCTCGTATAGTCCGGTTGAATCGAACCCTGGTGCGTTTACCCGCTTGGTGCGGTTCGTTTGGGTTTATGGGAACGCAGCCGGAGACCTCTGAAGTGAACTAAACAACCTGACTCTGGTCCGCCTAAAAGTGGTGATCTCGGACCGCTTGCAAGTGAACGCAGTCCGCACCAAAACATGAAGCGTAGGATTTACGAGTAACAAGAACGCAGATGTCTTCCAAATCTTTAGCGAAAGAGTCTTTCAAGACATCCGCGGTTTTTTAGTTAAAGAGTGAAGCAGAATGAAGTGTTGAACAGTGTTGTGTAAAGTAAAAAATGCTCCGTCAGCTACATAATATTAAGAACACCTGTCGTAGGTGAAACGCCCTTCCTTACTGCAGAACGTCTCTCATTATATGTAATGTTTTTTAACGGACGTTGTCTGATTATGGCAGTCGGCAGTAAGTCGGACCCACTTCAGGTGAGGGTTGGCCGACTCCGCCAAGGCTGCGCTTCGTCACCAATCCTGTTTGTAACATGGATCGGATTTCGAGGCGTAGTCGTGGGGGAGGGGGTCTGCAGTTCGGTGGACTAAGGATTGCACCACTGCTTTTTGCAGATGATGTGGTTCTGATGGCTTCATCGGTCTGCGACCTTCAGCACTCACTGGATCGGTTCGCAACCGAGTGTGAAGCGGCTGGGATGAGGATCAGCACCTCCAAATCTGAGGCCATGGTTCTCAGCAGGAAACCGATGGACTGTCCACTCCAAGTAGGGAATGAGTCCTTACCCCAAGTGAAGGAGTTCAAGTATCTCGGGGTCTTGTTCTCGAGTGAGGGAACAATGGAGCGTGAGATGGGTCGGAGAATCGGAGCAGCGGGAGCGGTACTGCAGTCGCTTTACCACACCGTTGTGACGAAAAGGGAGCTGAGCCAGAAGGCTCATTCCCATGCATCAAGGTTATTTTCATGTATGTAATTGTTTTTGCTGGACAGTGTAGAGTCTTGTTGTGATGAGAGGGATACAGGTATTTCATTAAAAAAACGTGCTCCCTGGAGAATAGCTACAGAATTGATATCACAATTTAATCGGAGCTGATCACAAGTTGTCATAGATGATCCAGTCATCTCGATGAGCGTTCGGGCTGTGAATAAACAACTTATGTTTTACTTTTAGGCTGTCTGAAGGTATGGACAGCTATCAAAGCTACTATACATCACATTAAGAACGATGAACAAATGAAAGTCGGACACAAATATATAATTTAAATGATTTATTGAAGTTTGCAATGTTTTGAACAGGCATCCACACAGTCACCTACTTTTTAATGTTCGATACCTCCCTGTAAGCGTCACGACATCGGCCTCTCACCCACAACCTCACATACGAGTACTGAATGTGCAGCAAAGTGATCTTAGGAAGGCAGATATAGCAAAAGATGAACGTAAACGACAAACGAGGCGATCAACATGTTTCTTTCCTGGTTGGTCAACAATGGGTCCTCAATGTACACGCCCCGGATTCCTATGACGAAAATAATAGAATGTCGCCAGTTGTCATGACTCAACTTATACTGCAACACCGGGATTTGCGTTTTTACCATGGTTTTTACCCACCTTAATGTCTGACCAATGGTTGAACAGCATTTCCGTGCACATGACTTGTGTTTAAAGTTTATAGTTCGTTCACACCTGCCTTGTATATTCCGGTTGAATCGAACCCTGGTGCGTTTAGCCGCTTGGTGCGGTTCATTTGGGTCGGTGTGAACAAAGTCCCAGACCTCTTAAGTGAACTAAACAACCGGACTCTGGTCCGCTAAAATAGGTAGTCTCGGAGCGCTTGCTTGCGAACTCTGGAGCGGTTCATTGCTGGTGTGAACGCAGTCCGCACCAAAACATAGGAAGTGCAGTATTTACGTGTCACAAGAACGCGGATATCTTCAACGAAGCGGAGGGATCTAGATCGGTCACATGGCCACATTCTCAACAAAGTAATGACATGACTCCCAATATTAATTGAAATGCTTTTGTGGATTTAGAAAATGATTTTATCGATTTGAAAAATAGTCTGTTGTTACTGTTTGAACTAACGTAGCAACGGCAGGAACTGCTTCGATAGCGTTTTTGAGGAGCTTTTTGATTACAGATTTGAAAACATCGTTGCTTGCTTTAAAAGTAGCACAATTCATTATGTCAAACCTTGGAAAGTATCTAGATATCCCTGCCCTAATGCCAAAGTAACTGGCAACTGAATATGTGTCGCCATCTAATGTCTATGTCTGGACCGCTGCGTATACAAGGAGGGTTTCTGCCCGTTACTTCTCCGCTGTTTTCTTGTCGCTCTTGTCTTGTCAGTACCAATAATGACGTTCAAGAACGGCCTCAAGTGTATGATTGCGATTCTATTACACAAACTATCATTGTAATCAACAATATCGTAAAATAATTTCATAATGTGGGCTAATTTGCTCCCAAACCTACGCTTTTTGCTTGAGTTAATCTCCGTCAGAAAGTAGTTCCTATAAAGTAGTTCCCATGGTAACGATAGCCGATCAAACACTCCTGCTACCCCGCTTACAGTTATTGATATAATTATAGTAAATAATATATCATTAACCAATTTATTGAAAACAATTTATTGAAAACAATTCTTGAATTAGGCTATTTAAATATCTGAGTAATCACTGTGTGGGATTAGCGGAGCAAATCAAATCAGGCTGTCCATGGTGCTGAAACATTTTGGGTTCAGAATGAAGGTGGATGTTCATGCTGCCATTAAAAGTGCAATTCTTGAAACAGCTCTCCATGAACTCCATGCCAGACTTTTTTGCAGGTGGTGTTGTGGTGTTCACGGGTAGGACTACGTTATAGGAAGAGCTTTCCTCCAGTGGCCGTTTCATGGCGTGTACCGGACCGGCAAAAAGCGTGTTGCTCCACATCTTTCTGTTGTCTGGAGATGGAGCCCAGTAGCTGCGAAGCGATGACTCGTTTTTATGTCCGCTAATGGACATGATTTCTCTGGCCTCCAACCCTGTCTCCGACAGCCGCTGTATGCATTCATCAATACTGAGGTCCCCGAACAAATCAAGTAGTTTCGGTAGGCTAGTGGCGTGTGTAGGCCACTGGATACTTTGTGATTAGGCACGTTCTATTTAATCGTTGTTTGATCATGGAATCAAACACGCCTATTGACCAATCAGAGAGCTTGCTCAAACCTATGTGTTATAGAATATATAATCATATGCCGGGCCGCTAGTGTCTGTTGATCTCCAGATTAACAGCAGCATGAGAATAACCTGCCGAAAGTGCCGATGCTCCATGGTGGAGGCTCCGCTAGAAATTGCCGGGATTTGCGTTTTCACCCCCTTAATGTCTGACCAATGGTTGAACAGCATTTCCAAGCACATGACTTGTGTTTAAAGTTTATAGTCCGTTTGAGTTTTGCCCGTGTGAACGCAAACCGAACCTTCTGAAAAATGAAACAATGTAACAAACTGTGGTCTAGTGCTCACCAGAGAGCGGACTATTAGGTGTGAATGCACCCTTACCCGTTTGCACGCAAACCGAACCTTCTGAAAAATGAAACAATGTAACAAACTGTCGTCTGGAGCGCACCAGAGAAGCGGACTATTACCTGTACGTGTGAATGCGACCTTAAGTCATGCTATAAGACATCTTCATGAACTTTAACATTACATCAAGCATGTAGTAAGTAAATGCAAAACATTCTAACCGACAAAGCCAATGGTGATATTAAAATATTTGTCGGTCTCTCATGCATTACAGTAATTTATTATTATTTATTTTAAACTGTATTTTTATTCATTTTACATTTGTGTGAGAATGTCAATTCAGAATTTAAAGGAAAATTGAATCCAAGGTGAGCTGCCATTTAGTGAACAGACACACCCTGCTTTATTAACTCACGTTGCTTCACTGCAGCTCTTCTAAAACTCATATCTGGCCAATCCTTTTCTTGCACAGCCACCATGCGCAGGTTCAGCTCCGAGGGGAACCTCCTGGATTTGGACTTCCTCCCCTGGAGGAGGGTGGCCCTGAATAACCAGGATGTTCAGAGGAACCGGGACTCTGGCACCTACACCCCTCACACAGAGGAGGACGATCTGAGCGGGGGCTCCACCCTCCTGACCCCCACCATCCTGGAGCCTAAAGGGGGTAACGATGAGGGGGGGGCGAATGAGCTGACCAAGCAGCACAGCGTCAGCGTGGAGACCCTGACTGAGCTGGGGAAGCAGGACAAGAACCACCTGAGTGTGGGCCTCATGGGGGAGGGCTGCAGGGCCTACAGCGACGGCCAGCTGGCCCCCCAAGCCAAGGGCAGCACGGAGAGCATGGAGAGGGACGACATGCCGCCTGGCTCCCCCTCCTCCAGCAACCCCTTCTCCTTCAAAGCCCATCACAGGCACAACCAAAAACACAAGCTAACCTCCGCCAAGCTGCACCTCCGGAGTCTGTTCGGACAGGTGGGGCTTTTTCAGTCTGGAGAGCAACACACATTACAGTTTAGAATCTGGATCTAGAATCAATCTCATTCTAGTTGTCAACGGATCGATCCCCATCACTATTGGGACTCACCATGTGAATGAATTGAAAGAATGGGAAAAAGCCCTTGAGTGCATCTTGAGTTGCATTTTGAATAGTTAAAAGAAAAGTACACTATGATCATTTGCTCACAAGATGATAAACAAACCAAATCATATAGTAGATTAACATATCCTGCTTGTCTTATCCTACATGTTTACAGGCTATTATCTGTCAGTACTGTAGCTCAGTTAGTTAGTTATTTTGTAGAAAAAAGAAATGTGGCAAACACATGTGTGATTCTTACACGTTTTGTTTAGGACACTCTCCACATATTTATGCCTGTTTTAAAATAGTTTAAGCATAAAATGAAACACTGACGTTAAGCTTTAAAGGGTCCCTATTCTGCTTATTTTCAGCTTCATATTAGTATTTTGTGTCTCGACTGTGAAATGCTTTGATGTGAGAGAAACTCTCTAGCCTTTGCAGACCATGCACACACACCTAGATAACACACTACAGGAGAGGGGAAAACCCCAAAGCTTCTGTTAACCACATACCTCATTTCAGGCATCTAACCAAAAACGTTAACAAAGTTTAAAAAAACATTGACTTTGAGACAAGGAAATTGGAATGTCTAAAATGCTAACTCATTCTGGATTTCAGGACTAATTCATGCACCACTCTATTGGGGTTTCAGTGAGTTGAACACAGGGAAGATTTACAGTTAACTTTGTCTTTTCTGTTTCAGAGTCCTCATTCTTCAAACCCAAACCTGTCCAACACAGAGCAGAAAGACAGGTCAGCATACTCTTTATTTTCATTCAACTTCATTTTGAATATTGCTAATTTAGATGGATATCCACATACAATAACACTGCATTAAACTGGCAGAATTTCCTCAGAACACTCAAGATGTTTAAATGCTGTCCTCAGACACATATTGGATGTCTTCAAAATGAAATCCATTTGTTCCTGCGTCAGTATTTATAATAATGTGATCCCCAGTGTGACAGAGCGGAGGTCCCGCCTCCTCTTCATGCGTCAGTGGAGCCAGGTGGGCCACAGTAAGAAGAGGAAGTTCAGTCGAGAGGAGCTGGAGAAATGGGCGGAGTCTCTGAACACCCTGCTGCTCAGCCAAAGTGAGTCCTGCTTTACTCTGAGACTAGAGTTGTATTCAGAACATCACTCATTGATTGATGAAACTAGAGAAATGGGAGGCTGTAATTGTGTGGGAGAGAAGCTCCCTTTGGAGAGGCTTTGGGATTTGAAACCTATATGTCACAATAAAGAAAAGGGAAACTCCCAAAAGCACAATAGGAAGTCTTTAAAATTGTACATTTTCATCTTGATTATTGGAGCCTATGATAGCGATACGGACCAATCACCATCAAGGGAGGATTGAGCTCCATGAAAGACAAGGAAGAGATGTTTCTCTAGCAGATGAGCTGCTGTATTTCCTTGTGCAACCCTGTGCTGCTTAATGATTCTTGAATGTATTGAGAAAGTGGATCAGCACAATAATTACAGAGTATTTTATGTCTAAAGGGCAGCCCAGGGGCCTCATTTATAAACGGTGCGTACGCTCAAAAGATGGCGTACACCAGTTTCTAAGCAATGTTTGCGATTTATAAAAAACAAATGTGATGGGAAAATGTGCGGTCCTCCACGCAAACTCATGTGTACGCACCAAGCACAACAACGGGAGAGACGAGAAACTGCGACACCGTTGGCAGAAGGAAGAATGGAGAGAAATATGTGGAAATAATACCATAAATAAAATGTTACCTCTCATTTATCATATATTATGAATAATTCATTTTCAAACATTGATTAAAGCCAATCTTAAAATGATTTAACAAACGCCTGTTTGAGACTCCTCAGTGCACACAAACATAACTTGGAGAAATAAATAAATACGGATATGTTATTTAAAACCACCTCGAATATGTTGTGTTAATGTTATGAAATGTTTTCTCATAAACTGACGCCGTTTTGCATTTCTATAGGTTGTAGATACGAGCATGGTTTTATATACTATCACGTTTAATTTATGTTTTATGCCGTTTGCTTAGACTTGATAAGTCGCTCATAAAACACAGGAGGTATGGAAACTAAGAACACCATATATTTGGTAGAGTTGGCAGCTGATATAACTCAACACATTAGTTCTATTTCCTTTAAGTGGTGGATAGAGTTGCTGCGGGGGGGGGTTGAGATGCACAGGCTGCAGTGGAGACGCTGCGCGCAGCTGATCGACCGCTGGAACATAAACCACCAAATAAAAAAAAAAACATGAATTGACTCCGCAGGGATCCCCCGATACTTTCTTACAGTTTCTACCTGGGTGTTTCTCAATCTCGAGTATGCTTGCTTGGTAGCACATGTCTTCCGAGCGTCTTGCTTTAGAAGCGAGGCGAGAATCCTTCCTGGCTTTCGGAAAACGAAGAGTGGAACAGGCTAGCAAGTGTGCAGGTCCGTCACATGAGAGGCCCCGCCTTACATTTTCCGCCACAGATTTGGGAAATTGGTCCGTGCGCAAAGCATTGTGGGGATTTGAAGACCGCGGAGTCTACACATGTGCGACATTTCTCCAAAAGAAGTACGCCGGGTTCGCTAGAATTCCAAGTATGCTGGACATTGGAACAGTACTTCGGCGGCACTCGATGACGTAGTATGCTTGAAATAGTGGCTCTGGAGCAGCTTTACTCGAGATTAAGAAACACACACTGCCTGAGGAAGGTTATGTGTATTTTTTTTGTCATTAACTTTTTTGGACCACTTATTTATTTATTTTGGTGACGATCTGACCTCCATGCTGCTATTCTGGTTCAAACTGCATCCACCAAACAATATGATTTATCTCGACCTCCCCAAAATAACCAGAATCTGACACGGTGTGAGATGTGTTTTTTAGCTGTTCTGTCCTCATTTCCTGCGATCTTCTTCATGCAGTCAGTCAGAATGAATATTAATACGGGCCATTTCTTTGACTATTTATAGGCAAATATGGGCGTTACGTGAAGCCCGCAAAAGCTGCGCCGCATTTCGAGTTGATTGTGATTTATAAAGGGAAACAGGCGTAGGACGTGTCGCACGCAAGTCCTACGCCGGTGCGCAGTCTTTTATGAATCGGAAAATATCTTTGCGTATTTATTTGCTTTGTCTTACGTAAGCAACCTTCCCAAGTGAATCCTACGCAAGGCTTTATAAATGAGGCCCCTGGCCTTTGCCAAAGGTCCAGCCAAAGAATAAGCAGGGAGGGTGTTCCTTGGGGAGGGGGAGGGGGTCTGTGGATCCATAGGGTTCCCTTTTTTCTGATGTTAGATGATAGCTCTTCTTCTAAACTTTTTTTGAGCTTCTGACCAGAACACCTACACCCTGTTATTTGGACTGATGGTCAACTTCTGCTTTAAAGACATGTTGGTGCAACTGAAACTCTGTCTCAAGTTCCCCTGCTGTGTCTGAAATCCCAGGCTGCTGCAGGTTGTCGACATCTGAGCTGACGTCACTGGTTACTGTGTGCTGTGCAATAAAGCTTAAAGAACAGCACTTACCTGGACCCTGCTGCCTATTAATAGAACAGTTAGTTAACAGCGGTATAAATCACTCCTGTTATAGTTCCTAAATGTCCCTGCAGCTACAGGATGTTTGAGTTTGGTCTGACGTAAACAGGGATAGTGGTTGCAACATTTGTTATGCCTGCTACACGGGTACATTTCTGAATCACTGCTCTGTGTCCTGATAGTGTTTTTTGTGGTGTGTTCCAGTACTCTATATGTGTCTGATGACACACTCACGTCACCGGGTTGAACAACACCAGGGCGAGTCCTGATTGAACACTCTGATAATACAGATAGCTCCACAGGATATTTTAAATACTTTCCATTTATGTATCTGCTCTGTAGATAACTTTAGCTGAGGGTAGTGCAGGTGTGGTTAGATACCTGAAATAAGATCAAAAGATGAAGAGATTTTAACCTTTTTGTTCTACGTCATACAATACGTCAGTAAATACCTCACTGGTGAAAGTCTGAAGTTTCTTTGTGTCTCTAAAACGGCAGTTGCTAACAGGTGGCAAAAGGAGACATCTGTACGTCATCACACTGAACATTAGCCGCCTTTACCTCAGCATTGGTGATGGGCAGTCTTATGACCGTGTGTAATTTTCTTTTTAGCCTAGTTAGATTTTTACTTCTGGCATTTGCATTTACGCTTCAAATATAAAGAAGCGGTGTTAATATGGGGTGATTAACCTCTTATTTTCTGCAATATACTGATATCCAAAATACCATTGTTTTTTAACGATGGAGCCTTTGCGTTGCTAACTTCTTTTTGCCTACTAAATAACTTCATTCCTGCACCAGTGTATTAACTGAAGGATTAGGCTAATGGATGGTTTGTGAACAATTTCTGTCTGTGTCCTTTATGTTAATGCTTTTCCAGTAAAAAAGCCTAGTATCAATGATGTGCGTACATTTTGTTTGTCTTCTCTTCGGCTTTTTGGGGTTTCTTTCCTGCAGTGGGTCATATAGGGTTTTGTGCATGCATTTAAATGGTCTGCAATATCTCTGTGTTCCCTCAATCACAACAGAGCCAGCCAGCTAGCCAATCAGAGCAGACTGGACTCTGGTTTCAGACAGAGGGTGAAAAGAGGTGCTGCAGCACAGGCAGTATGAGAACAATAAAGAGCTTTTTGAACATTAAAGCATGTCCCAGTAGAGGGAAAACATACTGATATGAACCCGATAATGAGCATAACAGGGCCCCTTTAACGTTAACACCTCCTCTCATCTCTCAGACCATGTCTTTTATTTCAGCATCGATGAACTTATGCTTCAGTAATGTTCTGCTGACTATTTGCCTTTAACTGCACACAGAGCCTGCCTGATGGCTCCTCCCGGCCCTCTGTGTGCCTCCTTATCAGTGCCATGCTAATTTAGAGTGCTGTTCTCTGCAGCTGAAGTGTGTGAGCTGTGGCATACCAAAATGTGGTGTCAGCACTTTGAAACTGTCCTCTGTACAAAGTCATGTTTGAAACCTCAGATTAATAACCAGCCATGAATCAAAGCCTAGGCAGCCTGAGACGAGACAAATAGAAATGAACGGTGCGTGCCAACTTTTTGAAACAAACTTGAGAAACTTCACAGCTGGCAACACTTGTGTGTGTTTGCGTTGTGCTTAGAAGGCCTGCAAGATTGTTGCGTCAGTGTTCTGTGTGTGGGCGTCTGCTTGTAACATGCTTAAAGTGACGTTTGCATGTGTCCCTCCTCCTCCTCCTCTCAGGTGGGGTCTCAGTGTTTGGAGCATTCCTGCGCTCTGAGTTCAGCGAGGAGAACCTGCAGTTTTATCTGGCCTGTGAGCAGTACAAACACTCGTCCAACAACTTCAGCCTGCAGAGGAGGGCCAAGGAGATCTGCAGCACCTACATCCAGCCCGGAGCCCCGCGAGAGGTACACAACTCTCATGTTCAAGCTAGCGTCATGCAGCCAAGGTTTTCAAACCTCTCTGCATCAAACAGGAAATGTAATTCAAGTCCTGTCTCATGTGTGTACCTTTCATGTTTCCCCCTGTGTAGGCGTTTCAGGTTTAACGTCACAGCTTGCATCAATAGCAGCATTCATTAGAGACTGTTTTGCACAAGTAGAGCAAGACTTGCCAGAAAAAACAACCTTTTGGAAACACATTTTTCTACTTTCTTCTTTTTTCTTCTACTAATAGGAAATGACTTAAAGTGAACAACATGTGTGACAAATGTAAAGGTTACACCAAACTGACCTAACGCCCTCAACCTGCGAGCATTTTATGTTATTCCTAACAAGTTGACAATTACCTAAACATTGCAACAGCTCAGGTAGGCTGAGATAAAACTGTTTGTGTACATGATTTCTCGCTGTGAAGACTCTACCTTTCTGTTTTTTTTAGAACCACTTATTTTAGAGGATATTTACTAGTTCTAATGAGTTAAAACATAATCTCACATACATTCAGTTATTCCAATAGTATTCTGAAGAAATTGTAAAGTTCAGCAGTAAAACAATAAAAGTTCCTCATGTCAATTCCTCATGTCAATTTTTTCCCTAATGTAGGTACTGGATTAACTAAATTGATATACTGTAAGAGCAGTGACTTTGAAATGGCTTGCACCAGATCAGTGGTTTAAAAAAAGAGTAAAATATTCGACATCTTTGGCCCATGAAGTGTCCATTTTGTAGACGTTATGTTTTACTATATATACACTGAACAAAAATATATACGCAACACTTTTGTTTTTGCTCCCATTTTTCAAGAGATGAACTCAAAGATCTAAAACATTTTCTATATACACAAAATAACCATTTCTCTCAAATATTGTTCACAAATCTGAAAAAATCTGTGATATTGAGCACTTCTCCTTTGCCGAGATAATCCATCTCACCTCACAGGTGTGGCATATCAAGCTGCTGATTAGACAGCATGATTATTGCACAGGTGTCCCTTAGGCTGGCCACAATAAAAGGCCACTCTGAAACGTGCATTTTTGCTTTATTGGGGGGGTCTGGGGGGGGTCCGAAAACCAGTCAGTATCTGGTGTGAGGGTTAGGGTTAGGGTTAGGGTAATGTTGTGAATCAAGTGGCCCATGGTGGTGGTGGGGTTATGGTATCGGCAGGCATATGTTATGGACGATGAACACAGGCCACTCGATTCACAACATTACCCTAACCCTAACCTTAACCCTAATCCTAACCCTCAAGTAAATGCAATGAAAACATTTGGCCACAGCAAATCATTTATATTAATGTAATTTTTACTTTTGAATACTTCAGTACAAAGGATGTATTGAATAATGTAAGTGGTATATGTGTACAGGTACAGTATAAATCATTAGTCAAAACAGCGCTACATTTGATTGAATTATAAAAGTTATATGTGGTCAAATGAAGAGCCGTTTGGGAGCCGAAAGAGCCGGATCTTCTTGGTGAGCCGAGCCAAATTATCCGGCTCTTTTTAGTCGGAATCCCCATCACTACCCTTTGGTGTTTACTTCCTGTCTTTCTTCTTCTGCTGTTCCCTTTAGTGTTTACTTCCTGTCTGTCTTCTTCTGCTAGTTGCTGTCTTCCAGCTCTCTGTGTCCTTAACCTCTATTCATTCTATTGTTCATTTCTTCTTCTTCTTCTTCTTCTTCTTCTTCTTCTTCTTCTTCTTCTTCTTCTTCTTCTTCTTCTTCTTCTTCTTCTTCTTCGGTGGTGGATGTGTGTTTGAAGAGGGAAGAGGGAATTTCAACTTTAACTCTTTTGTTTCTGTTTCAATCGTTTCTTTAACTGTATGATCTTTCGTTGGGATTTTTTTACCCTTTGCAAGTACGGTTAATTTGTTAATTTAGTGTTTGTCCGTGCCTCGTGGCGGGGATGGCGTCCTCCGGGGCGCCGCCGGTGTCTCTGAGACACGGAGTGCGGCTGGTGGCTCAGGCCGCAAGCACAGTGGAGCAGGTGCTGCTGGCTGTGGGGGATCAGGTCGGTCATGTAAATATCTCCTATGCTTCCCGCATGAACAAAGCGGTCGTGGTCTTTTTGAAAGACCAGAAATATGTGACGGAACTTATCGAGAGCGGATTAATGCTAAACGAGGAATACATTAAAGTTTCACCGCTGGCGACACCGTCCACGCGGATCAATGTGTCTGGCGTTCCTCCGTTCATCCCGAATGAGGCGCTGGAACGGGAGCTGAAGCGGTTTGGTAAGTTTGCCAGTAGTCTCCGCACTGTTGCTCTGGGGTGTAAGGATGAAAAGTTAAAACATGTCCATTCTCTGCGGAGACAGGTTTTCATGTTTCTGAATTGTCCCACTCAGACACTAGATGTGTCCTTCCGGGTGAGGCACGAAGAGGGTTTTTATATGGTTTATGCGAGCTCAGGGAGCGTAAAGTGTTTTGAGTGCGGGGAGTCGGGTCACACACGTGTTGCATGTCCACAGAGACGGCACGCCGCTCCGACGGGTGCGGCTGGGCCCGGGGCCGCCAAGCCGGGGGCCGCCGGGGCAGCCAAGCCGGGGGCGGCCGGGGCCGCTGGGGCGGCCGGGCCGGGAGCCGCTGGGGCAGCCGAGCCGGGGGCTGCTGGAGCGGCCGGGGCCGCTGTGGCGGCCGAGCCCGGGGCGGCCTGGTCCGCGGCAGCTTGACCCGGTGTCGCGGGGGCTGCTGCTGCACCCGCCGGGGCCCCGGTGGCTGCGGAGGAAGTAGGGATGAATATCGTGAGAGATGAAACAGGGACTGTAGAGAGTGTGGTGAGTGTGAGAGGAAAAAATGTGGAAACATGTAAACGGGTGAGAGATGATGTAGCAGGACAGGTGAGGACTGGTGCTGTGGGACAGGTAGAGGCTGTTGGCACACAGAAGGAGCTGCCGTCTGGCTCTGGGCGGAAAAATGAGCTTCAACAGGCTGCAGACAATAATGAGGTGACAGAGATGGACACAGACGGTGAGGGGGATTCTGACTGTGGTTCAGTTGCAGATAGTCTCTCTCAGAACGCAGAGATATATTCTTTGGAAGAGATTAATGTCTTTTTAGACGAGTCTTGTGGCAAGTCAGTGGAAGTGAGAGATTTTTTCCCTGACATTGACAAGTTTCTTCATACAGTGAGAACTCTTCAGAAAGTTGTAGGGTTAGACCTGCTGGATGAAAAGAAACGTTATCGTCTCAGGAGGCATGTAACTGCTATGAAAAAAGATACGCCAGGAAGCAAAAGAGGGAAGAAACTGAAAAGGTCTAAATAATTTCAACATGATCATGCAACACTGGGTGTCTCCTCTCTGCTGTGTGTACCTGTCTGTTCTTTCTCTCTGTCTCCTTCCTCTAATGCAGGCTTTAAGGGTTGCTTCCTTGAACATGAACGGGGGTAGAAGTGCACAGAAAAGAGCTTTAGTGTTAGAAGTCTTTAATCAGAAAAAATTAGATTTGATATTTCTGCAGGAAACGCACAGTGATAGCCTGAATGAGACGGACTGGGGGATGTGGTGGGGGGGTCAGTAGGTACTCAGTCATGGCTCAAACCTTAGTGCTGGAGTAGCTGTTTTATTCTCCCCCTCTCTAAATGTAAAGATTTTATCCAGCACTGAGATAGTGGCAGGTAGAGCCTTGATGGTGAAAGTGGAACTGTTAGAGTTCAGTTTCACCTTTATTAATGTGTATGCACCCAATCAGGGCCCTGCACGTGTATCTGTGTTTCAGTTATTAAAAGACAAGCTAGACACTAGTGTACAGGGGGAGTGTGTTATAATGGGGGGGGACTGGAACGTTTGCACTAATGTCACTTTAGACAGATTAGGACGGGAGCCTCATCCTCAGTCTTCCCTTTTACTGTCACAGGTGATAAGAGAGGCTGACTTAGTGGATGTGTGGAGGATGAAGCATCCCTCCGTTAAACAATACACCTGGATGAGAATGCTAGATGGGGGCGTCAGTGCAGCCAGGCTAGACAGATTTTACATGTCTTCTTCTTTTATTACTCGTGCAGTGAACTGTCACATCCAACCTGTTGGTTTTACAGATCATCAGCTAGTTTCTTTGGATTTGGTTTTATCCAACACAGAGAAACCTAGATCGTTCTGGCAGTTTAATGTTACAATTTTACAAGATTTGATTTTCTGTGAGAATTTTAATTTGTTTTGGATCAACTGGAAATCAAAGAAAGAGTCTTTTCCCTCCCTGAGTCAGTGGTGGGAGGTAGGAAAGGCTCAGATTAGAGTGTTCTGTCAACAGTATACAGCCTACTCCACTGCAAACACTAGGAGAGCTATAGAGCAGTTAGAGAGAGAGATCAGAGAGTTGGAGAGTGTGTCTGCTCGAAATATAGAACAGTCCCTCCTAAAACAACAGCAGCTTAACTGTTTTCTTCAGGAGAAAGCCAAGGGAGCTCTGATTAGAGCCCGTTTTACTTCCATGAGAGACATTGATGCACCAACCACCTTTTTCTTCAACCTGGAGAGGTCTGTGGGCCAAAGGAAGCAGATGGTATGTCTGCGTCTTCCCGATGGACAGGTAACCTCTGAACCTGCTGAGATGAGGAGACATGCAGTGTCCTTCTACACGGACCTGTTCAAAGCCGAAGGTTGTGACGTGGAAGCCGCTGATGAACTTTTTCAGCGTCTTCCACAGCTGAGTCCAGCCGAAAGTGACACCTTGGGCTCTGACATTACGCTGGAGGAACTGACCTCTGCGGTGACACAGATGGCCTCCGGCAAGGCTCCGGGCATAGACGGTTTACCTGCAGACTTTTTAAAACATTTTTGGAGCATTCTAGGACATGATTTGTTGGATGTATTGATGGAGTCCTTTGGGAAAGGGACTCTTCCAGCTTCCTGTAGGCGTGCAGTGATTTCACTGTTGCCTAAGAAAGGAGATCTAACCCTGCTGAAGAATTGGAGACCTGTGGCTCTCTTATGTACGGACTATAAGATACTGTCAAAGGTTTTAGCTAACTGACTGAAGCGTTTTATCGAACTTCTTGTTGGTACTGATCAAACATATTGCATCCCTGGCAGATCAATTGTGGACAATTTGTTTTTGATGAGAGACACTTTTGATGTTTGCAAACTGTACAATATAAATGTTGGTATTATTTCTATTGACCAAGAGAAGGCCTTTGATCGTGTGGATCACACTTTTCTGGCTGCCACATTGCAGGCTTTTGGTGTTGGGGAGCATTTTTTGTCCTGGGTGAAGTGTTTGTACAGTGATGCATGTTGTGTTGTGAAAGTGGGGGGAGGGCTGAGCAGACCTGTACCAGTTAAAAGGGGGATCAGGCAGGGCTGCCCTATCTCAGGCCTATTATATAGTATTGCCATCGAGCCACTTTTGTGCAGGCTTAGAAACCGGCTGAGGGGCCTGAGTCTGCCAGTGTCAGCTCAGGCCCCCCCGGTGGTTGTATCAGCTTATGCTGATGATGTCAGTGTTTTTATCCAGGGTCAGCGAGATATCCAGGAGCTACAGGACAGTTTAGTTTTGTATAGGAAGGCTGCCTCAGTCAAAGTTAACTGGGAGAAGAGTGAGGCAGTTTTGGTAGGTCAGTGGAGTTTAGAAAATAGGCCCAGTCTTCCTGGTAACCTCAGCTGGGGAAACGAGGGTTTAAAGGTCCTGGGAGTTTGGTTGGGGTCTGAGGACATGGTGGCACAGAACTGGGAGGGATTGCTGGGAAAGGTGCGAGCAAAATTAGCTAAATGGAAATGGCTGCTACCCCAGCTGTCCTACAGGGGAAGAGTTCTTGTAGCCAACAATCTGGTTGCCTCATCTTTATGGCACAGACTCCAGGTGTTAACCCCACCGCCGGGCCTCATGAAACAACTGCAGCGGCTCCTCGTGGATTTCTTCTGGTCGGGTCATCACTGGGTGCCAGCATCGGTCCTGTACCTCCCTGTGGCGGAGGGGGGGCAGGGCCTTGTGGACATTACTGCGAGGACTGCTGCTTTTAGACTGTAGGCAGCTCAGCGGCTGCTGTATGGTGCCTCTCCCTGCTGGCTGGCTATGGCCCGGCTGTTGCTCTGGAGGGCAGGGGGCTTTGGTTTTGATAAACACCTGTTTCTGCTGAAGGCCCCTGCGTACAAGATAACTGGACTTGCACCTTTTTACTGCTCAGTCATCAATGCCTGGAAGATTCTGAGTTTTACCAGACCACCCGACCCCCGGCCTGGGATGTGGCTGTTTGAGGAGCCCCTGTTTGACACTGGTTTTCTTTCCGGAACCATTTTCTCTTCAGCCGCCCTAAAAAATGCGTTCATTGAAGCGGGAGTGGTAAAACTTGGCCATTTGACAGGGATCTCCACAGAAAAACTGGCTGAGGTGACGGGCATTCGATCAACTCGAGTTCTGGAGAACCTGGTAGAAGAGGTGTGGCAGTCGCTGTCGCCATCCCACCGGACTTTTGCTCTGGATGCAGATCTGGCCGACCAGTGGAGAAAGGGACATGATTATGTTTTTCCTGCCTTGAGGGTGGGTCCTGCGATGGGGGAATGGAGAGAGGAGGATGGTCTCCTGCTATCACTGGGGACTCTAACACCTGGAATGTTCAGCTCCTGCAATGGGAGCTATAGCAAGAAGCTATATCTTAGCTGCGTAAAGGTGCTAAACCTCAGCTCGCTCGCAGGCGTCAGAGAGTCGAGGTGGACAGATGTGTTTGGTTTGGGCTCTTCCCCTCAGGGCAGCTGGCGGATCCTGTATAAGTCTCCCGTTGAAAAACGGATGGCTGACATCCAATGGAGAATTATACACGGTGCAATAGCCACTAACAAATACAGGGCTCATTTTGACCCAGGCACAAGGGGGGGCTGTCCGTTCTGTTTTATGGCAGAAACATTGGAGCATTTAGTGGTGTCCTGTCCCCGGTTGGCTGGTCTTAAAAAAATGTTACAGGAGTGGGTGGAGGGGTTCGGGGAGGTTTTCTCCATACCACTTTTTGTCCATGGCCCCAAATACATCCTGAAAAAGAAGGAAATCCTACTATTGATCAATTTCTTGTTTGCTAATGCAAAATTAGCAATCTGGAAAAGTAGGAAGAACAAACTTGCTGGAGTAGGGTGGATGGATGCAGTGCTCTGTCTGAGGGGGCTGGTGGCAGCGCGTCTGAGGGTGGAGCATGCATACTATACGCTGATCAATCATCTACAGGGGTTTCTGGATGTGTGGGCTGTTGGGCAGGTTCTGTGCTCACTGGGGGAAAATGACTCTCTAATATTGAAGTTTTAAAGGGTAGGTGAATTTTTTTGTTTTTAAAGTGTGTAAAAGATGATGTTTTGAAATGGGTAAAACGTTTTCAAATGACATTTATTTGGTAGACGTGAAAATCTGTTTATTTATTTGATTTGTGTAATGTTTTTTTGTTTTTTGTTTCGGTGTATAGTTAAAACAAATGGAAATAAAATTTGTTTTAAAAATCAAAATCTTCTTCTTCTTCTTCTTCTTCTTCTTCTTCTTCTTCTTCTTCTTCTTCTTCTTCCTTAACTGGGGACAGTTCAGCCATCATAAATCCAAAGTATTGTGCTCTCCAAAAAATATAAACATTAATATTCAGAAAGTATTTCATGGTGTTTTCAGATGCACATAGTCCCTTATTTAGAGCGTACTTAGCAGCAAACACAATTGGGTATTCAACTAAGCTGTGTAATACGCTAGTGTACTACTTACTTACTGTGTGGTGTTGTTGCAGGTGAACCTGGACAGTAAGACCAGGGACCTGTCCCTCCAGCTGCTGCAGGCTCCGTCCCACGCCTCGCTGTCCCCTGCTCAGAAACGCATCTTCTCCCTCCTGGACCTAGACTGTTATCCCCGCTTCCTCCAGTCCGACATCTACCTCTCCTTACTGCGAGAGGCCGACTAGGAGCACCATGTGGGGACACACCTGGCCTCAGGAGGAGGAACACTGTGGACCATAAATCTGTCTTCATAAGACAGAGCTTCTGTGCAGGAAGTTTGTGTAAAAAGTACACAGTGCAAATTCCCATTGGAGTCAGTGAAATTATATTGTTCACATTGTAATGTCTAGATTCAAAAGTTATATTTCATGTATTTTTGTTTTTTTTAAGCTATGTGAAGCTAAGCTAACCAAGTCGTAGCTCTTTATTAAATAATTGACAAGAGATTGATATCCATAAAAAATGTTTAACCATTCTTATATTTATCCTCTTTTTGGCGCTGAGAATATGAAAACACATACCAGACACTTTAGCTTTCCTCACTTTAAAGGACCTGTCAAACTATGGAGCGAAATCTGGGCCAAAAGTTTCATCTGAAAAAATAAAATGGATTTGAAAGTTTTTAACTTTGTAAAATACTATGACGTATTCTGAAATGAAGGTTGGATATTATTTTGATTGTTTATTCTTTCAGATTCAGGACTTTTCTTTCAGTTTCAAATCTTATTTTTCTAAATCTGAAAGCATAAAATCCGAAACTGAAAAAAAGACTCATCAGAATATAAAAAGGAAAAATATGTATTCAAAATAAATTGCTAAACTGAATCAAAAATAATATTCAACCTGAACATATTTTGAAATACTAAATATCATCTTCAAAATTCAGGATCGAAACTTGAACCTTCAAACACATACATTTTTTCGAATGATCCAAACTTTTGGCCCAGATTGAGCTCCATGTGAAAGCAGGCGGCTCTCATTTTAATGATTAAACTCAGCTAATGTTCCCATGGTCCAGTGAGTGTGAGTCTCTGCTGCTGACAGAAAGGAAAAACACGTTCAGCAAGAACGAGCTCTCTGCTGGAAAAGGTCAACTATGGGACTAACTTATATGACAAAGATGGGAAACCTGAGCAGATCTCCTGTGACAGGTATAATGACGACCGGGAAGTGTTCTGCACTGTTCAAACGAAGACAAACTGTGTAGGCTCACAATAGCCCCAGGAAACACTCAGTAATTTCAGTAGGTTAATGACATTGTTGAGTAATGTTTCTTCAATGGTCGGTCCTGTAAAAAATGTAATAATAATGAGGAAGGACATTTTGTGTGTGGTGATTGTTCAGTCGTACAGGTCAGAGTTGAAAGGATTTAGATTGGCAGGTGGAGTAATGGCGCAGGTTGCTGGGATACGCAGCGTGCCGGAGCAAACATTAGAGGCAGATCAATCACTGTTCAGACATCCACTAACTCTCCTTAGATTCAACGCAATCATCATTGCACAGAGAACTGAGACAACGAAATGCATCAAACCAGAATAGCAGGAGAGCAGAGTGCTCTATAGTTATAGCTGTATATGAATCAATCAATCAATAAAAACTTTATTACAGACTCAGGGTCCAGATCAATGACAAGACATTACATAGATAAAGACATAATATATGTTTAAAACTGAAGTACAGAAGTATATATGCCAAAGTTGGAAGAAGTACTCTGATCTCAAGAAACATTTGAGTTTGTAAAAATAGAAGTAGTTAGAAGTAAAAGTCCTGCATTTAAATTCTTACTTCATTAAAAGCACAAACGTATGTGCATTCCATAATACCAAAATGTAAAGTAATCATTATTTGTTGTGTCCCATTTTCCTATGTTTTCCTATCCTGCCATGAAAGGAAAATAACTTGAGAGTCAGATTAAATCTGTGGTAAAAACGAGCTTTTATCTCCTGAGGCAGCTAGCCAAAGTAACACCTTTTCTCTCCAGACAGCAGTTTGAGACAGTAATCCACGCCTTCATCACCACTCGGCTGGATTACTGTAACTCTCTCTACATGGGGGTCAGTGGGTCCTCCCTCGCTCGTCTGCAGCGGATGCAAAAGGCCGCAGCAAGGCTTTTAACTGGCACACGGAAATATGACCACATTTCCCCCATTTTGGCTTCGCTCCACTGGCTGCCAATACATTTTAGGATTAATTTCACAATCCTTGTGCTTTTAAATCCCTCAGTGGCATGATCCCATATCTTTCTGTGCTGCTACACCCTTACATGTCCAACCGCCCTCTCAGGTCAGCGGATCAGCTGACCTGAATGTGCCCAGAACCAAGTCAAAGATCAGAGGAGGCAGTTGCTTCTCTGTAGCGGCTCCCACACTGTGGAACGATCTGCCCCTGCACATCAGACAGGCTCCCACACTGTGGAACGATCTGCCCCTGCACATCAGACAGGCCTCCACACTGCCTGCTTTTAAATCGCTTCTTAAAACCCACCTCTTCTCCTTAGCGTATTAACATCGTTTGGAGTGTTGCTTTTAAATTGTCTACTGTTTTTACTTGTACTTGTTTTATGTTGTGTGAGCTGAGCTACAGCACTTTGGTCTGGAGGTTTAAAGTGCTCTATAAATAAAGCTGTATTGTAAAGACCTCAGTCTTCCATTTATTTCATTCAGGTTTAGTCATTGCTTCTTGTTTGGTCATGACCTTGCCATTTTACACCAAGTTGAGAATTGAAGTAAAAGTTGTTAAAACTGTGATGCTTATCTGACATCAAATAAAGCAAAATAACAAATAACACAAACATAGACAGCTAATACAGCTGTGCATCACATCACATTCCATTCATGGCATTCTGACTGCTCTCTCCTCTTCCTCGTCTCCTACATTCAGACCTCCTGTTGGCGGGATTAGGACATGAGGAGAGGAGATGAGGAGAGGAATCAAGGACATACAGAAGGAAATGGTTTGCAGGATGCTATGGCAGGCGTTTATCCCAGCTTTCAGACAGATGGATTGACATGAATTCATGCATACATGGAGAATGATTATTATCATCATCTAGCAGAGACCTGGATCAGCACAGGGAGAGCAGGGTTATAATAATTCTGAGGACCAGCAGTAGGTTGCATTTGTAGTTTTATACTGACATAAAATCACATACACAACCTACAGACAAATGTTTTTCATAGAGAACATCTCCATGGGGACAAAGTGTTCCCATGTGTTGGCAGTTCAGGAACATTGACACACTTTGCAATAAATATCGTTTTGAAATGATGTCGTTCAAAGAAAGCATATGAATCAAAGGGCAAACAAAGTATATGAACTCAAAGTAGCACCTCCAACAAAAACAAGGTGCTGGGACATGGAGATGGACCATCAATTTGGATCCACCGCTTTTCCTTTCCTTTTTGATGAAGATGGTTTCTCTCCTCATGAAAGCTCAGCGCAAGTTCAATCAGGAAGACCAAGCTCTTCATTCATATTACACGTAATTTCAATACTCTCTCCTCCCTCATTAAGTGATCGGGGCGTCACTCCCCAGCTAACCAATCACTCCTCTCTCCATTCTCGCAAGCCTATCGTTGCACCCGCTAATCCCTTTAAATCTGCTCTTCCCTCTTGTCAGCTGCAATTTCAGGTGAAAATACGCAAGTGGAAGTACAAACAATACTCCTCCTTCGTAAAGCACTTTAAAGAAAAGGAAAATAAACCTCAAGATGTCTAACTCGGATGATTCCGATCACGAACCTCTCTCGAAGGATCTCGATCCCGGCTCCGACGTACCACTCGAGGTAGCTTCCAATTCCTCGAGCCAACGGCGCACGAGCGCTCGTCTGGCTTCCCGCAGCGGCTCATGTACAGCAGAGGCAGACTTCCTCATCGCTCGTCTCCAGCAGCAGGGCATTTCCTCAGTCCAGGCCTCCCTCTCTCCCAGCTCCGCGAGCTGTCGGACCAAGTCTCCGGCGCCATCCCCCAGACCATGCCAGCAGTTCCAGTCAGCTCTCCCGAAAGATCAGGGCGAGGGCGCGGACGCAGCCGCGGAGGAAAAAGGGCAAGGAAGTCAAGCCCTCCAGGAGCTCGCCCATCCAAAAAAACAACCCCTTCTCAGCACCGCTAATCAGCCTCTAACGGACGGTAGCTTAGCCAGCTCCCTGGAATCCCTGGCTAGCTCCATGCTATCAATCGACGCTCGCCTTCAGTTCATGGAAAATGTTTCTGCCGGAGCTTCAACCTCATCTGCGATTAGGGCAGTGTTTCCTGCCTCCGTGCCGCCGGGTTTTATGCTGGGTCAGGTTTTTCCACATCCACAAGTAGTAGCTCCCTCTCACTCCCTGGATTCTGCCCTTCCAGCTCCTCCTTCAGGTAGGCCTTACATTTCCCAAGCCGCTAACATTTCCTCACGGCTCAGATTAAAAGTTCTCGAAGGGAAGGACATTCATCTCGTCAGCCTCATTCTGCCTCCCCCAGAGTGCGATAAATCCAAGTCTGCAGACCCCCGGCTCCTCAAAGACCTCAACATAGGGCAATTTATGGTAGCTTTTGGTATCTTCCGTGACGTTCTCTGTTCCGTTTACCCCGATAGAAGAATAGAACTAGATGCTTAAAGGGCCATTATTGGTGCAGAATAGACAAGATGAGAAGATTTGTTTTAGTTTTAACGAAAATGTTTGCTCTTACCCTTATTGTACATTTCTACACATTTGCAGTTTCTGCAAGGATGCTCATCCGAAGTCTGTTTGCCCCAGGCGCAGCCGCAGCTTTGCAACTACCTCGCGCCAGAAACCAAGTGGTGGAAAAATGTTTTACACCATCACCCCTCTACTCCCATTAACATCTTAGATTTAGCAGCTGCTTTATCTACTCACCCAGATCCTGTGTTCGTAGACTATCTTCCGTCAGGGCTCTCCCAAGGCTTCAGTGTAGGGGTCCTCTCCTCTCCCACCGTGACTTTCGTCGCAAAAAACTTACAGTCAGCCGCCAAAGAACCCAATATAGTTTCCCAGTTCATTGAGAAAGAACTTAACAAAGGATACATAATCGGTCCATTTAACTCATCCCCTTTCTCAGTGTTCCGGAGAACTCCAATCAGAGTAGCCACACGCAAATACTCGAAGAAGAAAAGGCTGATTTCCGATCTGTCCGCACCCCGCTCTGGCCCGTTCTGCAGCATCAATAGTCTCATTCCTCCAGATCAGTTTTCTCTTCGATAATGCGATCAAGTTAATCAAGTTTGCAGGGCAAGGAGCCCGGCGCTCCAAAGCAGACATCACCGATGCCTTTAAAATCATTCCCATCCATCTGTCTCAGTGGAACATGAGACAGAGTCGCCCTTGCATTTTTAATTCCTTTTTCGTAGCTCTCTGCTGGCTTCACGCTGAACGGGCCCTACATCCTCGCATGCGAAGCTTCACCTCATCTCCTGCTTCTCCAGCGCCTCATCTCTACGTAACGCAAGGCGTCAAGTGCAGGCTGGCAAGAAGACAATTTGCAACAAATTCACGAGAAGTTCCGACATATGTTAATTTCACTTGTTTGTTTGCATTCTTTTTGTTTTATACAATTGTATGTTATTATGACATCATAACTGCAATAGATGTACAGTATGTTGTTTTACAGTTATGCCTATTGTAAATTAAGATTATATACATATATATAGATAGATAGATAGATGGGGATATTAAGCCTACATTCTTTGGTGTGACTGTACCTGCAGTTCCTCCCTGACTTCCATCACTTTCTCTCTCTCTCTTTCTCTCTGCCTGTACTGTCTCTTCCTTACCAAAGCTGAACTTCGACTGACGTAGTCTTTTCATTATATCTGAGTCAGTGTAAAAAGAAAACAATACATTGTTATATCTTCAATGTTTTACTCAAATTGAAATGAAAGAAAAGCATTACAACGTTTGTTAAAAGGTAATCCTTCTGACATTGAATGAATGTAATTAACTTTAGCTCTCTAGCAAGTTTATTCAAGCAATTTAAACCAAAGTATAGCCTATAGCTGCAATATAAGTTAGTGTGCATGTTGTCGGACGTCCACTGACTAATGTAGAGCGTTCACACAGGATCTGCTGGTCATATGATGTCCTGATGAACAGAAACACAAGCAGCCAGCTGGACTCAGATCTCTAGATACTTCATTACTCCTTCGCTGCTCCGGTTCAAGTCCGGGCTGCTGTGGTGGTTTGTTGATGTATGTCGTCTTCTTCTGTTTGCTTCTTCTTCTTCTTCTTCTCTTGCTTTTGGCGGATTGCAAACAACTTAAAAGGTGCATACCGCCACCTACTGTACATGAGTATGCATCATCACATCATTCCAACTCATTAACCTATGTTCTAATCAAAATAAAAATAAATTAATAAAACCATTAAATAAATAAAACAAAACAAAACAAATCTATGTTCTTTCCTGACCTAATGTTAAATTATTTTTCCTACCCCAGTTTCACTCAAAAATGTAAACAGTGCCTTTCTGGTAGCTTTTACTCCCTCTCCTTTTGTTCCCAAAACACCAACCACACTCCACTCCGTCTCTGCCTCTAAGACTTTAGCCTTTAATTGTTCTCTTTCCGCTTTATAGATGTCACAATGTAACAAGATATGTTCTACATCTTCTTTTACTGCACAGTTCCCACACTTGTTACTGTCACTTTTCCCCATGATATACAGCGTACTGTTCAAAGCCGTGTGATTTATTCGGAGTCTAGCCATCATGATTTCCTCCCTTCTGTTTCTTTCTTTATGAATATTAATTGTAATTGTCTTTTGTACTTTGTGATAGTCTTTGCCTTTCTGGTCTTTCTCCCACCTTTTCTACCAGATCTCCCTCCCTTTCTTCTTAATGACTGCTTTTCCTTCTCCTTTACTAAGTTGAACTGGTAGTGTTATTTGCTTTTTTTTAGTGCAGTTTTTGCTAATCTATCAGCACACTCGTTCCCTTTCACCCCCTCATGTGCAGGCACCCAGCAGAACTGCAGATCTATGCCGCTTCTGTGCAGTCTTAACAGGCTATGATTCAGTTCTATGAGAATGTCTTCTCTAGTAGTTGTTGTTGATTGTATGCTTTGTAATATGGACAATGAATCTGTACATATAACCACCCTATCTGGTCTGACCTCTTCAACCCACTGCAATCCTATTATTACAGCAAGCATTTCTGCTGTATACACTGATAATTGATCAGATGTTCTTTTTAAAATAGATATTTTAAAGTCTGGGATGTATATGCCAACTCCAACACGCTCTTCCTTGTTCTTAGAGCCATCTGTATAAATGTGTAGGTAATTGTAGTACTTTTCGTTCAGATACATACTTGTTTTAATTCCCACTTCATTTATTTGCCACTCTTTTTTCCTTTCTATGATATTCATATCTATGTTAGCTTCTGGGAACAGCCATGGGGGAACACTGCTAAATGGAGTTGCTTTGGCAAACGTGATATTCTCCACTCCATATGCCCTCGTTCTTTCCTTACTCGTCCAGCCAAACCCACGTCCCTGGAATTTTGCATATTCCCAGCAATCCTGTAATATTCTGTTTGAAATATTTTCTTCTCCACTACCTTGTAGTCTGACCCAGTATGACAGAGCAAGTTTCTCTCTTCTGATCTCCAGAGGTGTCTCTCCTGCTTCTATCAGAACTGCATTAATAGGGGATGACTTTATTGCTCCAATACACAGCCGCAATGCTTTATATTGTATTCTATCCATTTTTAAAAGCGATGTTTTTGCTGCTGCTCCATATACTATACAACCGTAGTCTATTGTGGACCTCATAATTGATCTGTAAATGTCTATTAATGCTTGTTTATCTGCGCCCCAGTTGCATCCAGCTACAGCTCGCAATAAATTTAATACTTTTTTGCATTTTGTTTCCACTTGATTAATATGCATTTTCCATGTGTATTTGCTATCAAACCACAGTCCTAGGTATTTGAACTCATTTACCTTTGTCATTGGACGCTCATATAGTGTTAGCTGTTGGCCATCAATCTTGCGTTTGTTTGTAAATACAATGTAGCATGACTTGCTTTCTGACATTTTGAATCCCCAGTTATATGACCACCTCTCCACTTTTGTAATCGCTCTAGCTATATTCTCCATTACGTATGGGGCATTTCTTCCCCTCATCCAAATAGCCCCATCATCTGCGTACAGAGCCGATTGTATGCATGTGTCTAAGCTTGTAAATATATCATTAATCATGATGTTAAATAATATTGGACTGACTGCACTCCCTTGGGGAATACCATTTTCTATTTCAAAATAGTTGGAAATATCTCCTCCAACCTTTACTCTAAATGTCCTGTCTGTTAAAAAGGCCCTTACCCAATTGTACATTCTCCCTCCAATACCCATTCTACCCAATTTGATCAGTAGCCCATCCCTCCACATAGAGTCATACGCCTTTTCAATGTCAAAGTACACTATTGCCATTATCTCTTTCATTTTCAATGTTTTTTCCACATCGTTACTCACTCTTACTAGCGCAGCTATTGTGGAACGCCCTTTACGAAATCCGCTCTGAAAACTACTCAGCAGCCCTTTCTGTTCCAGTACATGTCAGAGCCTACGGACAATGATCTTTTCCATCCATTTACATAGGTGTGATGTAAGAGCTATTGGTCTGTAGTTACTAGGGTTAGCTGTATCTTTCCCTGGCTTATTGAATGATAGCACGATTGCTGTTTTCCACACACTTGGCATATCTCCTTCTCTCCAGATTTTATTGAAAAGACTCAACACCATTTTCATAGTTTCCATAGGTAATTGTCTAAACATAGCATAGCATAGCTGGTCTTGTCCTGGGGCTGTATATCCTGTACCTTGTAAGGCTATTTTGAGTTCTGACATTGTAAATTCCACGTCCAGAGCTGACCTATTATCCTGTCTCTTCTCCTTCACGTTTCCATTCTCTGCTAGTAACTGCTGTTTTTGCTGCCTATGAATATCACTGAGATGCTCCCCACTATGTACTGCTGCAAGTGTCCTTCCTAACATATCTGCCTTCTCTTTATCTGTCACTGCCAGCCTCTCCCCATCCACCAAGGCTGGAATTTTAATGGATTTCCTTTTCCCACTCATCCGCTTAAACATGGACCAGACACATAGCCGTGGGAACATGTTTCAAATGGGGGGTGCTGTGGGGATGACACCAGGGCCGGTTTTGACCAATTTGCTGCCCTATAGGCAAGATTTTAGCTGGCAATGAAAAACCTCTACAAAAGACACTACAAACAGAGAAACATATTGACATGGTGGACAGCTTATATAAAAAGGCTTCAAATGTATACTATTTAGTATTGCATGAACATTGAACATGTTTTAATTGGAGGGTGGACTTCACATCCTCTTGGGGGGTCCGGGGGTGCCCCCCCGGGAAGATTGTTTTTAACATTTTAAAGTAAAATGCTTCAATCTGGTGCACTTTGAGCACCCAATTACTAGAGACTGATCTAGGGGATACAACTCTAAACACCCATATGAAAAAGATCGGTTTTCATTTTAATAATAAAATAAGTATGTGAACATAACCGATAACCTACCATAGCCAATAACAAATAAATGTAGGCTAACTTGTTTTATTTTTGTGGTTCATTTATATCTTATCAGTTAACATTTATTTATTTATGCATATTTTTAAATCTCTCCAGTTTTAAACGATATTTTTGGTTTACTGTCCTATAGTATACATTGGAATGATTTCAAACCTGTTTTTATTTATCCTAATAATTATAAAGGAGTGCCTTGGAAATATTTGTTTACATAAATTGTGATCAAAACGTTTGAGACCCACTGAGATAACTTAGACTAAAGTGAACTAAACACTCAGAGTCCTTTACCTCACTGTGCCTCTCAGTCTGACAGGACAGAACTCTCCCTCCACATTATTGTAGAAAGAGCTTCTTATATCCGTTAGCGCAGCAGAAGCTAACAACATTCCCCGCCGGTACAAGTGCACCCCCTCTCTCTATCTATCTCTCTCTCACGCTGGCTGTGAGCTGCGGGCGCCTGATAAGCCAACATCCCCCACTTTCATCACTTAAAGCGCCCATCGTACGGGGCAAATGGAAAATGTAACCGGGTGAAAAGGGTGTTATCTTTACTTGATTATGAATGTTGTTACGTCAAGGCTGAAAATTCATTTTTTTTTTTTATTATATTTGTATTTAATCTTGTGGAAGTGCAGATCCCCTGTCCTCCACCAGGGGGTGCTGCAGCACCCTCAGCACCCCTACTTCCCACGGCCCTGACCAGACATCACCTAATTTAACTCCTCTGCCAATGGTAGAACAAAATTCTCTCCATGTTCTCTTTTTTGTATATGTAATTGTCCTTCAAGCAGATGCCCTTTTCCTTTGAAACTCTATAACATTATTTTGCGTCATGTTTTTCTTTAATTCTCTAAATGCATTATTTCGCACTTTAATAGCCCTGCTGCATTCCTCATTCCACCATGGCACCACTTTCTTCCTACCCTTGATTGTTGTTTTGGGTATACTGTTCTCTGCTGCATTCAGTATATGTTGCGTTATTTGGCTTGTAATGACCTCTATGCTTCCCTCTGATGTTAGCAGGTGTACCGACTCCTCACACCATATCCTACATTTACCCCAATCAGCTTTAGCAAAGCACCACCTGGTTATTACACCTCCTTCCTGCATATATACATTAGTATTCATTTTAGTAAGCACTGGATAATGGTCACTTCCTACAGTGGAGCTATTCAAAACAAACCATTCGCATGTATGAACCAAACAGTTTGACACTAATGTCAGATCCAGGCATGAGACTTTCCCCCTGTGTACATCTAATCTTGTGCCATGTCCATCATTAAGGCATACTAGTGTTCTTTCCTCCAGCATTTCTTCCACTATATTTCCGTTACTATCTGTATGGTTGCTGCCCCATAGACTGTTGTGTGCATTGAAATCACCACACCAAACTTCCTTCCTATGTTTATTGCCTGCTATTTCTTTAAATATATCAGAGGTTAGGTTTTTACATGGGTTGTATAAATTGATTATCCTAATGTTATCTTGTTTCCTAGGGTTGCAAATGTCCACTATAATACACTCTATATCATCAGGAGATTGCACCTCCCTATATACCACACCATCTTTGAGAAACGTGGCACACCCTCCACCATTTTGACTATTAGCTCTATCATGCCTTATACAGCTAAATCCTGGAATGACAAAGTCTAATTGAGGTCGTAACCAGGTTTCTTGCACACATATTACCTCAGGGACCACCTCTAGCTCATATATATATTTCTTGAATTCTTGACCATTAGCTATGAGGCTTCTTGCGTTCCACTGTAATATGTGCAGAACCATGATTAAGGATCTAACCTCATCCTGATTTTCATTTTCCCAAGCTCCATTTATAGCTAACATTGCATGTATCTGATCTGCTTTAATATCTTTCATGTCTAGGAATTTTCCAGCTGCCTCCACAATGGCTTTGATTCTATCACTTTTCTTTTTTAACTGTAATGCAACATTTACAGTATGGCATATGAATACCACAAAATTCACCTTTTTCACTCCTAGAACATCATCATCCTCTTTACTCTTGGTGGCGCTGTGGGGTTGGATTTGAAGATTACTTTTTGGTGTGTTCCTGCCATTTTGTAATGTAATGCTCTGCTCCATTACACTAGGGGTCTTATTGATTGTTATTGTTCCCCTTACTTTCTTCATTGCTTCTGCGTATGAAACTTTGTTTGTAATCTTAACCCTCTGCACCTCTCTGGCCTCTCTCTGCACTTCACATCCTCCAAACGCAGCACTGTGATCTCCTCCGCAGTTACAACATTTAACCTTTGCATCCTTTTCACATTTTCCATACTCATGTTTTCCTCCGCATCTCGCACACCTTAGCTGCCCTTTACACTGCTGCGCTGTGTGCCCCATTCGTTGACATGCGTAACACCTGAGAGGTTTGGGAATGTACTCCCTAACAGTGAAGCTCAAATATCCCATTTGTACTGCCTTAGGTAATGTTCTCTCAAACTGAATGAGAACTGATAATGTTTCTTTGAATGTGCCATCCCGTTTGCTTTTAAGCCTTGTGACTTCCACTACTTTACCTCCTTTTAATTCACTTTTAATATCTTCCACTGACATGTCCAATGGTACTCCTGAAATTACTCCTCTCAGTTTTGCCATTGCTCCTGGTACATGAGCCTTCATTTTCTCCCCATTCAGTGAGTTCATTCCCAGAATCTTTTCCTGCTGCTGTTTGTTATTGGCATGTATCAAAACCCGCTTGTTGTTCATGAATTTAGCAAACTTAATTTTTCCAATCTCTTTTTCAATTGCTTTGGTAAGTTTAATCAGGTGGTAATGCCCACCATCCTGATTGAATTCTATTACAACTTTCCACTCGTGTTCTAGTTCTTTATCCAACATTGCTTGGCTGACACTTTGACTGATTTTTGATTTTTTGCTTTGCTTGTCGGCTTCACCCGACCAATCCGACCACCTTCTAGCTCTTTCTGAACTATCTCTTTCTTTCAGAGATATTTTCTTCCTCGCAGCTTCGGATATCATCCACTCCATATCGTCTCTTTGGCTACCATCTGAGCTGGTTGACATGATGAAGCACTCAATGTACAGTTTATGCAAATCCGCCAAAAAATAACAGTCCAATGCTACCGTTTCTGTATGTATCCGAGTTTTCCGATTCTCTCTGAGCTTTCTGTCACGCGTCTCCGACTTCACTTCCACTTCCGGGTCTGCTGCACTCAACCTCCCAGTCAAATCAACCTCCGTCTTGTCCGTCCTTCTGTTTGCTTTAATCAAGGCTACGTAGTTATGCAGCGCCCCCATCGGCAGTAAATGGAAGTACTACAAAGAACCCCGTTTAGTGCAATTATTTCACATGTTTTGTATACACAGCTCGAAAAATATTATCGAGGTCCGGACCTCGGTGACATCAATGGTAGATACGGCCATGGTCCAGGGTAAAGGCAAATCTAGTTTAGACTTGTCGCATCATGTAAGGTAAATACATGCCCACATTCAGCGCCGCACTACTATCATATCACGCATGGATATATATATAAAAATAAAACCTCTTAATAACGTGCACTGCACATGCTTCGTTTTGGGGGGAATCTCGCAGGGTAAGCGAGTCGCAGTCTCAAGCCCACTCTCTTCAGTAGCGACTCTTCCCTGCACGAGATCATCCGCCATAGCGGCACGCTCAGATTTCCACTTTTGCTTACACATTTATTTCACACTCGCTGGATCTAACACTAGCGTTCCTCCATCATTCTCACTTCAGATGATAGAAGACAGTCTTAATCACTCAATCAGCTTATCAGCATCTATGACTCATCCCGGCGTACTAAACTGCTAATTAAGCTAGACCTATATCATGGTCCATGTTTCAGTATTTAACTAAGTGTATGTCATTTTCTGCGTGCATCCTGCACTTCATTCATATTCTTGGTTTCATGCTCACATGGCTTGCTGATAAGCCAGGTTATGATATTCATGCATCACTGTACTCAACAGCTCTCGTGCATTACATTGTCTACATCTCCCTCTTCGCCCAGACATTGGCTCGTGCTGGCAATCCAAGATCTCTCCAGCTTACCTATGGTAAATATGCATATAACTGGTGGTGGTGTCCTGATAGCATATCAGGGCGTTCGTTCAAGATAGGTGCAGCCACCTTTGCCGCCAATCAAGGCATTTCTTCCTCATCCCTGCAAACCCTTAACTCTGGGATTTACGCATATAACTAGTGGTGGTTTCATAGCACATGTCTCTCATCATGATTCTGGACTTTAATTGCATGTCTATTTAAGTTTATGGGCTCGTATCCCCGGGAAATAATGTTCGTGTCACATGTTTGTATTTCAAGTCACGGGCCTATGCCCCCCTGCTCTGCAGGCACTAATTTCTGGTCTGTGTTTATGTTAAACCCTGCATCGTCAGGCCATCGTGTAGAGTCTACACGATGGCCTGACGATGCAGGGTTTAACATCACCGACACGATGGTCTACACCGATGTTAAACCCTGCATCGTCAGGCTGTTCGACCATCGTTTCTGTGTGACCATCGTGTCTGTGTAGACCATCGTGTCTACGTCATGGAGATCCCTGCATCGTCAGGCCGTTCGACCATTGTGTCGGCGTAGTCAAGCCCTGCGTAGCCAGGCAGGCGACCCTCGGGTCGTTTTCATATAAGCCCGGCAGTGATTTCGGCCATCAGCATCTTACGATGTACTAGTAAGCCCGGCAGTGATTCCGGCAGCTTGCTTGATCCACGCGTTAATCTCTCATTTCATCCATAGATCACCGCAGTCAGCTCGCAAGGTAAGAAACTCATTACATCTCAGTATATTATACTTCACTTCTTTTGGGGGATTTCATCGGAGCGGTTCTTCCCCCTCCTGAATGATTATCCTGCAAACTGGGGCCTAATCGCCAAACACCATTCCATTCACCTGTTATTATTCTGGCAATCATTATTACATTCATATTATGTGTCCGGTAATACATATGTATTTCATACATCAATGTCTCTCCTGATTGAAATGGGATTGTCTCTATAAAAACCACCAAAAATAATGCAGGAACACAAAGACTATAGTGGTTAAGAGTCCATTCTTGTTTGTTTCCTATCCTCTGTGGTTTCATCACCATTTGGTACATTCCAGTAAACGTAGTCAAGTCCTCTGGGGGAACTGCCTCTGCAACACAGAGTTTTTTATTGAAAAAATTATGTCTTGAATTATGTTATTATTATATTAATGTAATGTAATTCATCACTGAATTTGGTTAAGTTTCTTTGAACGGCAGAACTGTTTCTGTTTAGCACCAAAGTCCCTAAAGATCTGGATCCTGCTCAGCAGACGGACCCCACTCAAACAAATAAGTCCACAAAGAAGTATGGGCAGAATACATGAATGTTAAACTTATCCAGAAGTTCAAATGTATACCCGGCAAAAAAAGAATATTTGCACTGCCAGTTCAGATTCATGTGTTATGAAACCCCAAAGTGCCAGCTTTTGTAGTTCCATGGCTGTGTGCCTGTACAGTAATATGGAAACCCTTGGGCCTGGCTGATTCAAGCTACTTAGCCAGCCCACTAAAGTGTTCACAAACTCACTTTAATTCACTCCGAATGTAAACCTGCCACTGGCAAAAACAACTTGTGTCATGTCCAAGAAACTTATTGTGAAAGTTTATTCTTTATGTTAGAGTTGTCATGTCCCTTTGTCTTGTGCTTTATGTCTATACCCTTAATTATTTCTTCCTCTCATTTCAGGCCTCCACGCTCCCCGCCCCTTTTCTGTCTCCTGCGTCCTTGATTATTTTCCCCGCCCTGATTGTTTCCAACTGTGTCCCCTTTACCTGTGTATATATTGTGTTAGCTCCCTCCTGTTAATTGTCAGTTCGTTGTCTCTCGAAGACCACGTATCGGCTTACCTCACGGATCTTTTCACGGACCTTTCACGGACCTATGCTATAGATCGCATTATAGTTTTCCTCGAAAGAGTGGTTTTGTTTTCCTTGTTTTATTACTGTGCAAATTCCAGTAAAGTCTTTATTTTGAAACGCTATCTGAGTCTGAGTTTTGAGTCGTGCAATTGAGTTCATGCCTCAGTGTTCTCCCCTTGACAGTACGAACTGACCATCAAAATGAACTCAGCCGACTCAGATCAGATTAAGAACGCTATCCGTTCTCAGGGCCAACGTCTTGGGCAACAAGAGGAGCGTATGGCCACCATGCAGCAGGGAGTGCAGGATCTAACCAGCAGCCAGGGGGAACTACAAACATCGTTGACGACCCAAGTTAATCTACTGGCAGCAGAGGTTCAGCGTGTGCTCACTCACCTGCAGGCTGTTTCTCCTCCTACGACTCCTCCGGTCCCAGCGGTGACCGGATTCGATCCCAACCGGGTTACTGAGCCGCACAGTGCTTCCATGCGTCTGGCTCCACCCGAAAGGTACTCCGGGGACTCAGAAGGCTGCCGGCCGTTCATCGTGCAGTGTGAGTTACACTATCACCACCAACCGGCTGCTTTTCCCACGGACATTTCCAAAGTGGCTTTTATGATCTCTCATCTCTCCGGCCGAGCAGCAGCGTGGGCCACGGCAGAATGGTCCCGAGGCTCGCCTATCTGCGGGTCTCTGGAAAACTTCATAGACACTATGAGGAAGACCTTCGATCAAACCACGCCGGGCAGGGAAGCAGCTCGGGCTCTGATCAAGCTGCGACAACATCAGCGGAGTGTGGCTGACTACGCCATCGAGTTCCGGACTAAGGCAGCCGACAGCGGCTGGAACTCCGCTGCATTGTTTGACGCTTTCGTCAGCGGTCTCTCGGATTCTTTACAAGACCAGCTGGCGCCTCTCGATCTGCCCGCTGATTTGGACTCTGTCATATCCATGGCCTTACGTATAGACAATCGTTTGACGGAGAGGAGAAGGAATAAATCCAAGGATGCGGTTGATCCACCTCTCCAGAGGAGACGCTCGCCGCTGGATATTACTTCTTCTTGGAGGCCCCGTCACCCCTCACCACCTGCGTTCCGGACAACAGCGCCCCCTGGCTCCGTGGAGGAGCCAATGCAGTTGGGCCGCGCCAAGCTGTCGCTGGCAGAACGTCAGCGTCGATTCAAGGAAGGTCTGTGTTTCTACTGCGGGCAGCGCGGACACCCACAAGCGGCTTGTCCGGTAAAAGAGGAGGCTCACCAATGAAGAGGAGTACGTTGGTGAGCCGGATCTCTTCCTCTGACTTTCCTCCTCGCACCCTGACCCGGATCCAGGTAAAAATCAGAGACAATGTAGTTACTCATGGTGTTCTCATTGACTCAGGGGCGGACGAAAGTCTTATGGATTGGGGTTTAGTTAAAAAATGGGACATAAAAACTAAACCTCTACCCCAGCCTCTTGAAGCGAGTGCTCTCGATGGGCGGCTGTTGTTTAAAGTGACTCACCAAACGGAGCCTTTAGAAGTAAGATGTAATGATAACCACCATGAGACAATGTCTTTTCACTTATTTAACTCAGCCCAACATCCACTCATTTTGGGTTTTCCCTGGTTGAAACTTCATAACCCTCACATAGATTGGCAATCTGGGAGGGTGGAGGGGTGGGGAAAGAATTGCATTGATCTCTGTTTTAAGCAGGTAGCAGAGATTGACAGGGGATGTAACACTGGGAGTGTTAGGCAGGATACAGTCCCAAAAATATATCTTCCGGATGTACTTTCAGTTCCTTCCTGCTACCACGACCTTAGTGAAGTTTTTAGTAAGTCCAAAGCTCTGGCTCTTCCTCCTCACCGCTCCTATGACTGTGCTATTGACTTGATTGCCGGGTCTCCCATTCCTAAGGGTCGACTTTATGCAATTTCAGGACCTGAGAAAGAGGCCATGAAGGACTATATTGATGCCTCCCTCAAGACAGGGCTTATTCGTCATTCCTCATCCCCAGCAGGGGCAGGTTTTTTTTTCGTGGGCAAAAAGGATGGGTCTCTTAGGCCCTGTATCGACTACTCACCTCTCAATGACATTACGGTTAAAAACCGGTACCCCCTCCCTCTCATCTCGTCCGCTTTCGAGCAGCTTCAGGAAGCCAAGGTTTTCACCAAATTAGACCTGCGGAACGCCTATCATTTGGTCAGGATCAGGGAGGGCGATGAATGGAAGACGGGTTTTAACACCCCTTCAGGACATTATGAATACCTGGTCATGCCGTTTGGATTGTCAAACGCTCCTGCAGTCTTCCAGGCTATGATCAACGACGTGTTGAGGGAGTTTCTGAACCGTTTCGTTTTTGTTTATCTGGACGACATTCTGATCTACTCCCCTGACCTTCACACCCACAAACAACATGTCCGCCTGGTTCTACAGAAACTGCTCCAAAATAAGTTGTTTGTCAAAGCTGAAAAGTGTGAATTTCATGTGGAAACAGTCACTTTTTTGGGCTTCATCATTTCCCCAGGTCAGGTCATGATGGACCCAGAGAAGGTTAGCGCAGTAGCCTGTTGGCCTACCCCTGACTCTCGCAAAAAAGTGCAGCAGTTTTTAGGCTTTGCTAATTTTTACAGACGTTTTGTGCGGAGCTTCAGCGCTATTGCAGCCCCTCTTCATGTCCTCACGTCCCCTCAGGTGCCTTTTGTGTGGTCTCCTCAGGCTGAGGAGGCTTTTTCTCGGCTGAAAAAGATGTTCACCACTGCCCCCATACTTACCATGCCGGATCCCACTCGCCAGTTCGTGGTGGAAGTGGATGCCTCCAACGAGGGGGTGGGAGCGGTCCTCTCCCAGCAACAACAGAAGGACAACAAACTTCACCCCTGCGCCTTCCTGTCCAGGAAGCTCTCCCCGGCAGAGAGAAATTATGACGTGGGAAACCGTGAGTTGCTGGCCGTGAAGTTAGCGTTGGAAGAGTGGAGGCATTGGTTGGAGGGAGCCGAGCATCCTTTTGTGGTCTGGACCGATCACAAGAACCTGGAGTACATCAGAAAGGCCAAAAGACTGAACTCCCGCCAGGCTAGGTGGACCTTGTTTTTCAACCGTTTTGACTTTGTTCTTTCCTACAGGCCGGGGTCTCAGAATGTCAAGCCTGACGCTCTGTCCCGTCTGTTTGACCCTGTGCCTGCAGCCAAGGAGCCGGAACCCATCATCCCATTGAACCGGGTGGTAGGAGCGCTGACTTGGCCAGTAGAAAAGGAGGTAATACGTGCCAATGCTGGAGCTCCTGCACCAAGGGGTTGCCCGCCTAACCGGATTTTTGTTCAGGAGGCCGAGCGACCACAGGTGATCCACTGGGCTCACACTTCGCTGCTCACCTGCCACCCCGGAGTCAAGAGAACTATGTTCATTGTTAAACAACGTTTCTGGTGGACATCCATGGAGAAGGAGGTGAAGGAGTATGTGGAGGCGTGCCCTATCTGCGCTCGAAACAAGACCTCTTCCAGGTCGCGAATAGGGTTATTACAACCACTCCCTATTCCCAACAGGCCCTGGTCAGAGATCTCCATGGACTTCGTCACTGGCCTGCCCCTCTCTAGAGGTAAAACCACAGTTCTCACGGTAGTGGACAGATTTTCCAAAATGACACATTTCATTGCTCTGCCAAAGATGCCCTCAGCTAAGGAAACGGCGGAGGTCATGATGCAGAATGTGTTTCGGCTTCATGGTTTCCCTAAGGATATTGTCTCCGACCGGGGCCCCCAGTTTGTGTCACGCTTCTGGAAGGAGTTCTGCAGCCTCATCGGTGCCACGGTCAGTCTCTCGTCTGGATATCATCCGGAGTCTAACGGCCAGACAGAGCGCCTAAATCAAGAACTGGAGACCTGCCTGCGCTGCCTGGTGTCCCAGAATCCATCCTCCTGGAGCGAGCACCTCACCTGGGTTGAGTATGCACACAACATCCTCCCTACTTCTGCCACGGGCCTGTCCCCGTTTCACTGTGTTTATGGCTACCAGCCGCCACTGTTCCCAGCCACGGAGAGGGAGGTCACGGTCCCGTCTGCCCACGCTCTGGTCAGGCGTTGTCGGCGCGTGTGGGCTGCGGCTAGGAAGATACTCTGCAGGAATTCACAACTGGTTAAGAGAGCAGCAGACCGAAAACGCCGACCAGCCCCTGTATACCAGCCAGGCCAAAAAGTCTGGCTCTCTACACGAGACCTTCCCCTCCACGTACTCTCCCGAAAACTGGCTCCCCGGTTTGTGGGTCCTTTTCCCATCACCAAGGTCATAAACCCAGTCTCAGTGAGACTACGGCTTCCCAGGGCCATGAAGGTACATCCCACCTTCCATGTAGGGAAATTAAAACCATTGAAGGAGAGCGCTATGGTTCCCACCGTCAAACCCCCCCCGCCCCCCCGGATGATCGATGGAGGTCCGGTTTACACGGTCAAGTCACTATTGGCTAGTCGGAAAAGGGGTAGAGGGCGACAGTTACTGGTTGACTGGAAGGGTTATGGTCCTGAGGAGCGGCAATGGATTCCTTCCCGCTTCATCGTGGACAAAAGCCTCATTGAGGATTTTGACCGCCTCAACTCAGAGGAGCCTGGGCCGTCAGGAGCCGTCCCTAGAAGGGGGGGTACTGTCATGTCCAAGAAACTTATTGTGAAAGTTTATTCTTTATGTTAGAGTTGTCATGTCCCTTTGTCTTGTGCTTTATGTCTATACCCTTAATTATTTCTTCCTCTCATTTCAGGCCTCCACGCTCCCCGCCCCTTTTCTGTCTCCTGCGTCCTTGATTATTTTCCCCGCCCTGATTGTTTCCAACTGTGTCCCCTTTACCTGTGTATATATTGTGTTAGCTCCCTCCTGTTAATTGTCAGTTCGTTGTCTCTCGAAGACCACGTATCGGCTTACCTCACGGATCTTTTCACGGACCTTTCACGGACCTATGCTATAGATCGCATTATAGTTTTCCTCGAAAGAGTGGTTTTGTTTTCCTTGTTTTATTACTGTGCAAATTCCAGTAAAGTCTTTATTTTGAAACGCTATCTGAGTCTGAGTTTTGAGTCGTGCAATTGAGTTCATGCCTCAGTGTTCTCCCCTTGACAACTTGTAGCTCAAGACTAGGACTTGGGATCAATATAGTATATCTTAAAGGACCCATGTCATGGCCATTTCCACTGATCATAATTCCATTGTTGAGGTATACTAAAATAGAAAAATACTGTGCAATTTTCCAAACTCACATTGGTTTCGCATACAGCATCTCTGTAAAGTATGTGTATTCAGCAGTATTCACTTTCTCCACTAAACTGCTCCCCATCTGCACACTGCCGTGGCATTTTACGTTTCTAAGGTAAGCGGACATGAAACTATTCAGCAAAACTATAAATAATAATCTAAGTTATTGAGTTTTTAGCATAATACTTCATAATCTTAAAATCCCTTAACCTTTGTATGCAATTGTGCTAAATTCAACACTGGAATCAAGCAAATATTAAAATGTTTGCATGACATTAGTTATTTATATTTTGATATCACTTAACTATACGTTTAATACATTTAAGTCAAGCTAAGCAGGGAGATGTGATGGTAGCTAGTGCTCTTACCTGTGAGGTCTCCTCCAAACAGCATAATAACCAGACTGTATCATTACAACTAAGTACCAGTTCTAGATCCTTGACTTTAGACAAATAATTCAAAAGACAACATGTATTTAAAGACCAATCTTTATTTGAATGTGCCTCTTAACCTAATATATTAGTTATAAAGTAATAGTATTGACAATCTAAAAAAATTGAGCAACTCAACAGTCAACTTTATGTTTCTTATTGTCTAAAGCAGAGGTGCCCAGTACGTCGACCGCGGTCGACCGGGGGCAATTCTGGTAGATCGCGAGTCATTCATAAATTAAAAAAAATCCAGCTCCGTTAAAATAGACAAAACAGGTTTTGATCCCTCCTCCCTTGGCCTCCCTGCCACTTAATTCAGGAGTTGACTTGATTGACAGAAAAAGCGACCTATTGCTTTCCAGTCTGTTAACCCAGAATGCAAAGCGATACAAAATCAGTCAAGTGCCGGGAGAGACAAACAACAAAATGAGTGCGGGAACGAGCAAAAAGCTAAAGACATACCACTTCCACACAGAATGGGAGGGAGAATCTTTTTTTGTGATGTCACATTCAAAGGTTATTTGCCTTATTTGTAAAGCAAGCGTCGCTCTGCCAAAGAAAGGTAACGTGGAGAGGCATTATCGGAGTGTACAAGGCATATGACAGCGACTTCCCTCCGAGTAGCGAGTTGAGAAAGGTCATGTATTATTGCTACACAAACATTATCTCTTAGTCTTAGTGTCGCCAACTCGTTTCTAACATGCAAAAAGACAAACAAATGCGTCTATGGTCGGTGTATTTTCTATCTTTCCAATCCAGAAGAGATCTCTCTCTCCCCCGTCTGTTTGCAAGGGGGCGGGGCAGTTTACACACACGCATCTGCTACATGCAGCAACACACGGAGGAGATGGTGGAGAGAAGCGCTCCAAGGTGTGGTTACATGTTACCCGTCTTGAGGTGGACAATGCTCGTCACCAAAAGTGTTTAGAATGTAAGGGCGGTAACACGAGCAATTTGTCTAAACATTTAGCAAAAGTGCACCACATTCAGACGGAGGAATGCACCGGGTTCGACTGTCTTTCTAGTAGCTCTGTAGCCCCATCCACGAGTAACGTTTCCACGTCAGGTGTTATGTATGCTAGCAGCAACACACGGGGTTAACTACATTATACAAACATGGGTTAATGATTAGAGGTAACTGAGTTATTTATTTTGTTAAAGTTTCAGCTATTCTGTTTACAGTTCTGTCATCAGATTATTTAATAAGATTTGTTAAAACATTGTTGTTTCTTTTGATGTGAAATATTATTTATTTAATTCAAATAAAAAGCAATGTTAATTTTGTTCACAATTTGTTAAGTTAATTTAATAATATATGTATTTTTGAATCAAGTATTCATCTTTATTGTCTTCATTGTTAGTTTCCACATGCCTAAAACAACCTCAAACTAAATCTAAAAGTTGACGGCTAAATAAGAGCGTTTGAGAAATTGTGCAAGGCACACAGTGGTAGTCCGAATATTCGATTAATCGTTTCATTATTCTATAGATTAATCGATAATCAAATTAGTCGTTTGTTGCAGCCCTATTGTAGTTATCCCATGTAAAAATAAAACGTGTTATTCAGCAACCCTTGCAATTTGGGATTTTATTTTTGGTTGGTAGACCTCGGTTAGCTGGTCATTTAAAAAGTAGCTCACCAGCCAAAAAAGTGTGGGCACCCCTGGTCTAAAGCATTTGTTATTTTCATTTTCCCCCTCTCATATTCAGTGTGGACGGATTGAGACTGCGTGGTGTCCAGAGAGCTGCAGAGACTTCAGGGAGAAACCTCCGTGTGATGGACGTCCTGTCTGTTGGTTTGGAGAGGACTGAGGGTCTTTCCTCTGCGAGCAGGACCAGGCCTGATGGAGGAGCCCAGGCAAAGCTGATCCCAACTGCACAGGCCTAGTCTGTCACTTTATTTGACTAAATGTGTTTACTTATACATTTAATAGGTTTACACCTTCTGTCCATATGTGCGTTTTATTTAAAACATTTGATTAACTTTGGGTTCACATTTCAATAAATTGTATTTGTATTTGCACTCCTTTCGTCCATTATTCTTACTGAAAATGTTAGATTACACATTCACATCTGACTGAAGATTGGCCCCATTTATTTGTGATGTTGCAAACTCTGCGGTACAAGGCACAAGTGATGTGAAGCTCATAAAGTGAGGCAAATACAAATAATCAGCTGATGGAGTGTAGATGTGGAAATAGGTGCATTCGATCAGCTGACTGTGTTTTCACAATAAAATTAGTTTCTTAGTGAATGTCGTGTACTGGTCTTAACATCTCATAACGTCAGCTTTTAATGTTCCTCTTGGATGTTCTGCTTAACCCTCAGAGAAGGAGAACATTTCGTGTCTTTCAGGCATGTCCTTTCCTAACAAAAATTACAGGAAACATAAAACGTTTTATTGCAGAACAAGTGTGTTATTTATGAAAGCAGTGTGTTTGTGTGTTTAGGGGCTGTAGATATAATTATTTTGTAATTGTAATGTTTTTTTTTTATTTCAACAGTGAGCTACAAAGACAATCAGATTATGAATGAACAGTATGAAGTTCATCAACATTGAAATATATGTTATTATCAAAATAATATTTAACTGTTATCAAAACGTAGTGCAACTGTAGAAGCTTGCTCTGTTGTCTCACTGAAAGAATAACTTTTACCACGTTTTTTTTACAGACAATATTGAGAGATAAATAGTAGCAGTTCTCACTATGTGCTAAATATATTTGCCTTCAATACATTAAATTAGAAAGCTGACAAAATCATATTGCTTGTTAACATCTAAATGTAACATTTTGCATGGAAAAAACCCTCAACTTAACTGATGTGTAGGTGTGAAGTCAACTTGGAGAATCCACAGGAGAGCAAAGGGTTAAAAAGTTGGGCTGATTGACAGAGTGGCAGCTGTCTGTAATCATTCCCTAATCAGCGTCGCTGCACCTTTAAAAGCACCGCACCTGAAGGGAGAGTGGTAATCAAAGCTGGAGAGGGACAAACTAAAGAGCGTCCGTCCAGCAGCAGCAACGAACCAGCAGAAGAAACGAGAAAGAAGCAGAACTGGTGCAGCCATAAAAAGCTGGAGAGGCGGCCGGTGAGAGACGAACTGTGTGTTTATAGAAGAGTTTACAACTTGCCGTAGAATGTATAGAATGTACGTTCTAGTTCAGTGTCATTTGTTTGTTTGATGTCCTCAAACTAAAGCAGCATGATTGTTAAGTTAAAAACGAATGTGATTTGTTTATTGAGAGATGTAGATTGATAAAAACGGTTTGAATGCTGCTAAAAATTCAGTCTATTATATTAGCATTTTTAATGAGACTGCATAAGTTAAAAACTGTTTAAAAGCATAATTCATAAAAATACACTAAAAGGAAAAACAATATTCACAAGTGGTAAAAAATATATGTAAAGCATGTATTTTTGCATTTATTATTTAATGTACATTGTATTTACAGTAATTATTTTCATTTAAGGTTTTTTTCACCTTACAACCTTGCTACATATGCTGTACTGCAAAAACTAAAGTAAAGAAGAACTCAAAAGAAAACAAAGTTGTGGTCATTGTATGAGTGAAACCCAGTGAAAACCTCCTATGGAATGTACCATCCCTTTCAAGCTGGGAAACTGCGAAAATACCCAAGGGCTTGACAGTGAAAAAACCGGGGCTGTAAGCTGGAACAGTGAAAACAGTGACCTGTGAAAATATAAAATACCACACTGCAAACAGTCAGTGGACCCAAATCCAACATGGCTGATCAAACAGTCAGGAAAACAGTTGAGCAGCTCAAAAATGAGCGGATATCAATTTGGTAATGCAATTAATAAAAACAACAAGGTTTGGGTTCGTTCTTCAGATATGACTGACGTTAACGTGTAAGCTCAATAATGAACTCCAGCTCAACCAACCATATTGTAATATCTAAGCAATCATCTTGAAATATGACATTAATAATTGTAATATACCCACATCTTATTGTGAGGTTGATTTCACATACACAATTTCGACCTTAGCTTGTCTACATACTTGAACATAGCCAATTTAAATTAACCTTAGCGATGCATACAGTTCCTACCTACATAATAAAATATCTCTAAGTTACAAGGATGACCTTATTTTATCAACCTCAAACAGAAGACGTTTGTTCTACAGTATTATCCCACTTAACGCTTAACACTTGTCTATTTCGTTTTAACCTTTTTTATATACAGTGAAGTCTATGATTTTAACTTGTAGGCTACGATTAGCATCGTTAGCACCGATGTAGCTACCACTCGCTTACACGCTAACCCTTAACATTCATTACGTAGCTGATTAAAATCATTAACACATAAATAAAGCAATAAAATGTAACTTACCGCAAAACCGCATTCATGCACCGTCTGTTTTAACCGCAGAGTGAGTCACAATAGTCTGATATATAAGCATGAAGAACAAACAACCACGGCCGGGGTCAAGTAGTGTTTCCTGGATCAACTGAACAGGCAGAGTGCCTTTAGCTTCACGGAGCAGAGAGACAAGAAGCTAACAGCAGCAGTCACTTCACAGAGCCGTCACTCAATGTGACCACGCCCTAGTTTATGCAAAAACTTTAACACCTAATATAAATAAAAGGGTCGTGTTAGAAAAAAATTCACTCACAGATCTATAATCATGAAGGTGGAATCTAACTATATCGATAATAAAATGTATGGAGCCAGGGGTAGAAACATGTTTTTTTCTGCTGTAAAATTGGGCATTTTAACATGGGGGTCTATGGAAATTGCTCCTTTCTGCAGCCATCGCCTATCGGCCAATATATGAACTGCAGTGTGTGGCACTTCCGTATCGGCATCCCGGCTATTCCCCAGAGTTTGCCACTTGGTAAGCACGTACCCGGAAGAATCAAATGGATGATGACTTTCACCAACGAGGCGTTTTGGGGAGGTATTTTCTGTGTTAGAGTTTTACTCGCTACAGGGTGTACTTTAAGGGTTTTGACTCTGCACACCGTTTACATGGAGAAAAACCTTCATAAAACACAAGGGGATGGGTAATAACTGGAAAAGCATGACATGGGACTTTTAAGATGATCGATGGCTACTGCCATATTTGCAAAATTTGCCTCTGAACCTTTATAAATGCATGTTTCAGGCTTATCAATGAACAACAGGAGGGGTCACAGACTTAAGACCAGCTGTTAAATAAAGCTCTTCTGACCTTAGCTGTCATGTGGGTATTAATGCTGCCCATTATGGGCACAAGCTATTTTCACCCATTTATTTCGGATAGACCCGTTCCATAATTCCCAAACCCTACATTCCTGAGACATAATGTTTCATGACAAATGTAGGAAAACATCTCGTAGCTTGAAAAATGACAAATAATTAAGCAAAAATAATTAAACAAAATGCCTCTTGAGGGCATGAAGTGACAAAAACGTTAAACATTCCTCCATTAAACCCCATTGTAATTTCAGGCAGATATTTCCTCATGGTAGCAGCCGCACACCTTTAGTTAAACTGCCAAAAAGGCCACATTATTAACCGGAAACTACACAAAAATTACACTTCAGATACTCAACTTCCTTGACATGCTTCACGTTTTGAAATTTCACAGATATCTGTTACGGTTCTTCCACAAAACGTTCACATGTAAGAGGTTTATCTCATTCAGAACAATGGAAACCTTTGATCTCTGGACGCCTCGTTAGCTCAAATACAAACACCTGTGTAATGGAACACGATGATGTCATCACTCCAACTGACATGCTCAGAGCAGCAGACTTCAGATAGCAGTGAAAGTACTCCAAACAGCACCAAAACTTCACAGGTTTGGTAACGATACAGCCATCAACGCATCTAAGCGTATTATGGGGTGTCGTCAAATGCCGTTGCCATGGCGACAGATCATTCGCCATCAAGTTAGTTCAGAGGTTTGCAGTTCAAATATTCTGCTGCTTTTCCAAGCCTTTTTACTTTCTTTTCTTCTCTCATCACACATTCAAGCCCCCAGTGTTCATGTCTAATTTCAATCTAAATTCTTCACTTTCTTCTTACACATTACATTTCAGCATAGCAGTTTAGCGTCAGCTTTTCAGCATAAAGCATTCCCACTAGCAATTTCTTCAGGAATTGCATTCTCTAGTTATGTGTTATTGTTGAGTAAATGGAGAATTGCACAGGGGAAAATAACGTATCTAGCAGCGTCCCTAGCAACCACCTTGGTAACAATGAAAACGTTGAATGGACACAATTTCCTGAAGTAATCTTCGTAATAACTAGCAAACTAAAGATCATGTACATCCACTGCACACATAATCTGACATAACAACTCATATTTCTCGCATCAAATGACATCAAAACACATTTTAATGGCCAAACTAAACTTAAAATAGGCATTTTCCACAGAGAATAAAACGAATGTCGGCCATGTTTTTTTTTCTGCAGGGAGAAATTTGGAGATCACGTGACTGTGGGCCTTTCTCACTTCGGTTAAATGGATTCCTTGCGTCCCTCACTTGCACCGTTTCCCTGCGACTAGTCCCTCCCACCAGGGAAGCATGGAGAGAGGCAAGGAAACCACGAGAAGCAGGGAAATTAGTTTTAAGAGCAATGGGACGTCCTTTCCTCCGGAGCGTCACGTGAAGCGACGTCCGTTTGTGATGACGCTGCACAGCTGATCATCTGACAGCAGCCAACTCTGTCCCCGTTGTTTCCACAGACACCCCGCCTCTGTGTTAGTACACATTTACTGACACAAACATTTGTATCATCTGTTGTAGACCCAAATAAATAAAAATAAAATAAGAACTAATTCTCAAAAAAGATAAACGCCATTCTTAAAATGTATAAACGAACAATAGTTTGATTAATCTTAGGCTTGTTTGAGACAAGCGAGACCTGCGCAGACCTTCGCAATTTCAATCAACGTCTTGCTAGTGCGTTGCATGATGGTTAGTAATTTTGTCCGACTTGCTCTGGATGCTCGCCTACATGAGACGTTGAAATCTCGTGGGACAAAGACGCCCGCAGCCTTGAGAGCGAGGCGCGGAGAGGCGGCGCACTTCCTCTCCACGGGCTGCGGAAGCGAAATGCTTGATGGGAAACGACTCGCTGGTATCTCGAGCTGAGCGCTCATTGGTGGTTTTTACCACGTGCTGGTGATGAAACTCTCCAATTGGCTCGGCAAAAGTTTGTTGTTGTTTTGTGTCAGTTTTACCTCGCCACTTCCATTCACATTTTTCATCATTGTTCCACAATGTTTATCATCATGAAATTAATATGTATATATTTTTATACTATACTTGGACTACTTACCGTTTTCATACTTTATATATCTTAGCATATTCATACACACTGTTAATACTGCTCACAGGCTGCTGTGTGTATCTAGTGCAGGGGTCGGCAACCCCTGGCACGCGTGCCAGCATTGGCACGCGGCACCGTAACCAGTGGCACACTAGGAATAAGTGGAATAAGTGTGCAAAATATTGAAATTGTATTTTCCGATCCTGAACGAGACCGCCGCCAGAGCGCGTCTCCCCGTTACCTGCAGAAGGAAGCCATGCATTGTTAGAAATTAAAATCAATGTTTTAATGGAGAAATGTATTTTAAACATGCCGTCAGTTTTAATGCTCTTTTATACTGAAAAACCAGAAATTCTTATGCACAAGCAGTTAAGCTTTTATTCTGAAAATCCTTCATCTACGGTTAGCATTTAGCATGTGGCTAATATACGATTTCCTGAATAGGTGAATTTAGTAGCGAAATGATATGGAGTGGTGCAAACCGAAGCCTACTGATTTAACACTACAACTATAGATGTTGAGATACTACCATGCTGAATATTAAATGAAGGTACAGTTTATTTGAATACATTATTGTTTACAGACGAGAGTAGCATGTGACAACATCCTGAATGACCGGAAACCAAACGAGCCGAGAAGTATTGTTTAGAGTATTGATTACAGCGTTTAGAATGTGTTAAATGAAAAGTGATGAAAGAGAATATGAGGAGAAAAGGCGTGTTAAGCATATATTGAATGTGAAAAGAACCAATCCTCTGTTTAAATGCAATAACGGACATTGGAGACGAGGCGAGCCGGCTGGCGGGGAGGAGCCAGCAGAGGATATATAACAGCACCGGAGGAGAGATCCAGGCTCTTCTCTTCCCTATCGAGGAGCGGATCACAGCTGTTTGTCTGACTGAACAATATCATGCTTGTGACCAACCCGCGCCTTTTTTAATTAAAGTACCTAATTGAACTTTCACAGAGACTCCATTTAGTCTCCTTTTAAAGCTTCTCTCCTGGTCGGGAGAATAACGAACACAGTTAACAATCTGGTGAATTCCCTGACGTGATCCCGCTGACCGAGGAGAGAAAACCAACCGGCTGTTTCCTGGAGACGCTTGCAGCCATTCAACACACAAGAGCTCAAATCAATCGGTAAGAAGATGCCTGTTATGACAAAGATTCTTCACTAGTTAAACTAGGCAAAGTTAGATTAGTGTGTTTGACGGCAGCCGGCTGATCCTGAAAATAGCTGTGCATTTTAATGTTAAAACAACCCAAATTGATAAAATAATCACTCTAAAACCACGAGGCGTTGTTTTGTCACAAGCAGGGTGAGTTCACACTTTCTTTTGTTCCATTAACCCTGCATGCTATTAACCACGTGTGGGTGTTGAATTTTAAATATATAGTGTGTGGACATTGTACTTCGGATAGGTGCCTTGCTGCTTTCACATAGGTGTCTCTTGTTACGTTAATAGTTAGTTAGCCTATGACGTAAGGGTATATAGCCCATTTGACGATTTTTGTTAAGATCTGGAGACATAGCGAATCGGTTAAGGGCCGAGTAAGTGAAAACCAGCGGGGCATAGTGAATCAACTCAGGGTTAAGACCGAAGTCAGTGCTTTAAAGAAAGTCCTTTTCAAGAAAGGCTTGGTTAAGGTCTAAGCCTTTATCAGTGGTTAAAACTGTTCTGTTTAAAAAAATATATTGCGGGTGGGTTACGGTAATCGGAATTACAACAGCAGTGCAGTAATAAGACGACGGTCTATTATCAGTGGCTGATAGGTCTCCATATTGGTCCCGGTTTGGCGTGTCCAAATAGCAACAGTTAACCATAGTCGACTATAAAGTCAAATATTACGTGAACAGGTTTATAGCTAGTGCGTAAGGGTTCCTAACTTTAAGTGATGATATCAATAAGATAAAGCCCATAGTCGACTATAAAGTCAAATATTACGTGAACAGGTTTATAGCTAGTGCGTAAGGGTCCCTAACTTTAAGTGATGATATCAATAAGATAAAGCCCATTTTTTCATAGTAAACTAGATAGAAATGTTGTTATTTTAAACTAAGCGTTGTTTTGGCTTGGATTTCAGGGTTTATAATACCACACCAGTGGTTTACTTTGTTACGGTTCGTTTAAAGATCACCTCGCCATTGTTTAAACTCCCACCTGAGAGCCGCATGGACAAATCTCTTTGTCTACAGGTCAGAGTGCGAAATAATCGGGTGCCATCTTGTTTACACCCCACATGTGGAAAAACAAAGACAGGGCAATCGCCATTTCGTGAAATGCAAATTCAATTTGCTCCTTTTGCTTTGAATTTGCATTTACACAGAGCATCCACCAATTAGAAGTAGCAGAGTAGAACATTTAGCAGACTATTTTTGTAATTATGAGAAGGATACAGATTACAAGTGATGTTGTTCCCCCACACAGAAAACGATTGTGTCCACACAACTAGTGAGGTCAAGAAGACGGGCTTCCACCCAAAATATGCAAGGGGCGGCGATACACCTGACGTGAAGCTGTCCAGACCTGAAAACAGAAACTCGATTCTGCTGTGGTGAAGTCTGGCTACAAAGGGAGGTGTCCGATAGGGTCGCTTGTCTCAAACCAGTGAAGAAGTCATCAAGAACCCAGCAGAACTAGAGAGTGACTGTTAGTGGGAGAACTGTGACGGAGCGACAGAGACTGGCCCAACATTTTCCAGCCAGTACATAGATAGACCCCGTCAGAAGACCGGGGCTGTGTTTAAAGGGGAACTTCATAGTGTAGTGCCAGCCTGTCCTCCTACAAAAAACGACCAAATAGGTCGATTGTTTAAGCAGTGTTGATCACGATATTACGACCCATAGCCACGTAGCTTTCCCATTATTCATTTCTAGCAGCAGTTTATTACAACCTTTTGTCACGTTTTGTCACGATCGTAATCCCGTGAACTTTAACCTTGCGCATCAATAAAAGTGCGACGAGCCAAGAAGATGAAGATGAAGAAGAAGATGAAGAAGAAGAAGGATTGTTAAAGAGCGTCAGAGCTTTACAAGTGGTAAATCTGATTTCTGTATTTCATTTGATTTGTTTACGCTTTTAATTAATCCTGTCGTTTTTCTACTAAGCATGTTTAACCACGATATTTCAGTTTTACGTTTTAGGGCTGGCCCGTGGCATAGGCAGTATAGGCGAATGCATGTTGTTAGCAATAGCATGGCTGTAAAGGTTAGCGCTTAGCGCTTAGCTTATATGCGCTAACGGATATGTATTGCAATATAAGAAGGTTCGTCTACAACAAGTTGTAGGGAGAGTTTTCTCCTTCGCACAAAAGGAGCTAAAATCTTGCCTAAAAACAAAACCCTTGGTAGCACGTGACATAACACATAACAATGGCAAAAGTATGTATATTCAGCTAACCAGACCAGGACATGATATGAACGTAAACAATGCGAAAGGAAATGGCACTTTAATAATAATAATAATAATAGTTGACATTTACATGGCGCTTTTTATAATGCACACACTTTTTCTTTCTTCGAAATGTCACCTAACATGTTGCATTAATGATAGTTAGGGTAAGTTCAAAACTTGAATATCATCAGGTCATAGTTGTTTTACTACTTTAAACATTCGCTAATTCAACTTAAGTTTTGTGAAAGCATCACATCTAGTTAAAAAGAGAAATATATTTCCCTGTAATTACTGATTTACCTGGGACTTGATTGATTTTGGTGCCTGTAGTTTTATTTTGGCGAATGCTTATTTATGAAGCAACAATTAAATTACATGGTAGCACAGCTAATCTGAGTTCATCTGTTTGGTTTTTTTCAGGTCATCTATCAATTCAATTATATGAAGTAGCCTATTATCATAAAAAAATCAACGGTTCTTTTCAGAGCCATATTCCTCTTCCTACTCTCTTTCACCCCTCTCGTTTTCTTGTCTTTTGTTTTGTTTTTCTCCCTCCCTGTATGTCAGTTCATCCTTTGTTTGTTGTTGCCCTTTTTATCCTCACTTAAAAATGGCATCCAAGCAACTGAATGAATGGCTAGAGATAGGGAATGCCCTCGCAGATGAGTTGGCAAATAAGGCAAGTACAACATTATCCAAAAATGTATTATAACATTTACTCAAATGATAACAGACACACACATTACAAAGATGTGTGTGCAACAATTAAGGGAAATATATAATCTCTTTTATATATTTATATATTAAGATACCAAAGAAACCAAAGAAACCGAAGATACAGAAGATACCAAAGAAAATAACGCAAGGATCAAATGTTTCCTGGAGGAAGAGGGACCTGGATGGGAACATTATAGCCCAACATTGGAATAAGAATCGATCTGGTCTGTAAAATATAATCTAGTTCTAGTGTTTCATTAAGTTTTAATGTCGTTGGTCGGTCCTCAATAATGTTTCCCATAAATTCGTACTTTGTTTTATGCAGTTAAACCTTCCAGCTCTCAGAAGTCCCCAGAGGTCGAGGAGACACATGAGATTCCTCTACAGGTCCCAAGTCTTGGTATGCACAATGAATTCTTAAATTATCCTTCAACTTGAAATGTAGGTAATTGTTTGTAGTATGTAATAGCTTTGTTCATGATACATTGTAAAGTGAAAAGCCATGTATGGAATATCTTTTTTAAATTAAACTAAATTCCATGATTTGTTTTATATTTTGTTATTTTAGATCAACATCTTCAGACACTGAGAAACCTGTTGGGTTCTCTCACTGTCCCTGCATCATCAGAAGAAACACCCACTGCATCAACATGGACCCAAAGACAGTTGAAACGTGAACAAAAATTCAGAGCTGCAATGCCAGAGCTCCTTAATTTGAAATTGGCTGCAGAGATTGTCACTACACGTTCCTGTCTCCAATGCAAAACTGCTGATGCTGTGGTCCGGTGCTTGGACTGTGTTCCACCAGGAACTCCCTTTCTTTGTCCGGCATGTGACCCTATTATCCATGGTAAACATGTCTTCCATGACAGGGAAGCCATGTTTGATGGGTTTTACAGACCTATTCCTCCCACATCCTTAGTGGTTGTGGATGAAAGTGGCCAATATGGACTCTGTGAACAAGGTGGGTTCAAATAAGGTATTACATATTCCCTTACCATGGTTTCCTAATGTGCACTACATATACAGCGGCATCATTTTCACCATGTCGGAAGTTTGCTTTAACAGTTAAAATGTCTCAATTTGTATTGATTACATTTCCTAACATGTCCTAACATGCATATGAATCTCTGAAATTGTCTTTGCTGCAGTGTGTCTGCTTCCAATTCCTCCGCCATCCCAAATCTGCTTCTGTGGTCCAAGCCAAGATTTCACCATCATCCCAGGAAAGCAGACCGTGTTGGTGACTATCAATGGTTTGTTGCCACCAGAAGACGATCAAGCAGAAATACAGGATTACTATTATACTTTTGTCCTACATTGCATAGATAGCTGTCAAATTGCACATTTATATTTTTTCTCAGGTCCATACAACGTTCGTCTGCCTTCTGTGTGCTGCCCAATTTGTTCCGCCAAATGGTCCCCGAGCATAGGTGACTTGCTGGGATACAAATACTGGCCAGCAACCGACAGCTGCAAAATTATTTTTAACTTTGATGTGTTCACATCATTCGAGCAAATGAAATTGGCCAGCCCAGCATTATCCCAGCAAGTATTTATAAAAATGCTTGAACATCGATCGTTTTCCACAGGAAGGGTAAGAATAAAATGTGGTTTTCAAGATTTTTGAATACCAAACTTTTAATTAACCAAATGAATACCATTCTTTTTTCCAGACAGGCAGAATCTGTAGCGATATCTTCCACAGAGTCTTTCGGGAGTTTGCCTTCTGTAATTACAGACAAGAAGATCTATGCCTGGTGGAGCCCTTTAAATGCCCAGCATGCACACCTGACATGCTGGCTATTGCTGTAGATGGCAATAGAAAGCATTATCGCTTCAAGAAGTCCAGAGGGTCAGTGAAATCATATTCTCATTTTAGTTGTTGTTTTATTGACTAAGCTGAATGTCTTTGCTGAAATGTCTAACTTTCCCCAACTCTGCAATTTCTTTTTCCAAAGTTTGTAGACCATCAGAAAACAATAGTTGGTTTGAAATTACACATAATTATATAAATCCAATTCATAAACATTATTATATATGACGCCTGTAAAGTTAACTCAACTTTAAAATGTTAAATGGTTGACGTTAGTTGGATATGTTGGAGCTAAGAACCAGTTTTGGATATAATCGCTTCATGAAAAATGTATTAAATTGCCCAGGAACCTTTTTCTATGCCTTCCTCTGCCCTATTCCATGCCCATCAATATAAAGGATGTACTTTTATTTTTACCTTTTTACAAGAAGTCAGTAAACTTTTCACTAATGTTAAATAATGGTGGCAAAAGACTTTACACAGAATTACAGATCAAATTCACAAAGACCTTTTCCACATTTATGAAAATGTTATGGCAAAAGCAAATTGGCCACATTAAATAGAGGACACAATCAAACTTATGTATGTATGATAATGTTGCTTACAATGTCTTTCTCGAATTTCGCAGGACAGATGAACCGTCTCTATTTGATGGACTGTTCATTGCCCAGGACAGTAAAGTGTCTGCCTTTGTCGACAAAATCAGGAGCCAGATGACGATTGTAAGAATCTATTCAATCCCTTAACCCTTTATTTATTTTTCTTAGCACAGGGTTAAATGTAACAGATTGTGTCTATTTCAGAAAAGTGGTCGTGATGTTTGTGGACCGGCAACATTCACAGCTTGCAGAGAAACCTCACACAAGTCCAGGGCCAAGGTGGATGAGGAAGGACTGCAAATAGCTGTGTGCAGACATGGCATCTTACTACAAGGCCTAAATCACTACCGTGGTGAAATATATGCCTACCCAATGTTCCTGCAGAAGGAGCTGGCTGAAGTTGCGAATGCAACATTCTTTTGTATGGATGTTGCCTGCAGGTAGTTATAACTATTGCAAAATTGGAAGTGTTTGTGGGAAACGTGTTATCTATTTAATTCTTGCACATCCAGTAGATGTAAAGCAAAAAAAACATTCATTTGGATAAATGCTGATGTTGGTTACAAGGATTGTACTGGTAATTTTAAGGACCTGGTTTATCTTTTTACTATTATGCCATCATGCAACTGGAAAAGCTAATTGATTTTGTCATTACAGGTACTGGCCTTATTTGGAGAAGATGGCAGCAAAGTTGCCTGAGCTCCAACCACTTACAGAGATGAAACCTTTTCTCTCTGTAATGCACGCCAAGGCCCACACAGGCAAATGCGAGGTACAGTATGCAAGTTAAACATTTGTGTCACTAGATTCAAATGTTTTAGAAATTGTAGTGCACATAAGAATATCATGTAGTATATTCTATTCAAGCCTGTGGAATAATTGTAATAGTTACAAATGTTGACAAAATTGTTACAAAAGAGACTGTCACAAGGATAGGCTTCCAAAACCCATTATGTTTATTTTAGTAAATATATCCGCACTGTAGAAATAATGAATGAATAGAGCTTCAAATAACTGCAGTTGTGACATTGTAGTTCAAAGCATAATTCAATATCAGAACATTTTAACTTTCTGAAATTGCTCCTGACACTGATGATAACTAAAGATGTACAGTACAAGAAATTATAATATTGAACTAAATAGCTAGATCTCATTGTTTATGATTCTGAGCAGGTGAAGTGGGGTGGCAGAAGCCAGGAAGGTGCTGGAAATACTGTCGGCGAGGAAGTGGAACAGGTTAACAGCTTCCTCTCAAGGGCAGCTCTGACAACAAAATACATGACCAAATCAGGTTGGTAGAGGAAAACAAATAGTTTTAAGTAGTGCCACATTGTAAAGCTCATGAATTTTCATGTTTTTGTGTTTACAGCTAGAGCAGATATGATAACCGTGCTGGCTATTCAATGGAACCACAGGAAGGTGGAGAATCTCCACAAGACACTCTCAAAGAGATTTGTCAAAGTAAGACGTCCATGCTGCATTTCAAAATGTATATTAAGACTATCCGAGTTTGTTGTTGTAGTAATTTAACACCATCCTTAGCTATATGTTGTTGAATTGAATGTATTCTGCAATCATTTCATTATGATGGTGCTGCCATGGCACACTGTTCTGCCAAGAGAGTCTCTGTTCTGTTTGTTTTTAATAAAGCACTATAGGTTGATTCATCTGAATTTCTGGATAATAATAATAATAATAATAATAATAATGTTAATCCTGCTTGATCTTGAAAAAAAAGGGAAACTAAGGTGATACTTGCCAACCTTGAAGAGAAGGTGTTTAGCATTTCATGTTGTTGTCTGGTCAGTTAATGTGCATAAAGGAATTCAGTAAAAAACAACCTTCTCAACCAACTGGAACGCATATTCACTTTTTCCTTTTAAACATTCTAACCAGACTACACAGAGAGCACAAACTGAAGTGGACAATCTTGAGAGTCTCAAGCAAGAGCTGAACATCTCCCTGGAGGACACGGAGCAGTGGGTGTTGGAGGTCAAGCAATGGGCAGCCACTGGTATGTTATATGATCACTGTGGTATAGATTTGGTTCCATATTTCCAAACATTTGGCTTCATGTTTTATGATTACACCTTGTTGTTTCTGTTTTCAAGAGAAACATGGAGCCCAGAGTAGCCAAGAGGAGCTCCAGAGAGAAATAGATGAAATTATTTATTCCCTCCGAAGAAAGAAACACGACCTCTATCGACAAAATGGTATTTATTATTACGTTATCTAGAAACAATATTTGTTTCTTGTTGTTGTTGTTTGTATTATTAATATTAGTTTATTTGTATTTTGTTTTACTTTACAGACAGCAACCAAACAAGGCAACGCAAACGGAGAAGACTGACAGAGCTCAAGAAGAAACTCAGAGAGAGGATACTGCAGTACAACACCATTGATGCCTGTTCAGAGAAAATTGACACAGAAGCAGCATGCGGTCTGTCTGAGGATGTCATTCTGCCCTGGGAGGCGCAAGGAGATGGTAAGAAACAACTTGTTTTTGTTTGCCCTAGATATTCCATAAATTCAGTTGAAGTACTAGAATACAATCACCAATGTAACACAGAGCTATCAACATAGGTGTCACAAATCATCATGATCACAACAAATCATTTTAAAATAATTATATTGAAAGGTCTGTATGATGTTGCCCTATCAAGTCTTAATAGTCTAGTCTCACTGGGACAGGCATATCTATGGAAACAGTAAAACCCTTCCTGACCACCCTGAACTGCATACTAATGTTGAATCTCAAGACATACTGAATGTAATTCTGCCAACATAGACAGAATTGAAAAAATTCAGCAAGCGGCGAGGTTGAATTTTTTTTTACCAGATTTTAAGGTTTTGGTCAATTTAATTAAAAAAGATTGAATACAAACTGATATTATTTGTTTTATTAGCCTTACCATTGTGGTTGTTATATTTTGTGTTTTTTCCATTATAGTGGTGAACCTGCGCACAAAGAGGCGACTTTTTGACCAGGTTATGCTGGTCAGGCGTATGGAAGAGGAGAAAGTCATCATTGTGAAGGAGATGACCCAGCATTGTCAAAATCTGAGGCAGGCACTGGACAAACTGGACCGCCTCCTTCATCAGACAAAAGACGACATCAGAAACCAAAGTATGTTCCACAAATACCGATTTATAACATTTGCCACTGCCCCCCTCCCAGTGTCAAATGTCTATCACTGAATAGCATCTGTAATGATTGCATTTTTTCTGAATCACAAATCTTTTTAGCTAATATACAGCCTCGGAGTTAAACATTCAAATTGCTTATATGGAACCAACATCAATGCTAACTAAAAGTTGCCTTACATAGACTGTCATTTTGTCTTTTTATTTTAGTTTCTCCAAGCGATATAACAGAAGAGGGATACAGGGGACTGCACTGCTGTATTTTACACCATCAATATCTTCTGGAGCAGAAACTGAGCAGAGTCACCAGCACCTACAGCTGTATTGACTCGTCTTTTCTCATGATGGAGGAAGACATTGAAGACGGTAATGAGGACGACGAACAGGACGGTGATGAGGACGGTGGTGAGGACAACGAACAAGACGGTGATGAGGACGGTGATGAGGACAACGAACAAGACGGTGATGAGGACGGTGATGAGGACAACGAACAAGACGGTGATGAGGACGGTGATGAGGAAAACTAACAGGACGGTGATAAGGACAACAAACAGGACAACGAACAGGACTTAACAAGTCTATTGTGTTGTATGCATGTCAACGTATTAAAACGAGTATTACGATTGAATGGCTTGTTTATTACCTTTTTTTTTATATGATCCTGCTTTGCATTTACTATGTCTGGTATTCAAGTAAATGCCATTAGCAGTTATCAGTCACCTTCAGATCCGAGTTACCTCGAGGGCCAGAGGTTCCCCACCCCTGGTATAAGGTTTTGGTGATCACCCTTATTATCATCATGTCATTTAATCATGATCTGTTTAATTAGCCAATGCTTACATCCAAAGAATGTGTCTAGACTTTACTCCTACAGACACACACTAACAATACAAATTGAGCTAAGTAATACACTCACGAGCCACTTAATTAGGTACACCTTGCTAGGATGGGTTGGACCCCCATCTGCTTTCAGAACTGCGTTAAGTCTTCATGGCATAGATTAAACAAGGTACTGGAAGCATTCCTCAGAGATTTCACTCAATATTGACCAGATCGCATCACACAGTTGCTGCAGATTTGTCGGCTGCACATCCATGACGCAAATCTCTCGTTCACCATATCCCAATGGTGCACTGTAGGATTTGGATCTGATGACTGTGGACTGTGACATTTGAGTAAAATTCATTGTCATGTTCAAGAAACCAGTTGGAGAATATTTGAGCTTTGTGACACGGTGAGTTATCCTGCTGGAAGTAGCCATCAGAAGATTGGTACACTGTTGTCATAAAGGCATGGACATGGTCAGCACAACCCGGTATCACGGCAAGACGTGAACATGTGACGATTTACCATGATGGGAGACGTGAAGCTGTCACGATTTCGTCCCTTCAAACGTGACAATTACACAGTATTGTTAACGTGGCCCAACCAGTGGAGATATACCCGGAAATGCCAAGCAAATGCTACCCCGACGGTCGGTTGTTATTATTATCAATATTAATATAATAATGATTTCATTTGTAATAGTCACACTCAATTTCGCCAATTTTCTGTTGCCCCAGCTGGTCGGCACCTCTTTTAGCAGATACAAAGGCTATATTCATTTATTAAATCGATGTGTGTGGATGTGGAATTAACGGACGTGACGTTGCACGATTGCGTTACCAGGCAACAGCTTCGGTTCATGTTAATTTATAAACTCTTCAACTCGAACCGTAGTTATATTTTAAAACATTTTAGAAAGCCTCATGAAATATTTTAATGTACATTTTAATTTAAATGTGAAGGAATGTGTGTATAACAAAATACATCCGTCAAAAACAATACCGGAAACAGACGTAGGCAAGATCCTCGGTTATGGCTAGAAAGGATCCTTCTATTGTAAATATGACGTCACGTTCTCGTTGTAACTCTCGTTGTAATCGGAGCGGCTCGGAAACACATCTACAGCAGTAACATGATGCAACATACACATTAATGCAGCAGCAATATTAATAGAGAAACATCAGACATAATAGTAAAACACTGCAAGGGAACATTTTATTGCACCAGGAGCTATCTTGGGACTTTTACTGCGACAACGTTGACTTGCCTGTGAATAAAAAATAAACCATAGTGTTGGTGATCTACAGTGTTGTCATTCTTCTTTGAACACTGAAGGATTATTTGAATTATTTGAAGGATTAAAGTAACGGGGTATGACAGGAAAGTAAAATCTGGTATATTCATTTTGGTGTCACCTTATATATGTTCATGTGTGTTAAATTTGAAGGGACAAAGTATCTTTTCCTCTCCCAATATATTGAGGTGAATTCTGTGTGTTTAGAGAAGGATGGGAGCAGGAGATCTCCATATTTGGGAATAGTGCCAGACGCTGGAATGCTTCCCTCGTAAAAGAAGGATGGGTGCGTGGCACAATCTTGTAGCAGATGTGTATGTGTTTTCATTGAAGTAAATATAAATGCTACATGATTACTGGTCAACTATACCTCTGTTCTTATTCTTTCATGTGTGGGTACTAAATGGCTACAAACATTGTGGAGAAATTAGCTTAAACATCTTTCATTACTCTATATGAAATGGAAGCAGTTTTTTATGACAGGGACGAGAGAGGTGGGGGAGGGACGCATTCCAGGAGTTTCAGCATGTCAATTGTCAGGGGAATCGACTTGTTTTCAATAGAGGTGTGTGGTTAGTTACTTTGTGTTAATAATAGCAGTATGTGTAAAGGAAGCTGGAAATATACAATGTGAAACCTTTTATTTGAAGTAAAGATGTGAACAATAGCTCAAACAAATGGAAGGGCCATAGGTAAGCCTGAGAAGTTTGACTATGTGAAAAGCATCTCTAATACTGCTTAAGAGCATAGGTAATGTGTTCCTCGTTGTTATTGATATGAAAGTAATTAACATGTATTACGTATATTTAGCCAACTATAACAACATATCTTAAAACATACTTTTAACTTGTGTGTGGCAGTCAGGAGGGGGGAAGATGGACTCAGGGACCAAGGGCCATAAAGGAGATGTGTGTGTGCTGGCTGCAAGATGTGAAATAAGATAAGGAAACTTGTTGTTTAGAGCAGGTTCGTACCAGACACCAAAAGGTGTCTGGTCTTCGTCAAACTGAATGAGACTTTTTGTTTCCGGGTTTCTTCTGCTGTGTCACACTGATTGGGTGCGACAGGCCATGTGTTCGTCTCTGCCAATAAGATGACCTCTGGGGGAAAGCACGTACACCTCCTCCTCCTGTGTTTTAGTATGAAAGACTGTGTTTTCCTTTGGTTCGCGCTCTTGTTTTTCACCAGCCGTTCCTGAGACCTGTCTCACACGTGGGGTAGAACCTGAGCCCGGAGTACTCTGCAGAGTGCTTCGTGATTTCTTTGTATTTTGTATCGTTACTGTATATCATTAAAAGCAGGATTATTGTTTAACTTGTATTCTGGTGTTTCTTAATCCCTCTCTTCTCCCGAATTCACCCAGCTTGTCAAACGACACGCGGAGACGAGGTTGGTTTGCAACATCCTCCAAATCTCCAACAAATGGTGAACCCGACGTTTCTGAGTGGGGTGTTTTCGGGGAAGAGACCACCAGCGGCAAGCGGACGGAATAGTCCAGGGCTAAACATCTCGGCCTCTTCTGACAACTACAAACAGAGCTCTGTACAATAGGCTACCAGGTGAGCAAACACGATTTAATTCGAAACCTGTGATTTGACCATATTCCAAATTTTAGGGTTGTCAGACGAAGTTTACAGTGTTTTTTTTATAGTAACAATGCAAATGCGTGTTTTAGTTGTTAAAACCGAATATTGAGTTTCGGCAGGCCAGAAGGGTATTAAAGTCCCTGGCTTGGAAGTGGAGGTATAAGAGTCCCCACAGTTAAAATCGGATATCAAGTTCCGACAGGCCAGAAGGGTATTAAAGTCCCTGGCTTGGAAGTGGTGGTATTGAGTCCCCACAGTTAGACTGTCTAAGAGTAGTCAGTTGGTTGTATTAAGTCTCCATATAAGACTGACCCAAAATAACGAATCCACAGCTCGACGGGGCTGGAGATGAGTTATTTGTTATAAGTGATCCAAAGGAGAGTAACGCAAACTTCAGAAAGTCATTCTGAAGTGACCGGGCCTCACTATATCCTTTGGTGTGTTGTGAATATTTACTGGTAACAAGGACAGTAAGTCAGATCAATAGATATGAAGTCTGTGAATATTTACTGGTAACAGAAACAGCCTAAGTCAGATGAATAGATACGAAGTCATAATGAAAGGAGAATTTCAACGGGAGGAGCGTGAGTTAAGAGCTTACGAGGACAGTGGGTTCAAGCAGAAAAATTGAATAAAAGGATAGCAGAAGTGTTAATTGTTGAAAGAAGCCCCCCTTTTCCAAAGGAGAGGCTGAGAGCTACAGCAGGGGAGAGAGAAGGGGTGTCAGTATTTGTCTGTGAGAGTTCCCCCACCCTTTTTCCTCTCGAGAGCAGCAGCAGCAGCCCGGAGTGTGTCTGCTTGCTTTTTTCTCTAGTGATCTGAAGTTGGAGTGAAATACATAGAAAATTAACAGATCAAGGTGTGATTTGAAGTGGAAGATATATTGAAATAAATAAGAAACAATGGTTTGCTGCTATTTAAATATAGTCTTTGAGAACTGATTGATACCGTTGCATTGCGTTGTGAATTTCATGGTATTTGTCATTAACAAAGGATTGTACTTAATTATATTCCAAGGGGAAAATTATATTAAATACAGGAACAAAAGAGTAGAAAGTAAAGAGAAGATTTTTGTGAGTTCGTCAGAGGGAATCTGTTAATGTTTAAGCATGACAGAGGTCCTGCACGAGGTTTTACTCCAGCCATCTCACACGGTTACACAAAGGGGTGATTTATGAGAAACTTGTGGTCAGGAGAAATGAGATGTTTTGGAGAGTAGACAGAGAGAGAGAGAGAAAAGTAAGGTTGTTGCTAAAATATAGAGAGTAAAAGTTATATAAAGTTAACTACTATTCGGGAGAATGTCATATTGTTGAATGAGTAACCTAAAATAAGTGAAGATGGTGAAATAGTTTGATTAAGGATACAACCGGTAACTACTGATTAAATACACAGTGATGGTGTACATGAACATTGAGAGTAGATTAAGTTGTTTTGTTCTTCATGCTTTTCATCAGAAGTCATTTGAATTGTTATTATTTTTAAGTCGTGTTGTTTTGTGTTATATTTCTAGACTATAATGTACCCACATGCATGTGGTTTCTTTGTCCCAGTTCATTTTAAAGTCAGCCGCCTCATGGCTAAATCTATTTGACCCCATGAGGTCAAGAGTCATTCTGTTAGACCACCATCTTGTGAAAGACAAATCATTGTTCTTTTGTCACATTTTGAATTAGAAAAGAGTTCATTTTGCTAGATCAATTTATCTATAAATGTTGTAGTGGGAGTTTTGTGTTTGATAACATTTTTAGGAACGACAACACCAGGAGATGAGTAAACTCAAGAATCCGTGGAGTGTAAATACATTGACAAAAACACATTTTTATACTCTAACTTTTTGCACATCATAGACAAGGTATTTAGACAATATAAATAAATATTCACCAAAAGTAATAAGTAAAATGGAAAGTAGACATGGGCCTACACTTGAGTCAAAGTATATTACTGTGATCTGATCAGTGTGCTCTGCAGGTTTACTATTGTTCTAAGTAACAGTGGGATTTAAAATATTGGAGAAAGTATGGAGATGTTCTTTCGTAGTGTGTGAAATATGTGATGCTTGAAACAGGTATTTCAATTTATGGAAGAAAATGGTTTCCTGAAAGAATCAGGTTGGGTGGATATGTAACAATGGATGAAACAATTTATAGAGGGAGTTTTTGTAATATCATTAGTAGACATTAATGGTGTTGTTTAGATGGCATTTAGCAACTAAGACAGATAGTATGATTAAAAAGAGACAGAGTGGAAAGGGTTGGATTGATTCAATCTCAGTGTGCTAGATTTCTTATGGATAATGCGTCCCGGGACCTGGACTCCCCCTCTGAGTTAGAAAGGCTACGACCCCGTCCCTCCAAACTAGACAAAAGACCCAACCCAAAAGGAGGCTCCTCCTTCTCCATCAAACAGACAGAGAACCGGAGCTGAACCGTCTCCACCTGAGGCATCCAGAACCAAACCGCTTGCTGACATACAGAAATACTCTCATCAGTCCCTCAGACAGGGCATGAAGCTGAGCCACGAGATTTGGCACAGGAGCAGAGTGGGGGACATGAGAGCAGAATCCGCCCTCCATGAAGCAGCAGAGAGACTGTAAAGGGGAGATGGAATGCAAAGCAGTGCAAGAACAGTGGCATGATGTGGGCTGCAGATGTGACTGGGCCAAAGGCTGCCTAAAAGAGTTACAGCGGATGGATTCAAGAGCTGATGGACTGAAGAGAAGACAGAATCAGAGGAGTTGGCATGGTCGATTTGAAGTGAGGAGGTCGGGGTCACGGCTTGAGACAACCAGGGGAGGAGAAAAGGAAAACGGGAATGAGTGAGTTTACACATAAACACACTTATTCACAAAACGCACATAGAAGACACCACATTTAAAGAACTTGAATTGACTTGATAAATAAGTAAAGATAAAAAGAGGTATTAACCATGAATTAATCGATTGGTAAATTCAAAATAGCAGTAAAGAGGAAACTATTAATGTAAAATGAGAAAATCATCCTAAAAACACACTGAGGGTTAAAGGGGGAGACACGAGGGAAATATGCACTACACTTTAAGCAGGGGGTGTTTTGGAGTAGCACAGTGTAGAACCATATTCTTCAATCTTTCCATCATATTAATAAATTATTCTTCAAGAGATTTTTATTCATGTGTGAATAAAGCAGTGATCTCATTTGTTACAATATTGATTTCACCATTGTGGCATAGTTATTACCATAGGAGGGCTTTAGGATGGAAACTGTTTTTAATCCTTGATAGAGTAAAGGGTGATGGTTGCATGTTCGGACACCCAAGGTTCCACACACTGCTAAAGAGTTTAACATTGTTTTTAAGTAGACCGGAATTGAAGATAAATGAGTATAATGAGCTATGAAATGCAGAGCTACACAGATCCTAGTGATGTTTTGACTTAAGATAATAGTTATGTACACAAGTTTCTGAATTAGATTTATTAGACATTTTAATACTACTTAGTTGTAAATAAATTGCAGTAGTAGTAGTACTATTATGAAGTGAGTTTGTACCAAGTTGCGGGAAATGTGGGAAGCAGCCGTCCCGATGACAAGTTAGAGATATCTGACTTAAGGTGGTAATCGTGAATTGATAAATGATGGCGCTCCATATATGACTGATTTTTGTAGACAAAGGATACTGGCCTATGCTGAAATATCAAAGTCTCTGCAGAGCACGACACATGGCCAATGAAAATGAGACCGAATGACCTTTGACCCTGACTGACAGTGTGACTTGAGAAAAGCACTATCAATGACTGACTCTGGGGCTGACCAAACTTGACTTTACAACCTGACAGTGTGGGTGTGAATGAATTTCTGCATGTGATCAGTGTAACTGCATGATTCTAAAACAATAACTAACCGAGCATGTCTTTGGACTAATACATTATTCTGGAGCTCCATGGGAAACACAGGTTTCCTACGATTTCACACATTTGGAAAAATGCACATGTGACCCGTTTCTAATTCCCACAGGAGTTGGCGGTTTGCAAATGTAAAACTCAAACTAAAATCTAAAGATTCTGTTTCTTTTAGGACTGCCAGCTGGAAATGAACACTTATTTTCCCTGGAGTGTTTACTGTGAAAAATGATGGATGTACTTTTGTGAATGATGTTTGGTATTTTCTTATAACCACTGGTTACCTGAAGGTTTTCTTCCCATACAGGATTTTATTACACATGTTTACATGTGTAAAAAGGGGGAGTGTGGGATATTTTCATTTAGGGACTGGAAGAAACCTGCCGCCCCAACTCAGATGTTCAATCTGACCATTGATTGACAGTTTTAGATTTAACCTGCTCCCTATCTGGGGATAAGATAATGTTTGATTAATGTTGACATGTTTCTAATATTGATTGAGTTATAACAGGTAACACAGATGCAGAATCAGTGGCCGAGGGGCTACTGAGAGAGGTAATTCCAGAATGAGAATGAGAAGGTGAACTGTGATAATGAAAACAATTTTGTAATATTTCAACAGGTATTAAAGTAACTGAGGTTTGAAATGTAGAAAGAACATATTACAGCTAAGTTAAAACATAGTAATGTAATGAGATAGAATTTAATTTAGACAACATCTTGTAACTAGCCTGGTAAAGAAGTAAAAGCCATAGACTGTTTAGATCATTATGGGGATGTACATTTAATTTAAAGTCATAATAGAAAGACATTTGATGACAGTATGTTGAATTTCTGTATTCATTTTTCAGCTTGATAATATCCAAGCAGTGACAGGTAGAAGCAGTCTCGCCTGGAAATTATTCACTTTGTCAGTATCATGATTTTAGTTGTTTTTAATCCATAACATTAGTGTGTTTCTTTACCAGAAACATTAGCAGTTCATAGTATATTTAGATTTTAAATGGGATCTCAAGGATTTCATTTATAATAACACAGATGCTTGTCAGGAATTCAGAGCTATTGAGATATGTTATTTAGTTCACCTGAAGATGTTGGGGTTTATTTTGTTGACACAGGCCAAGTATTAGAATTCTGAAGCGGCCTACCAACGGTGGGTCAAACACCTGAGGGCCCAGAAGCACTGAGCGTAGACTTGAGGGGTGGGTATCAGATTTCTCCACACAGGTTGCTGACGCCAAAAGGGGGACCCGAGGAGCAGGAGGCCGACACAGCGGAGTTCGTCTGGCTGAAGGTCGTCAGGCCTACGTGACTCAACCCCAGGTTCTCCGGCCTCTACAGAGTGACCCAGAGGACATCTCATGCCGTCCGCCGAGGAGCAAAGGGGGACATCTGGTACTACTGGAGCCAGTGTGCGGCGAGGAACACTGCGGCTAGGACCTTGGAGGACATCAGGATGGACCTGGCTATCGTCAACGCGGACATCCCTACAGCAGACGACTTGGAAGCAGGCATCAGCGGACTGGAGGAGAAGGACCTCGCGGACATCCCTACAGCAGACGACTTGGAAGCTGGCATCAGCGGGCTGGGGGACTTCTCGAGGCAGCAGAGGAGTCTACTTCTCTCTGATCAGATTCATCAGTTCCACCTTTGAAGGAAAGGCCGCATCTCCCCCTCCCTATCAGCTGCCCTTGTTGCCGTATTCCGCTGAGGGGGGGGCCCTGATGATTCAACAACACGCAAGGATGCTGCTGTCTGGCACTCAGGCTCTCACTCTGATAGTTTCTTCACTGTCATTGGAGGTTGTTTTCTGTTTTCAAAGGTTTAATGAAGGGGGACAGACACAGTATCAAAGAATGACAGTAGTTTGTTTCAAATGTCTTATGTGTGTTGGTCTCGTTAATGCGAGACCAAAAAGGGGGAATTGAAGGATTATTTGAATTATTTGAAGGATTAAAGTAACGGGGTATGACAGGAAAGTAAAATCTGGTATATTCATTTTGGTGTCACCTTATATATGTTCATGTGTGTTAAATTTGAAGGGACAAAGTATCTTTTCCTCTCCCAATATATTGAGGTGAATTCTGTGTGTTTAGAGAAGGATGGGAGCAGGAGATCTCCATATTTGGGAATAGTGCCAGACGCTGGAATGCTTCCCTCGTAAAAGAAGGATGGGTGCGTGGCACAATCTTGTAGCAGATGTGTATGTGTTTTCATTGAAGTAAATATAAATGCTACATGATTACTGGTCAACTATACCTCTGTTCTTATTCTTTCATGTGTGGGTACTAAATGGCTACAAACATTGTGGAGAAATTAGCTTAAACATCTTTCATTACTCTATATGAAATGGAAGCAGTTTTTTATGACAGGGACGAGAGAGGTGGGGGAGGGACGCATTCCAGGAGTTTCAGCATGTCAATTGTCAGGGGAATCGACTTGTTTTCAATAGAGGTGTGTGGTTAGTTACTTTGTGTTAATAATAGCAGTATGTGTAAAGGAAGCTGGAAATATACAATGTGAAACCTTTTATTTGAAGTAAAGATGTGAACAATAGCTCAAACAAATGGAAGGGCCATAGGTAAGCCTGAGAAGTTTGACTATTTGAAAAGCATCTCTAATACTGCTTAAGAGCATAGGTAATGTGTTCCTCGTTGTTATTGATATGAAAGTAATTAACATGTATTACGTATATTTAGCCAACTATAACAACATATCTTAAAACATACTTTTAACTTGTGTGTGGCAGTCAGGAGGGGGGAAGATGGACTCAGGGACCAAGGGCCATAAAGGAGATGTGTGTGTGCTGGCTGCAAGATGTGAAATAAGATAAGGAAACTTGTTGTTTAGAGCAGGTTCGTACCAGACACCAAAAGGTGTCTGGTCTTCGTCAAACTGAATGAGACTTTTTGTTTCCGGGTTTCTTCTGCTGTGTCACACTGATTGGGTGCGACAGGCCATGTGTTCGTCTCTGCCAATAAGATGACCTCTGGGGGAAAGCACGTACACCTCCTCCTCCTGTGTTTTAGTATGAAAGACTGTGTTTTCCTTTGGTTCGCGCTCTTGTTTTTCACCAGCCGTTCCTGAGACCTGTCTCACACGTGGGGTAGAACCTGAGCCCGGAGTACTCTGCAGAGTGCTTCGTGATTTCTTTGTATTTTGTATCGTTACTGTATATCATTAAAAGCAGGATTATTGTTTAACTTGTATTCTGGTGTTTCTTAATCCCTCTCTTCTCCCGAATTCACCCAGCTTGTCAAACGACACGCGGAGACGAGGTTGGTTTGCAACATCCTCCAAATCTCCAACAACACCAGCAAGACCGCTTTTCAACGATCACACTCCCTGTCATTGACATAATTAATAGATAGTTTAGCTTCTCACCATCATTTGCTGTGGCCAACTGATGTTAACGATCCTAACTGAAAGGCTGCCTGCCAAACGTAAACATTCAGCCACGTGACATTCAGCCGAACTCTCGCGAGAGTTTTACACAAGACGGATCCTTTCTAGCCATAACCAAGATCCTCAGCTCGGTGATTCATGGTTTAGCCGCAATGCACGTTGGGAAATGGTGTTTATGCGATGTGAAATCCGAAAACATTTAAAAAAAAAATAATAATACTTTATTCCGAGTTTGCTTGCTTTTCTCTTTGGAGCTAATCACATAACGGCATTGTAATACATGGTTCGGCTGCATTACATATTACATATCTGCCGTAGTTATCTATTTATAGAGCCCTGATGAGAAGACTTCTATACAAACAGGAAGAACTGCCGCCAAAACTGAAAACGTGACGTGGATCACAAATATATCAGCCATTTAACAACATCTTAGATTTATTTTCACACAATATGTCTCCTTGCAATATCAACAGTAATTCGGCTGACTTTTATATTGGATCCAATTGGTAGATAGGCAGTATTTACACCATAACGGTGCACAGCTGATAAACGGGCACCTAGTGGTTAAAGCATGTTATTGAATTTTATTATTATTATTAACTAACAGAATAAGAGACCTGACAGGTGATGGTCAGACGTTGACCTGGCTGCACAGTCACAGAAGCTGGCTGTGTCAACTGTTCACACTTCACACCTGTACAAATACAAAAAAAAGTTATATGACAGATTATCCTGTTAAACAGCGGTATAATAAGTGTTGACTCACTTCCAGCTGCCAGCAGCAGCAGCAGCAGCAGAGAGAACATGATGATGATGACTCTCATTTCATTTAATTTCAAACCTTTATTTATACAGGTGTATCCCATTGAGATGATTGATTTCTTTTTCAAGGGAGACCTGCTCAAGTAGGTTCCACACGAAACATAAAAACATAAACAGAACAACAAAAGGACATCATACAGCACCATTTACATAACTATCCACATAAACAGGTACCAATAGCTTCCGATTGAGTAGCATCCAACCGAGCTTTAAAAACATTTAGTGGCACCAGATTGCTCAGTTTCCATTTAATTTGCAGACTATTCCAAGACAGAGGAGCTGCGCATCTAAAAGCTGTCTTCCCTAAGACAGTCCTAGCAGTTGGCACATTTAATAAAACCACAGCATTCGATCTCAGGCAGTAGCCACTTACAATTTTCCGTGAGATCAGGGAGCAGATATAAGATGGAAGTTTCCCTAACATGGCTTTGTATATAAAAATGTACCAGTGACTGAGCCTCCGTACAGTTAGTGAAAGCAAACCAGCCCTTGCATACAGGGTACAGTGATGGGTTAATGCTTTACAGTTTGTCACAAATCTCAGTGCACTGTGATACGCAGCATCTAACTTGACCAGGCAATTGGCAGGTGCATTCATATAGATCAAATCACCATAGTCCAGCACAGGTCAAAAGGTCACAGTGACTAGCCTTTTCCTGGCCTCAAGCAGAGAAACAGGACTTGTTCCTGTAGAAGAAACCTAGCCTAACCCTCAGCTTTTTAAGCAGGTTATTGACATGAAGTTTAGAAATGTGAGACAATCATCAAGCCAGATACCAAGGACTCTGAGAAGACGTGAGCTCCTGATCCCCTTTAATCTCCACTGACAGTCTCTTGTGAAGGCCTAACTGTATCACAATGGATATTACTGAGTTTGCATAGAACCAAACGTGTTCATGTGTGAATGTGAACATTAATAGAATATCACCTCCCATCTTCAGAGCAATCTGACTATTATAACATTAGCGTTAAGAAAGCTTAATTAAATATCTGCCACAACATAAGTAACTGGATCAAAGTAACAGTACAGTCCGCGGCATCACATCATAATGTATCATATATCTCCTTATCTGAGTCAGCTGAGCCGTATCTGGCCGTGCAACACTTACAGTGTCACATACTGTATGCAGAAGTATTATTTTAAGCAACACATTACGAAACACTCGAGTCAAATGTAATTAAAGTCAGATCGTGTCTTAGACGGGGCATATCATAAACCTGTTAATGTACGCATTCAAACACTTTTTCTTTTACCAGCTGTGTTCACCTTGCAGGTGCAGCTATGTGGCTTTTATCCTGGATAAAGTGTTTGAGTCATGGATGTTTAAAGTCTTCATATTTGTCTAATTATATAGTTGACTTTTTATTCAGGAAGTATACGCGCTGCGCTGTCAGTACGCTTCTCCATGTTTGTGATTGGTCGAATGCTCCAAATACTACCCCTTTTATGTGAACGCGCACCTAACTAGATAGGCACGGCTGGCTTGAGCGATCCACTTGATAACCCGTGTCGTAGTGCCGTTTAGCGAGAGGGCGTATGTTTTGGATTAGGCCAACCGGCTAACTCAAACATATCCAGGTTAGGTTGAACCAGTTTCGTGGTATACCCCCCAGGTCTTGTCCTGACTGAGCACAGGCACCTGTAGCCTTGGCTACTGTGCTCTCAGTGTTTTGTCTCCCTGTTCCTGCCTATTGGCGTCAGCTGATAGAGGTGTTGGTTTTATCTTGTTATGCACAATGTTGATTCTTCTCTCAGAACTAGCTAAATATGGGTCTGGGGTAGAGATCTTCAGAATTGGTTTGGCATCTTTTGTGTCAATTCGTGGCACACAACATGTCTTGTGAATAAACCATCAGTTTGCCATCAAAGTTCCTGCTCTCCTCGTGTCTCTCTGACTCCTGTTTCCATTGCTTCAGAAGTTTCCATCGCATATGAAAGATTTTCACATGTTTGTAAATTATTTTGGTTTCAGTGTGTGTGTTTCACATGGGTGAACAGTATATTTATATGTTATGGAATGAAATACAATGTCAGATTAGGGGAAAGTTAGGGGAGTGCATGTTAATGTGTCTGGAGGTGGCGTGTTCCAAAAGTGTTTGGGTTTGTCTGCCGTGTGTGGGCTGCGTTCCATTTCAAATTGCCGCCCGTACAATGTATGCACCAGTCTGTGATATGCCGATGTGCAGGCCCGCCCCTCCATACACGCCGATCACACAGACTGCGTCTGCCTCTCGCCCTCATCTTGTGGAGGGAGCCTCATCTGATGCGCAAATGCGGCGCAATTGAGCGCGCCACAGTTTCTGCTGCGAGGCTCCACTAGCTGTAATCGGCTTGGTGTGTCCAGGGTTTACACACCACCCCCCCGTCGACGCTCGCGAGGGCCTCATCACATCACAGCCCTGCCGATGTGATATAATGTATAGGACCTTTTTCCTCATGGGTGTCATTCACAACAGACCAATCATGACAGTTTTAGAGAATGAGTTTGTATGGATACACTTAAAACATATTTGTATTTGTCTTGGCTTCAGCTCACTGATAACATAAGAACACAAATAGGCACAACACTTACATAGATGTTTTTTTATATGTATTTTATTACTCCAAAATAGAAAAAAAAAAGTCAGCCATATTTAACTGGAAAAGTTTTCCTTTGGCTCCCAGGAATGTTTCCACTTCGCCCCACTGTAAAACAGAAACAGTCAATCAATCAATCAATCAATGTTTATTTATATAGCCCAATATCACAAATGTTACATTTGTCTCAATGGACTTCACAGTTTGTACAGAATATCAGTATGACAATACTGACACAGCAAAAAGTATTACTTTTTGGAATATGTAGTTCTACAGTATGTTGACAATGCTATTTCAAATGAGAAGATATACTAAGTCACTCAAAAATATCATGATGAAAGTGCAGTATAATGTATATATTTATATATAACACGTACATCATATATAATACAAGGTACATTTTTTATTTCAAAGTCAATGTTTCATTTGACCAATTCTTTGAATTTGCTGTCTTATCAATGCCCAAACATACAGCACTAAACTTAGACAACTGCCTGCAAGACTGCACACAGAAATAATACTACTTATTACTACTAACTATACTTATAGTATAATTGTTAAGAACAAATGTAACAAGTCAGTAATTACAAAAGAGATCAAATACCATCCAGCCTCACATATCAATCATTTAACCTTTAGTGATATTGATCAATGATAAACTCTATTGTATATTTTAATTTCTATTTCAATGTAGGCTACTTCCCTGCTTATGTGTTACAATCAGACAGCGTTTCTAGGGCGCGATGTCTGAATGACGAAGGGCAGAGAACTTGGATGTCTTACTTTATGGCGCAAACGTCTGATAGAGCCATTGATGACATGGCTCCCCACCCCCATGTGATCAACTAAATTCAATTTACTGCTGAGGAACCCAAAATGTTTAAGTTAGTGATCTCAGGGTTGATGAAGTTGGTTGGTAAGACTACTTTGTGGCCCCTGTTCTGCCAGACCCATCAGCTACACTGAAGGAAACTTCAGATTAGATACATACCATCCAGAGCAAGACTGCCACTGCACCAACACCTCGGTATGGCCCTGAGTAAAGAAACACAGATTTTAGGTAAACTTCATTTTTTTCAAATGTCATACATGTAAATACAAAAAGTCCAGTGAAATCAAATGATAATTTGAAATAATAGTAGGTACGATTAACTCAAACATATGAAGGACTGTAACATAGTCAATAGCATTTTCCCCATCAGTTTAATATTTTGGAATACTATTATTATTTAAAAAAATATTTGTACTGCCAAGAATAGGAATTCACCTACAAAGGATTACAAGAAAAAATGTAATATACAAATAAATGGCTGGACATGATGCATTAATGCGACATGAAGCATTACACAAGTACCTCAACCTTAAATTAATAATAAATTATTGTTACTGTAATTTCAATATTTACATTAGCAGTCATGCTTAAGACTGAAACACTCCTTTTAAACAAAGTATACGAAAATCCAATAAGATAAGACTTGGTTCCACGGAAACATTATTGTCATTGTTTATTTATTTAAAAATATTTTCTAAACAAACCTCCCTGATTCGTTCCCTCAGTAGTTTTTTGTAGGGGAAAGTGTCTGACCCTTGATGAATGGGACATTCTGCAAGGAATTAAAAGATGGTAATAAGTTGAAGTTCAGCAATAACCTCCTAAACATTGCCTAACATCACATTGTGCTCAATTAAACTGTTCAAAATGGCACTGAGACTTTTGATACTGCAAAGTCTTAAACAAAACAAAAGGTGGTGTATTCTGATTGTACCGATGATTGTTTTCTCTCTCTTTAACTAATTCAATGTGCAAAATCAAACACAGTTTCAGTCGATGTAAATAAGATAATTACTAATTAACCCGCACATACCATTAATTGCCACTTTATTCCTCGTTGGTCTTCTTTTCTGTGAGGAAGACACTGAGGAGAGAGCAGGAGTCAGCCCGGAGGAGAGAGCAGGAGTCAGCCCGGAGGAGAGAGCAGGAGTCAGCCCGGAGGAGAGGGCAGGAGTCAGCCCGGAGGAGAGGGCAGGAGTCAGCCCGGAGGAGAGAGCAGGAGTCAGCCCGGAGGAGAGAGCAGGAGTCAGCCCGGAGGAGAGAGCAGGAGTCAGGCCGGAGGAGAGAGCAGGAGTCAGGCCGGAGGAGAGAGCAGGAGTCAGCCCGGAGGAGAGAGCAGGAGTCAGGCCGGAGGAGAGAGCAGGAGTCAGCCCGGAGGAGAGAGCAGGAGTCAGCCCGGAGGAGAGAGCAGGAGTCAGGCCGGAGGAGAGAGCAGGAGTCAGGCCGGAGGAGAGAGCAGGAGTCAGGCCGGAGGAGAGAGCAGGAGTCAGCCCGGAGGAGAGAGCAGGAGTCAGCCCGGAGGAGAGAGCAGGAGTCAGCCCGGAGGAGAGGGCAGGAGTCAGCCCGGAGGAGAGGGCAGGAGTCAGCCCGGAGGAGAGAGCAGGAGTCAGCCCGGAGGAGAGAGCAGGAGTCAGGCCGGAGGAGAGAGCAGGAGTCAGGCCGGAGGAGAGAGCAGGAGTCAGGCCGGAGGAGAGAGCAGGAGTCAGGCCGGAGGAGAGAGCAGGAGTCAGGCCGGAGGAGAGAGCAGGAGTCAGCCCGGAGGAGAGAGCAGGAGTCAGGCCGGAGGAGAGAGCAGGAGTCAGCCCGGAGGAGAGAGCAGGAGTCAGGCCGGAGGAGAGAGCAGGAGTCAGCCCGGAGGAGAGAGCAGGAGTCAGGCCGGAGGAGAGCGCAGGAGTCAGGCCGGAGGAGAGAGCAGGAGTCAGCCCGGAGGAGAGAGCAGGAGTCAGGCCGGAGGAGAGAGCAGGAGTCAGGCCGGAGGAGAGAGCAGGAGTCAGCCCGGAGGAGAGAGCAGGAGTCAGGCCGGAGGACACAGGAGTGAGGAAGAGAGTGAACTCAGTGTCAGTCTCGGTGGTAAGAGGTACAGACAAGTCTGATCCTGGGTCTGCGGCCATTTCTGCCTGTGTGGTACAAGGGCCCTCAGGTTCAACTGCCAAAGTCACTATTGAGAAGAAAAAAAAGTAGACGCATGGTGAGTAAATGACCAAGTATAATCCGCCATATACATTTATAATCTGAGTAATTACAGCTAAAAATGAAACAGCGGAACATCAGTTATTCTGTGTTACAATGGCGTTTGTTAGCAACCAGGAAATGACACCAGTAAGGACAAACAGATGAGAATGCTGCGTGGGGTCTGGGTGCCGTGTTGGCGGGACGTTGGGGGGCTCGCTGCTCCGCCCTTTGAGGCTCGAGGAGCAGACAGTGTGAGCTGGATTACTGGTGTTGTTTCCTGGTTGCTGTGTGGGGTCTGCGAGACAGCGAGGAACTCAGCCTGAGCGCACACACACACACACACTCACATCCAGGCTGTGAGTGTGTGTGCGTGTGGAGATCCGCGGAGCCTCGGCTGAGAAAAGATAAGGCTGAGTGAGTGTGTGTGAGCCGGTACGTCACTATGCCCGTTACGTCACTATACTCAGGAAGAAAAAAATTGAAAAAGAGCAGCATAGACAGGTATTTTCTGTGTTAGAGTTTTACTCGCTACAGGGTGTACTTTGAGGGTTTGTGACTCTGCAGACCGTTTACATGCAGGAAAAGCTTCATAACACACAAGGGGACGGGTAATAACCAGAAAAGCATGACATGGGCCCTTTAACTGACAAAACAAGACATAACGACATATTTGTACTACTTGGTAAACAGTGATTCACATTTTTTTACATTTAAAACCAGATAACTGAGCAACTAATTTACAAAAAATGTTAACAGATACATTGCTGAAATATAGCATGCAGATTTGTATACTTTACCATTAATTAGGCTTTCGTAAATCCTCTTTATGGTAACAAGTGCATTGTTACCATCTTCTGTCTCGATTTGCCATGGACAGATGCAATCGGCAAAAACCATTTGTGCCTCTCTTGGCAAGAAGGAGGATGGGACGCCGATCTAACATTTTCCATTTGTGAAGCTGGAACACAATGGACACAAAAAAACAAGAAATATTATGTACACAACAGTTCTAAACATTTTCACACACCTAAAGCCATTATAACTCCATTTATTTTGCATAAGTGAAAAATGCACTGATGTGATACGTGTGCACATTGAGGAAGGCACCCCACAATTAACCAGGTGTGATTTTAGACCCCTTTTAGGGGAGCCCCTAAAAAAGAACTGTAAAAAAAAAAGAAGTTTATCGAGCTCGGGTTCACTTTGAGTTTTTTTTACATGGGCATAGTTATTTTTATATGGGTTAGGGATGCCAGCGATTATTCTATTTTTCGAATATTCGTTACAGTCTCCATAATCGAAAATTATTTTTAAAATTCGATTTTATTTATATATATTTTTATTATTATTTATGTATTTCTTTTTTTTCCTGGCTTAGTTTCAATTCGGCGGCGAATAATCAATTAATATTCGCCAGGGCTGTCCGATTTTGATCATGGTCAGTTTCTGGCATGCCTAATATGGGTCCATTTAATTCTCACATTCAGATATCTGAATAAGCTACATTTAGCTTTGAAACATGTCAGCAAGCTATAACCTATATCATTTCAGGTTCAAAGTTCCGCATTAACAGCACTTCAGATGTAAAGCTGGTGTTACAGGGGAATTTTTAAATGACTGTTCGAACACGGCTCAAAGTCAGAGACTCTGGTAAGCTTAATGAAAGTGCTTTTAAGGGCCTCTTTATTAATACTAACTCTTTCCAGGTCTTGATTGTCTTTCAAGCACTATATTAATATGGGCTGGTTTTGATTCTGTGACATTCTTGGTTTTACCATTTATTCAAAAATGTATATGATATTTCATTTATTTTACTTTTGGAAACCATAGTCACATAATTATGTGTTTTCTATACCATGAAGTTCCAAAATAAAATATAAAACACCAAAATGCAGGTTTTTTTGTAAGATATAATTAGAAAAACATGTACATTGAAGCTCTGATTCTAGGAATTACCACTGGCCTGAACTATGTTACTTCTGGTTAAGAAATAATGTTTTACTAAAACTGGGTGCTTGCAAGTACAAACACTATCTAACATCAGTTCGAAAAAATGTGTTATGCCTTTACAGCTTTAAATACAACGGTGACAACAATTTTGCTTAACACATTACATGAAGTGCAGTAATCGTGCACTAGTCTGTACTTCTCACATAAACTTACTTAAGAAATTAGGATTATTTTTAAAAAGTAAATGAGGGCGACTGTTGGAAAGTATAAATCAATTCAGTAATTTAACAATTTGTATAAAAAGATTAAGATCAGGGATTATTTACACACTTTTTTATGATAACTGACATCTGCAAGAGAAAAAAGCTTACCAGTAAATGTGTCGAGTCATACACTTTGTTGACACTGTGGTTTTTCTGTTGCGTGGCCTTCCACTCCTGTGCAACCTTTTCTTTTTGCTTGGAGAGTTTCTCTTTGTAGGGTTGGATGGCACCACATTGTTTGCATTTTTTACTTGCTACTCCTATGCTTTCCCTGCATGTCTGGCACACTTTTTGAGTAGGCATCTGTAACAGAAACACAGATAATGTCAGGGAATACCAAAAATAAGAATACTATACTACAAATGTTTACAGGATTCATGTATTTTATTATATCGTGAAAAATCTTGTTAAAACAATGAACTCATGTTTTTTTATCTTTTAGATAGGATGAACAAAAATCACAAGAGTAAGGAAAACAATGTTATACAGAGTCAGTCACATGTTTAAATTGACTGTTATGGACAACCCTAATCTGTCAATATCTGGTTGATCCAAAAGTTGATGCTCCATCATCACAGAAAATAATACTAAAATCATCATTAGCAGGGGTGTATTGCTAATTCTATAAGTTCTGCACGTGTGCACGCGCAGTTGTGGCTTGTTTTGAAGCTTATGTAACTACTGTCAATTAACACTCCAGCCAGAATCAACAAAGAATGGTCATTTATTAAGTCTGCATTATTGAATAAATGTGTGATTCTTACAGTAAATGCTGCACACAGCTGCGTGATAGTTAAGTGATCAGTGAAGGACCTTTATAAACTAACTCCCTCCTGCTGAGGTACAAAGGTTACTATATAAAAAGTGTGCACATGTATTTAGTATCCTATCCATGTGAATATGTTTTAAGTGGGGGTGGACCTCATGTCCTCTAGGGGGGTCCGGAGGCCCCCGTGAAGTTAAATGCATCAATCTTGTGCACTTGAGGGCAAAATTAACTAAATCTATGGATACATCTGTCAACACCCATATGAAACTTAACTGTATACATTTCAATAATAAAAAAAATGATAAGAATAATACTTTTTTTAAATGTATCTTTGTGCATATTTAACTATTTACTGTTTTGTTTTTTTATGCATTTGTTGTATGTCCAATAGTATGAATTGTAATGATTTCATCGATGTTTTAGATTCATTCGATTTCTTTTAGGGTGCTGTGTGACGTTGAACCTGCGACCTGCAACCTGTGACCTATGAACCTGTATTTGTATACTACCAAAGGAGCTATTGAACCTAAGAACTTGAATTTCCGACTCCTATTGTGGAACATTACAATAATATAAAAGTGTGCCTTGGAAATATGTATTTCCATATATGGTGACCAAACTGTTTCAGACCCACTGAGATAACTTAGACTAAAGTTAACTGTGTAAACATTACATTAGGTACATTAGCCTCTTAGCCTATCCGTTATCATAGCTAGCTAGCACCAGATGCTAACAACCATCCCCGTTTTAGGTGCCGGAGCGGTGTTCCGGCAGTATTACACCCCTGGTCACTCTTCACTTAATAGATAAATAGTATTTAATATAGTTATAAAGAATGTGACGTTTGATAACATTTGGATCAACCGCATGAACCGATGGATCACATAACTTCCATGCTCACGTTAACGTTAGCTGATTCTACTTTTGGCTAATTTAGCTTTGCTATCATTATTCCTAGGTAAACATAGTAATCTTAGTCACTGTACTAGACGACAAAATAAAACAACATAATACATATCCCAAAATGAATATACTTTTGATATCTGACTACTCACGTTTATTAGCTTGTCTGGGAAATAAATGGATGTTGTCTGATGCAGTGACGAGTCCAAAACCCCGGTGAGTTAGCATTTGACCACTTCCGGTTCCCTCGCGTCAGAACCAATGAGATTTCTCCATAGGATTTGGGAAAATAGCTCGAAATAAGGTCTGTGGTCGACACAAATTTAAGAGGCGGATCACGTTTTGTTCTACGACAGAAAGCCGTGATTTTTTGAAGAGTGTACGTGTCTGAAAAACGATGGTTGTTAACAGAAGTTGTCGAGGACGTTGTACGTCATTACGCCGCCTCCCGTTGATTTAAAACGCGCCCGTGGGTCGTAAAGGTATACAGGCTGACGCACCCGTTGATTGAAAACGCTGCTCTGGGTCGTATTAATGGGTCGGAAAACGAGGAAAACAATCGACCTATTTGGTCGTATTAGTTGGAGGACTTGTTGTGTAGTGCGTAAGGCAATATCTCATTTGAGTGAGGGGCACCAGCCCTTCATGCAGGTCACTCTCTGTGAGAATAGTTCATATTTTCCCTCCAGTTTGGAGACAGATTATTTTATCATATGTTAGTTCAGCAGTGTCAACCAATCCTCTAATCCTAGAGTTATCGAGACGCATTAGCGACACCAGGGGTATTGTTTTTCGCAGCAACGATGATGCATAATACCATGACAAAAGCCATTATTGAAACAAGTAAACTATTAGAAGTGCTAATGGGAAATGTTTTGTGAATATGCATTTATGCCATCAGAAAGCCATACATCATATGATATTTTTGTACGCCTTGTGGGTACACGGAGAATTTATATTTATTTAATGCAACGTTGTGGGATTTCCATGTCCTGTTCATAATACGGTAATCATTACAATATTAATTGAGCATTTTATGCTCAAAGGAGGGAGTGTCATGATTATACAGATATGTTGATTTCAGTGACGTTGTAGTTAATAAATAATAACATGTAGTCAACAATAGGTCATAAAACAACAAGAGGTATGCCGAAGCTTGGGCCTTCTCCAAGGAGGGAGTGGTCCAGTTTTAGATATTAGACAAATAGAAGTGGATGAATATGTCAGAACTCTGAGTAATATTATGCAAGTTTTGTCTACACAGCAGGCTAGGAAAACTACAGAGATACCAGACGAGACACCAGAAGAGACTCCTGTTCGGCCAGGTGATTGGGTGAGGGTGAAGGTTCACAAAAGACAGTGGGCTCATCCCCGGTGGACGGAAGCGTGAAAGGTTGTAACAAACTTCACACGCGCTCCGGTTTAAAGGTAAAGAAAAAGGAGCAAATTGACACCACCTCACACATTGTCACCCTTCACTGGCGACTTCCAGAACATTATTGGGAGTTAGGACTGATTTGGCAGAGCTGGAACAAAACAATAAATAGAAATAAGATAAAGATAGAAACAGCTCAAAAGACAAATTGTCTATAGATTTTTATAGATTGTACATTAATGTGAAAACCTATTTTTTTGTTTTACATCTGAAAAAGCGTCCAATTTTTTGTATGTTATTTTTGGACTCATTATTTAAATTCTGTAACGGACACAACCAGGGATAAAATAGAGATGATGACGAGAACAAAGCCAAACCAATTGTGGGGTCCCCTAGGGATAAGAGTCAGAATAGCATTGTTGATTGTGCTCATTACACTTGGCACCTTGTTGGTTGGATGGGGAGTACAATATCAAGTAAAACATGGAACCATTAGTTCACTCATAGAGAATGCCCACATCACTAACAAGACTCCAGCTGAGTTTCACAGACTTTCACTTATCCTCAGAGCCAAAAGATCAGCTGAGCAACAAGAGGAGGAGTTAGAAATACTCGTTCCCAAACAAGAGGCGGTTATAATCAAGATGATTCACCCCCCTATATGCAGTTCTTGTATCAAATGATGAGATGGGTTTAAGTGATCGGGATATGTAAGTGATGGGGATTTACAGATTAGGGGAATCTCTAAATACACTGGATCCATGTTTTAGTCTGTACCAGAAACACCCCCTGTTAAGTTTATGAACAACCGACCGGTGACCTGAGTAGAATTATTGAAAATGATTACAGTTGAAACAGGCTACTAACCCAAAAGTACAGCTTTGTACGTACAAACTCTATGAACAAAATTTCCTAGCAGACAGTGGCGACATTGCAGATATGTACAGTCACCAAAGTTACTTATGTTCTAAATAACAGTGAGATTTAAAGTGATGGAGAAAATATGGAGACGTTCCTTTATAGTGTGTGAAATATGTGGTGCTTGAAGCATCTAGGTATTTAAATGTATGGAAGAAAGTGGTTTACTGAAAGAGTTAATTGGAGTAAACATGTTACAGTGGGTGAAAACAATGTTTAGGGATATGGTACAATTATTAGAAAACATTAACTGGGCTTAGATGACATTTAACATCAAAGAAAGATAGTATGGTTAGGAAAATAGAGTGGGAAAGATTGGATTTATTTTACCTCAGTGTGTTAACTATAGATAATGCGTCCCGAGATCTCTCTCTCTCTATCTCCGCCTGTCAGAACGCTACGACCCCAACTTCCAAGCAGACAAAAGACCTCACCACGGAAGACTCCTCCTCCTCCATCGAACAGACAGAGAAGCAGAGCTGAACCAACAATGACAAGACTTTATCCAGAACCATCTCCACCTGAGGAATCCAGAACTACAGGTGAAATAAAAGGCACACTCTCATCGGTCCCCCACAGGACATGAAGTTCCAAGCTGAGCCACAAGATTTGGACACAAGAGCAGAGTGTGGGACATGAGAGCAGAATACACCCTCCATGCAACAAAGTAGAGACTGTAAAGGAGGAGATGAAAAGCAAAGCAGATGGGACACTGAAAAGAGTTACAGCGGAAGGATCCAAGCGCAGATGGACTGAGGAGAAGGTGAACGGAGGAGAAGACAGGCCGGAGGAGTTGGCATGGTCCGGCAGAACGTGAGGGGGTCGTGGCTTGACAACCAGAGGGGGAGAGAAGGAAAACGGGAGTGAGTGAGTTTACACATAAACACACTTATTCACCAACGAGAAATACGTAAAGAAAAAGGTTTATTAGCCATGAATTAATCAATTGGTGAATTTATAAAGTAAGAAAGAGGAAACTATTAAATAACCTTAAAACACACTGAGGGTAGAACATATTATTCAATCTTTTCATCATATGAACAAATTATTCTTTAAGAGTTTTTTTATTCATGTGTGAATTTGGGTAAGATTTAATTTGTTACAGTATAGACCTACAGTTTAAAGGGATGGTTTTAGTAACCACTCTATAAAAGCAGACAAATCTTTATTTGTATGGAAAATGTTAAAGGTAGAGCTAGTACCAAGCCAAAGATAGTATTCCAATCTAGAGTATTGATATCTCCATTGTAGCATGGTTATTACCTCAGGAGGGAAGATTAAGGTGGAAATAACAGTTGTTTTTTGTCCAAGATGTAGAGTTTTAAAAAGACAAAAGAGAGATTGCACATTTTAATTAAAAAAAAACTAATATAATTGGGAGTAATACATGGGGGGCCTTGGATCACTCATTGTGATGGTGCATATTTTACAACAAATATCGTTCAGGGAGAAGGGGTCGCTCGATCCACCCTGCAGATGTTTTAAATCTTACTTGCAGCTTCAGAGGGAGCGCACGGCACCAGAGTATGAGTTTTAAAAGACAAGCGCCACCAGCTCCTAAAGGTCATCCATTCAATCAGTGATGACCTGACTTTTAGAGATGTTATTTAAAGGAGAAACATATCTGCCATAGGTGTAAATTTCTGAATTGAACTGCAAACCATTAATGAAATGACTTCTGTTTTAAAGTTCTTGTTAAAGGAGGGAGTAATTATCACATGCTCTAGCACCCAAGGTTCCACACACTGTTCAATGGGTTAGCATAGCTATTTAAGTAGACAAGAATTGAAAATAAATTAGTATAATGAGTTATTGATATTCCACTGGTTCTCACACCATTTCAGGGACTTTATCACTGCATTAGAACAGACCACCCAAAGGTAATGAGAAGGAACTTTTAAGTGATGAAACTCTACAACTGTTGTAACTGACCAAAATCTTCTCCCAGAAATGACTGTCTAGAATGCCGTACCCCAGAGTAGAACGTACCGATTGATCACGACGGCCCCTTCTAGAGAACATATTACTTTCATACCTTAAATGGTATGAAAGGAGGGAGGGTAAATTTCTCATGAGGAGATAATTACAAATGCTAGCAGAACAAGACGACCAACCCCCGTATTCAGATGTTGATGACAATGATGAGTTAGTTTAAATGATATGGATGTTCGGAGATGAGATTGATCAATGAATGTCCAGCTGATGTGATTCTTTACATTATGAAATCATGTGAAGAAGTGAGCAAAATAAAATGCTAAAATGGAGTGAATCCATTTCAATTTACTTTACACTATTCCAAGATAGTTTATTTTTATTTTTCAATTTACTTTGCCAATCCAAGATATTTTATTTGATTCTTTATTACTTTATACTATTCTAATATGGTGGATCTCATGTTGTAAAAATCATTGCTATTCTAAAATGGTTTGTTTCTTTTCACTTTGTAAAAACAAGTGCCTTAACACTGAGCGTGGTATGAGAACGGTTTCTGTGAAAGGAGGGACGAAGAAATGTTCTGATACCAAGCCATTGCTGCTATTTTGAAGAATGATATTGAATGTAAACACTAGAAGTTATGCACAAGGGAAAACTTTTATGTTTGAACACAGACAAGAATTTATTTTGTATTTTTGTAAAGCCGGCTGTAAAACCATTCCATTTGATTGTATGTTTGTTAATATGAGATATGTAATATGCAAAGTTCAGATGAAGAACTCATTGATTTCAGTATTATACACACCTTTTAGGTGTGTAAGGAGGGACTGTTAGAAATTAAAATCAATGTTTTAATGGAGAAATGTAGTTTAAACATGCCGTCAGTTTGAATGCTCTTTTATACTGAAAAACCAGAAATTCTTATGCACAAGCAGTTAAGCTTTTATTCTGAAAATCCTTTATCTACGGTTAGCATTTAGCATGTGGCTAATATACGATTTCCTAAAGAGGTGAATTTAGTAGCGAAATGATATGGAGTGGTGCAAACCGAAGCCTACTGATTTAACTCTACAACTATAGATGTTGAGATACTACCATGCTGAATATTAAATGAAGGTACAGTTTATTTGAATACATTATTGTTTACAGACGAGAGTAGCATGTGACAACATCCGGAATGACCGGAAACCAAACGAGCCGAGAGGTATTGTTTAGAGTATTGATTACAGCGTTTAGAATGTGTTAAATGAAAAGTGATGAAAGAGAATATGAGGAGAAAAGGCGTGTTAAGCATATATTGAATGTGAAAAGAACCAATCCTCTGTTTAAATGCAATAACGGACATTGGAGACGAGGCGAGCCGGCTGGCGGGGAGGAGCCAGCAGAGGATATATATCAGCACCGGAGGAGAGATCGGCCTCTGCTCTTCCCTAACGAGGAGCGGATCACAGCTGTTTGTCTAACTGAACAATATCATGCTTGTGACCAACCCGCGCCTTTTTTAATTAAAGTACCCAATTGAACTTTCACAGAGACTCCATTTAGTCTCCTTTTAAAGCTTCTCTCCTGGACGGGAGAATAACGAACACAGTTAACAGCATGCAACGCAGCCCCGCTCTCTTTATCTCCAGGTGACTTTCTGCCGCTTTCCTCCGTGGTGCAGTGCTGATCGTTTCACCACAGAGGAATAAAGCACTTCACTAATTGCAGTACCCATAAGGAGCTGTACAAATGCCGCAGTTTTTGCGTGGCTGTGTATTTAGTTGAAAGCCCAGTGGCGATCTGCTCATCTGTTATCGAAATAATACGCTACAAAGGGGCGGACTGGCCATCTGTGTGTTGAATTTTCTTGTCGGCTCCCAGACCGTAGTCGAGGAGGGCAGAATCAACAAGCTTCAGGTTCAATAACCAACTTTAACTTAAATGACTGGAGAGAGGCGAGCTCTTCTTGGGAGGCCGTTGCATTTATTTAGCTGTTCTTCTGTTTCACAAAATACATCACAGACCTCTGTTTTTCCGCTTCTTCGTTTCACTTCCATGAGCCTAATATCCTAACATGTGTGCTCTGGAGAATCACAGAACGGACGATCGTCCTTATTATTATGCCGTTTAAACCAATTATTTAAAGGTGTTTGTTAAATTCGGCATCATGTAACTTGCGCTGACAGGTCCACACACTGCTTCCCCGCCCTCCTGCTGATAGTTCAAGAGCGTCCAACACCTCAACCCCCCCCCCCCCCCCTCCCGTTGATAATTCTCGATCGTTGACACCTATGGTTGGCACGCTGATAACAATTTTTTTTTTAAATGGCACTTCATATCAAAAAGGTTGCCGACCCCTGATCTAGTGTATTCATACCCCTCCTCACTGTTTATTCATCATTCAATTCATTCTATATTTTATTCTGTACACTGTAAAAAAAAAAAAAAAAAAAAAAGGTTTTTTCACAGAAATGTACTGTATTATTTTACAGACCTTTCTTGTTTTTCTATATTAAGTGTAAATACCATAAAAATACAGTAAATTACTTTTATTTAAAATAAATAAAGGTTTTATTATGTTTATTTGTTTTGACGAGAAATTATCGTTTTTTTTACAGGATAATTCCATTGTTTAATTGTCTTGAATGTTAAATTACATTGAATTCTATGTAAAAACATATAAAATACACATAATTTTACTGCATGTAAAATGAAGGCTGTCATAGTATTGTTAACTGACTACAAGGGGAGTTGTCATATACGTTACGGAATGTTTACGAAAGTTACAGTAAGTGGGAGGGGCACGAGAGGTAGTCTAGGTTGGAATTGATGAACCACCGGAGGAGGCAATAAAGCGTGCTGTTAAATAACCAACTGTTCCGTTGTCTGTTAATATCCAAGATATTACATGGTGTCAGAAGTGGTCGGGATGGCAAAGTTTCAACCACCAGAGAGTTTTTGTTTCGAGAAACCCGCCGAATGGTCAGACTGGAAGAAACGGTTTACACGCTACAGGACAGCTACTAAGTTGGACAAAGAAGAAGGTCCAGTTCAAGTAAGCACGCTGGTGTATGCGCTCGGGAAGGAAGCAGAGAATATTCTCAGCTCTTTTACCTACGGGGAAGAGGAAAGGGAGTCGCAGTATGATGTTGTACTGGCGAAATGTGACGCATATTTCATCCCGAGACGCAATGTTATACATGAACGGGCATGTTTCAACCAGAGAATGCAGCGCGCGGGAGAGTGCGCAGAGACATTCATCCGCGCACTATATGAGCTGTCGGAACATTGCAACTTCGGAACGGCTCGTGAGGAAAATATAAGAGACAGAATCGTGGTGGGAATTCTAGACAAGGATCTTTCTCAGAGGCTACAGCTGATCCCTAACCTCACTCTGGAGATGACGGTACAAGAGGCGCGTCAATCAGAGGAGGTAAAAGCTCAAGTTAACCAGCAACGGGAGCGGGCTTACGCCGTGCAGGAAGTAGCACAACGGCATAGCAGAGGTGCAACACAGAAGTGGCGGCACCCACAGAGAGAGAGGCGCCAGGAGACAGAGAGTGAGAATGACCACAGGAAGTGCTGGCGGTGCGGCAAAATGCCACACAGCCAGCAGGATGACTGCCCAGCAAGGAGGTCTACTTGCAATAATTGTGGGAAAAGTGGACACTGGGAAAGGGTGTGCAAGAGCAAGCAGGTGAGAGAAGTGACTGAGGGTGAGGGATCAGAAGATGGACAGTATTATTATCTGGGCTCAGTTAATAGCATGCCTCTTAATGATAATGAATGGACAGTCACATTAGAGATTGGCAGCTCACCTGTAGAATTTAAAATAGATACTGGAGCCGATTGTAGTATCATAAGCGAAACTGTGTGCAAAACACTGGAGCCAAAAAGGGTTCTACAGAGGCCAAAGAAGGTGCTGAGTGGTCCCGGGGGTGGATTGAACTGTTTAGGGCAGTTTATAACTCAGACCAGCTACAAGGGAAAAACATACACATGCAGGCTCTATGTCATTAGAGGGCAGAGTGTGAATAACCTACTCAGCAGGCCAGTGGGCAAGGTCAACCGCAGTGAACAGGAGTTTGGCCTACTGAAAACACAGCCTGTGAAGATAGCTCTAAAGGACAATACCCAGCCCTATGCAGTATGCACAGCATGCCGGGTCCCCATACCGCTCCTGGGTGCAGTGAAAGAGGAGTTGGAGAGGATGGAAGCCAACGACATCATTGAAGCCGTGACTGACCCAACAGAGTGGTGCGCACCCATGGTGCCAGTCCAGAAAAAGTCTGGAAAAGCACGCATCTGTGTGGACTTAAAGAAGCTTAATAAGGCTGTCAAAAGGGAGAGATTCATCTTGCTGACTTCAGAGGGGATGATAGCTCAGCTCAGCGGCTCCACAGTCTTCTCATCACTTGACGCAGTATCAGGGTTCTGGCAGATCCCACTGGACAAAGACAGCCAGAGGTTGACCACCTTCATCACGCCGTACGGAAGGTACTGTTTTAAACGTCTTCCCTTTGGGATAAGCAGCGCACCTGAGATATTTCAGAGGAAGATGGTGGAGACGCTGGAAGGGCTGGATGGCGTCGCCGTCTACATGGACGACATCATCATCCATGGCAGCAACACCAGCGAACATGATGAGCGGCTGCAGAAGGTTCTGGATCGGCTGGAGTCTGCAGGCCTGAAGCTGAACAATGAGAAGTGTGTGCTGAGAAAGGAGGAGCTGCACTTCCTGGGTCAGGTGATCAACAAAGATGGTGTACGACCCGACCCAGCCAAAGTGTCTACAGTCTGCAAACTTGAACCACCATAAAACGTGCAGGAACTAAAGAGAGCACTCGGCATGATCAACTACCTGGGGAAATATATTCCAGACCTCGCCACAGTGGGCCAGCCACTATATGCACTGTTAAAAGCAGACTCAGTGTGGATGTGGGATCCGGCGCAACAAGCAGCCTTTGAGCGAGTTAAAGAGCTCCTTACAACGTCACATACCCTGGTGTACTATGATGTTAACAGGAGCACAGGGGTCTCAGCAGACGCAAGCAGTTATGGGATAGGCGGTGTCCTGCTGCAGCTCCATGGCGAGGACTGGAGACCGGTAGCATACTGCTCAAGGCGACTGAGCGACGCTGAAACCAGGTACGCTCAGATAGAGAAGGAGTGCCTGGCGAGCGTGTGGGTGTGTGAGAGGTTTCAGATGTATCTCTACGGCCTACCAGCATTCAAACTGATTACGGATCACAAACCCCTCATCCCACTGATGAACTCCAGGGATCTCGACAATGTGCCACTCCGCTGCCAGCGACTCCTCATGCGGTTGATGAGGTTCAACCCAGAGGCTGAGTATGTGCCGGGGAAAACCCTGGTGGTGGCAGACACACTGTCCAGGGGCCCACCGGAAGACAAGGGGCTCAGTAGAGACACAGACATGGAGTGTTACGTAGCAGCTGTGATGAGCAGCATTCCAGCATCGCCGAAAAAGATAGACAGCATCCGCGCGGAGACGGCAGCGGACGAGCTGCTCCAAGAAGTGATCAGGTACATACAAGAGGGGTGGCCTGAACACCTAGCACACATAAACACCTGTGTTAGGGAGTACTTTCCCGTTAGGAACAAACTGTCTATGCATGATGGGGTAGTGACCAGAGGGAGTAGAATAGTGATACCAGGGAGATTGAGGTCAGAGATACTAGAACGCATACATGAGGGCCATCAAGGTCTTAACAAGTGCAGAGACAGGGCCAACACTTCGGTGTGGTGGCCTGGCATAGCCACACAGATCACACACAAAGTCGAGAACTGCATGTACTGTCGTGAGCAGAGGAGAGCACAGAACAGAGAGCCTCTCCTGTCAACACCTCTCCCAGACAGATGATATTGTTAAAGAAAAGATATCTAAGTTATTGATATGTGTTGAATTGTTAAAGAAAATATATCTAAGTTATTGATATGTGTTGATATTGTTAAAAGGGAGATGTCATAGTATTGTTAACTGACTACAAGGGGAGTTGTCATATACGTTACGGCATGTTTACGACAGTTACAGTAAGTGGGAGGGGCGCGAGAGGTAGTCTAGGTTGGGATTGATGAACCACCGGAGGAGGCAATAAAGCGTGCTGATAAATAACCAACTGTTCCGTTGTCTGTTAATATCCAAGATATTACAAAGGCAACTTTCTTTTTTTTGTTGCATTAAAACCTTAAATTTAATGTAACAAAATGTTAAAAAACAAAAATAACTGTATTCTGTACTGTTGTAGAATACAAAGAAATCTTATTATAAAACATCTCTAAAATGTTAAATACATGCATACATCTTCACAAAAAATGTAATATATTGCAGAAATACCCAAAAATAATGGTGTGTAAATGAAGTAGTTTTCATAGTATAATAAAATAGTTAACTGTAAAAAAAAAGTGTCAAATAAAAAAAACGTAAAATGTACGTAAAAATCTACGGCACTTGAAATAGAATCCAGCCATACAACGGCAGACAAGACAAGCAGGATTGGAATGAGTCCACAACACTCCTGATTGGTTGATATAAACGTCATCGAAAAAACCTGCCAATGAGCACTATCCGCGCCTTTCAATCCAATTTCAAACTTCCACGTCAGTTTGAGCGGCTCTCCTGCGGAGCTACAGCTGTCTGTATGTCTGCTCACAAGTTTATGGACAAATATCGGGATAGTTTTACATCTACACGTTAAATATGAGCATCGGGACGTCAACAGAGAACAGAAGACTTGAGATCTGGTGAGTCCTGCAACTTTAATGGAGTTGAATTGAATTGATTTATTTAAAACAATGGACAGTGTACATTAATCAACATATTAAAAACATGTAAAAGTACTCAAATTAGCCAAAAGGCTAGTTTTCATCGATAGTCCCTTTGCCAGATGGTGATAGACATCCTAAAAGCAATAATAAAAAATACCACAACATTGTTATACCATTGTACATATTTACAATAGATGACATCACTGAATACAGATAAAAGCAAGTCATGATGATAAATAAATAAATAAAACATTTACAATACATACATACACACACCTACACCCACACATCAGTGCTGACACTGTTGGTTTTCAATGAGCCACTTTTTAATACTGTGCTTGAATGTGTAGTAGGATTTTCTTATTGGCTGTGGTATTGAATTCCATTGATGAGATGCATGGAATGAAAAGACAGCCTGGCTGAATGTGCTTTTCCTAAATAGAGAACTGCAGTTACGCGTCATAAAACCCGGAAGTAAGTTAGCATTTTTAGCATTCCGGTTCCTTCGTCAAAAAACAATGCATTTTCTCCATAGGGTTTTTGGAAAATAGCTCGAAATAAGGTCTGTGGTTAACACAAATTTAAGAGATAAATCACGTTTTGTTCTACGACATTAAATACATCAGCAGTGACCCCACTGGTGATTTTTGAAGAGTTTACGTGTCTGAAAAACGATGGTTGTTACCGAGTGACTGAATAGGACTACAGAAATTGTCGAGGCCGTTGTACATCATTACGGCGAACACGTAAACACTTTGTTTTCCCCCGTGTTCTGCTTGAAAGCAATTACCTGCCTATCTCTAGTATCTGTAGTATCTGTATATCTATATATCTATATCTGACCATTAGAATCTGTATTTTTTTTTAACACCGTAGTTTTACAAATTATAGAATAATTAATTACCAGTGTTTTCCAATTTTACTCGGCAGTTCGTTTCGTTAGCTAACGTTAGCTAAAGCTAGCGCTACTAGCACTGGCGGCACATATCAGACCCGGGCCGGGGAGCGCGGCCATATGACCGGGCCCTTTAAACCCAATAAAGCTTGACAAAAATATCGGGAGTCCGGGGTGGTAATCTGACGCTCGTGCGTAAAAAGTCGCTCGGTCAGTAAGATTACAATTTAAAACAATGTTTGAAAGAAAAGTAACTAAAGAAAAGGTGTAATATTTAAGATTTCGTTTCTGCAAAGGGTATAGAAACGAAATATATATCAGAGATAATAATGATATAACATGCCATAAAGTCCAACAAACCACAAGGACAACGAAAACATAGCATAATAAAATGACTACATTTCTGACACACCATTCACCATGGACAGCCAGCCGCCACCATGAGAGCAGAGCAGTGTAAAATTGGCACAGCGGCCCATACATTCACGTACAAGTAGGCTACTGTACAAATTAAATTTGAAGTGTACTCACCACTACTTGAAGGGCACTCGGCGAGCCTGTTTGTAGATGTAGGTGCATTAATAAACAAGGCAAATCAGGCTGTGTCTCAACGCCGTGTATTCACATTAAGCAGGTAATCATACAACTGGGGTAGAGTCACGTGAGGCAGATATATATATAATACAGGCACAATACGTCCACAGGGTGGAGCTGCAACCTAGCCTAAACCATTCTGTAACATCTCCCTTCCTTTTGTTAAGTAACAACACAGGATCAATACTGCCATTAAACTGTTGACCTTTAAACAGAACATTAATCAAATGATTTCAACAACAAATAGTGCACCTAGCAAAGACACTTCAATAATAGCTGGATCAGAACACATCAGCAATAAACTCAGAACAATCAATCACATTTGTTTTACAATCTCTCCACTTCCTTCCTTTTTTTTTTTCTTTTTTTAAATCTTTATCGTCCATGTGTGTTTGAGTGCGCACAGTCCAAGTGTGTGTGTGTGAGTGCGTGTGTGTGTCCTAGAGATCAAGTCTGTCAGGAGGTCTAATCAGCCGTCCGCTCCGGGAGAAGGCCCGGCCCTGTAACTCACGGCATGGTGTACCCCCAGTCTGCGGGGAAGACCGCGACGACCTCGGGGGTGATGGCCTTGGAGACTCCTCGGGGACGCAGACGACCTCTCTGGCGCTCCCCCCACTCGCAGGCTGCTCCGGGGCCGATTCTGGGAGAACTGACGGCTGGAGAAGGGCCGCCTCTGCTGGTCGAAGATCAACCCTGTTGCGCCGATACGTGGTCCCCTCCACACCGACCAGATAGGACCGGAGTCCCAACTGCTGAAGGCACACACCTCTCCTCCATCGGCCTGTCCTGTCTCCTGGGAGCGGCTTCATCCGTATGGGCTGGCCGACGTTCAGCTCCGGCAGATCCTTGGCAGATCTGTCATATGTCAGCTTTGCTGCTTGATGTTTCACTTTCAGCTTGTCAGGAACACCCGTGACGACCTGAGGCACCAGTAGCTGGTCGGCCACAGGGAGAAGGGTTCTCAGTCTCCACGACATAAGCCGCTGTGCTGGGCTGCAATGCATACCCTCAGTGGGCGTATTTCTCCAATGCAATATGGCCCTCCAGGGGTCCTCTTTGGCACGGTCTGCCCTTCTGCACAGGCTCTTTACAATTTTCACTGCTGACTCCGCTTTGCCATTAGCCTTTGGGTGCCTCGGTGAGGACATGACATGCTCAAAACCCCACTCTCTCGCAAACGCCCGGAACTCTCCACCGGCAAACTGGCCTCCACCATCAGAAATGGCCCTGTCTGGGACACCGTAGCGTGCAAACTGTGCCTTGCATCTACGGATCGTGGTGTCCGCTGATAGGTCAGGGAGCAGGTCGATCTCCCAAAAGTCAGAATAATGGTCCACCACGAGCAAGAAGTTCTGTGCTGCGTAGCTGTACAGATCCATGCTTACTAGCTGCCAGGGACGTGTGGGGAGCGGGTGTGACATCATAGTCTCTTTCTGTTGTTCGTGTGCATACTCATTGCACACAGAGCACTTTTGCACATAATCCTTGACTTCCCCTTGCATACCGGGCCAGTAAAGTGTATCACGGGCCTGCCTGTAGCACGCCTCGCCCCCCACGTGGTTGTAGTGGATCCGTCTCAGCATTTCCGGACGCATAGCTTTTGGAATGATGACGCGCTGACTCCTGAAGAGCACGCCATCCTGTGCACTTATCTCATCTCTGACGGCCCAGTAGTCCCTGACGGCTACAGGGGTCTCCTCTTTGTGTCCTGGCCATCCCTCCAGCACGACAGACTTAAGTTTTTGAAGACACACATCCTCCTCAGTGTGTGTCCGAATCTGTGCCAGGCGTTGGCTGCTGACATTTAAATAGTCTGCCTGCTGAATGGCCGCCGTGTCACACTGCTCCTGCTGCATGCTGCAGACCATTTCACGTTGGTACAGTGTGTCTGTTCTCTGTGGCGGGGTGGTGGCTCTGCTGAGCGTGTCACTTATGTACATCTCAGGGCCTGGCTTGTATACCACCACAAGGCAGTAGTTCTGAAGTGTGAGGAGCATGCTCTGAAGGCGCTTTGGCGCACTGAGGAGGGGCTTGGTGAAGATGGACACCAGCGGGCGGTGGTCGGTCTCTGCAGTCACATCACCCCTCCCATATAGATAGTAGTGGAAGCGTTGGCAGGCGAATACGATGCTCAGGCACTCCTTTTCAATCTGTGCATAATTTTGCTCTGTTTGGGTCAATGCCCGGGAGGCGAATGCGACAGGCTGTCCCCCTTGAAGCAAGCAGCAGCCCAGACCCGCCTGACTGGAGTCGCTCTGTACGGTGACTGGCTTGCGGACGTCATAGTACCTTAGGACTGGCACCGCCGTGACCAGTGCCTTGATTTCCTTCATGGCGGCATCATGTTTGGGCAGCCAGTGCCACATCACATCCTTGTCCAGCAGTCTCCTCAGCGTCTCACATACCGCTGACAAGCGTGGCATGAATCTGGACAGATAGTTCACAAATCCGACACACCGCTGGACCCCTTTTGCGTCTGTGGGGTTTGGCATGTCCAGCACCGCCCTCACTTTGTCAGGGTCAGCCTTGAGGCCCTCCGCGGACAGTATGTGGCCGTGGAAGCGGACCTCTTTCACTCGGAACTGCAGCTTTTTCAGGCCCAGTCTCAGCTTTACTTCCCTGCATCTGTCCATCAGAGCGATGAGGTTTGTGTCATGGTCGCGATTGGCCTCATCCTCTGTGTCCCCACAGCCGACTACAAGGATGTCATCAGCTATGGGCTCAATCCCTGTCAAGCCAGCCAGCAGCTCATGCTGCTTCCTTTGATACAGCACCGGGGCAACTGACACACCGAAAGGAAGTTTCAGCCAGCGTTTCCTACCCCACGGTGTCCAGAATGTTGTCATCAGGCTGCTTTCTTCATCCAAGCGGCACTGCAGGAATGCATCACGTGCATCCACCAGGGTGAATATACGTGCCTTTGGCAGCTTATACAACACGTCATCTAAAGTGGGCATAAGGTAGTGGGACCGTTTCAGAGCACGGTTGAGATGCTTCGGGTCAATGCATAGTCTCAATTTGTCTGGCTTTTTTACTATGACTAGATTGCTAATCCAGTCCGTGGGTTGAGTGACTGTGGTCAAGTGTCCCTCCTCTTCATATCGATCAAGCTGAGCCTTAACAGCTGCCTTGAGGGCCACTGGAACGTTCCTGGGAGCACACTGCACCGGTGTCACAGTGCTGTCCAGCTCAAAGTGAATATCACCAGGCAGAGACTCAACAGGGCTGGTGAACACGTCGTGGTAGGTGCTGACAAGACACTCCTTGGTCAGGTCTCCCTTCCTGCAGTGCTCCACCTTATTCAGCTCCTCAGGAATGGTGAAGCGTATCAGACCAAGTCTCTCACATGTCTCACCCGAAAGCAAGGGCCTCTGGCCAGTATGCACGATCTCAAAGTCCAGTCTGTGCGTCTTACCCCTAATGACGCATTGTGTGCTGTACACACCTAATGAGCTCATCCACTCACTGTTGTATAGTTTTAATCTGGTGAGACTCTTCAGAAGAGGCGTTCTAGACGCCAGTCTCGTCTTGTCCTTGATGCTCATCACATTGCAAGTGGCTCCAGAGTCGAGCTGGCACCTCTGAACCCCACTTTGCAGTGGCAGGTTGACAAACCACTTTTTACCTTGAGTGTTCACAGCCCCCACGCTCTCCGCTGTGTACACGTCTCTCTCATCGCTGTCCTCCAGTTCCCCTGGCAACGGGTCATCCACAGCATTCAACTGGCGTGCCTGCTGGCCTCTTTTCATGCATACTTTTGCAAAATGGTTAGCAGTGCCACACGAGCGGCACGATTTACCAAAAGCAGGGCACAGGTCCCGCCCACGCTTGTGCCGTGTGCCACAGTACTTGCATTCGCCAGCGTCTCTCATGCTCTGTGGTTGTGCAGATGTGTTGGTGGACTCGGATGGCCTGCTGGCAGACCTCCGTCCATATCGCTGTCCTTGTGTGGCATTAACGCTGTCTCCAGGTCCAGAGCTGCCCAGTGACATGGTTTTTAACTTGCTGTCCATGACCTCGGCTGCACGGCAAATTTTAATGGCCTCGTCCAATTTAAGGTCCTTTTCCCTTAGTAAACGACGTCTAGCACCCTCGTCAGTTATCCCGAGAACAAGCCTGTCCCTTATGAGTTCATCTTTTAAAGCTCCGTATTCACAAGAGGCAGCCTTTTCCCTCAGCCTGGTAGCAAACGCATCCAAGAGCTCTCCATCCTCTTGTTTAAGGTTGCCAAAAACGTACCTCTCAAAGATTACGTTCTTTGCGGGCGTGAAGTATTGCTCCAGTGCCACCAGTATATCACCCGCATCCTTTTGTTGGTCCGCGGTGAGTCCCAGGTTGTGTTTGTAAACATGGCAGCAGTCGTTCCCCATTAGCCTCCTTAGCGCAGCTGCTTGTACCGGCTTTTCTTTCACGCTGAGCCCGGTCGCAAGCAGATAATCCTCAAATTCTGCTCAAATGCTCACCCAGCTGCCGTGGATGTCCCCCGCCATCTTCATAGGCTCCGGAGGTTGGATGCTGGATGCCATTGTTCCAACGTGACGCTAATGCTAACAGGCTAACTGAAACTGCTAAACCTCACCAAAACAAATAAATGCACGCCGTCTCAGCGACGGACAGTAGCATGCAATCCACAGCTGGGTCCTATTTGAGCTTCTGACACCATGTTTGTAGATGTAGGTGCATTAATAAACAAGGCAAATCAGGCTGTGTCTCAACGCCGTGTATTCACATTAAGCAGGTAATCATACAACTGGGGTAGAGTCACGTGAGGCAGATATATATATAACACAGGCACAATACGTCCACAGGGTGGAGCTGCAACCTAGCCTAAACCATTCTGTAACAGAGCCTTGCGCTCCGCGAACTCGTCCACAATCCGCTTTATGTCCAATTTCTTGGCTCGGTCACTTTCGATGGACAGCAAGGCCAGTCCACTCAGTCTCTCCTGTCCCATCGTGCTCCTCAAATAGTTTTTGATGAGTTTTAATTTGGAGAAAGAGCGCTCGGCGGTTGCCACGGTGACAGGAAGAGTCAGAAATAAGATGAAGGCTGTGCAAACCTCACTGAATGTAGATGTTACTGCTGGGTTGTAAACAATAAGCATTTTTACCAGATCCGCGACAGATTTTAGTTTTTGTATTTGGTCCCTGAAACAGGTTCTGAAAGAAAGCAGCTGGCCAGGGAAGCTGGCGGCGATGTCCCGACCGTAGTGCTCTGTAAGCCGCTGGGCAGCTTGGTGTAAATCCTCATCCTTTGCTTGTAGTAATGTGTTGGGGTGAATTGCCTCAAACATGTTCACAGTTGGATTTAAGATGGTGAATCTTTGGGACAGTTGCTGGATGATTATATCGAGACATGCATTGAAAACGGTCACCCGAAAGTTGCTCTCTGCGTCAGTGAGGCAGCTGTCTTCAGAAAGTTAATCAAAGTGTCTCTTAACTCTCCTGGCCCTGGTTGTTTCAAACTGTGTTTGACTTCCCCATTTAGTAGCCAGGGCAAGAGTGGCGGACTTCTCCTCATCAAATTGTCCCCTATACTCCACCAAAACACTGATGGCATTTTGCAGTAGAGTAGATGCTTTGAGAATATCTGCGTCTTCTGCTTGCAGTAAATGTGAAGCACAATTTATGCTTTCCAAAATCTTGGTCTGCATGTTGACCAAAAATAGAAAGCTAAATTTGCTTATGGCATTCTTGAGTGCACTTGCTTCATTGCGCTCATCCTTTTTGTCACTGGTAAGGGATATTTTGACGAGGGCTTTTATAATGTCTCCATATCTGTGCCTTAACGCAACAAGTGCATCATGGCGAGATGACCAGCGAGTGGGACATAAGCGTTTTAATGTGATAGTTCTGCTCTCTGGCGTCATTAACTCACTGAGCAATGCCCATCGTTTGATACTGTGACCAACAAAGTTGTAGAGCGTCTCTACAGTGTCATAGAACTGCTTCACTCCAGGGACATTTTTAACAGAGTCGTTGAGTGCTAGGTTGAGATTATGAGCAGCGCAATGAACATAGTGGGCAAGGGGCTCCTTCTCGGCTATTCTTGCTTGCACGCCTGAATACACACCACTCATATTAGCCGCCCCATCATAGCCCTGTCCGCGACATTTAGACAGATCTAATCCGTTTTTCTCTATAGAACCAAGGATTTTGTTTTCAAGCTCTGAAGCTGATGAACCTTCAGTCACTTCAAAACCCAAAAAGACTTCATTGATCTGTATATCTGTTGCAATATCCATGTCGTTCTTAACAACAGTTATATAGCGGTAAACCTGACTCAACTGGTCTATCTTTGATACATCTTGCGTTGTGTCCATGATGACGGAATAAAATGGGGCTTCGTTTATTTCATCAATGATGTCAGCTTTCACACGTTGAGATAATATGTAAATAATCTCATCTTGAATCTGGTGACTGAGGTATTTCACTGACCCTTCTGGTCGGTTGATTAGCTCTTTCAAAACAGGGTCGTAGCGAGCCAATAATTCTATTATTGACAAAAAGTTGCCAGCTTTTCCCTGACCTAGAACCTCTCGATGGCCCCTGAATGCCAAGTTGCTTGAAGCTAGAGTGAGAGTTACATTAACAATGCGCTCCACGAGCTGTCTCCAAAATTAGGCGGCTTTACGCACATTCCTCTCCATGTCAGCGTCTATTGTGCCGTTGGTTTTCCACTGCTCATATACTACGCATGCACCAAGGTGTAATTGAGTGGATTCATGCCTCTCAATTTTAGTAGAAAGATGTTTCTAGTCTTTTATTCCGTTTACCCATGCATTGTTGTAGAACGGTGCCTTTCGGTTGGCAAAAAGCCAGCAAGGCTCACAGTAGCAGCAGTCCATTTTTGGGGAATAGCACTTCCAGCTACGTGGAAATTTCATCCCAACTTTAGTGGTGGAGGTGTAATAGCTTTCTGAAAAGCAACGGTTATCCTTGTCTTTGGGAAATGGACCTTTGGGTTTGCATGGGCCCATTTTAAGGATATATCTTTTGATATTGCCGTCCTCAATGTTTTCAAAATAGTTTGCCCGATCAGTCGGAAAACGCTCCAGAGGATAATTGCAGGACACATCATGATCCGTGGTCTGAGTTTCACCCGTAGGAGTAGCGTGAGGAGGAGACCTGTTGCTGCTTTCATTCCCAGTGTCCGGTACTTCTTCACCTTGCGGCGCAGCAGGTAAGGAGCCGGAGGGGGAGGGGTGCGGCTGGTCAAGCGTCAGGCCTGGCTCTCCTCTAGACGAGCAGCTAGCAGCTGCTGAGTCGTCCCTATTATTATTATTATTATTATTATTATTATTATTATTATTATTATTATTATTATCATCATCACTACAGCCGAGAGACAGAAAAGGAAATAAGATAGGCGGCCGAGCTACACGAAGTAACAACAACCATGATATCAACATTTACCACAAACTCACATTTTCTTGCTGACAGACGTGTGTGTCCGTGATTGTAGCCTACCTGTAAATCTGGCTAACCCTCACTAACGTTGTCGGCGGGCTGGGGCTCGGGGATGAAACACGGCTGGCAGTGGCAACAACTTCAGGTTCATCTCCCGCAGGAGGAGGAGTAGGGCGAAAAAAATATCCATCTACAGATGTAGCGATTCATTTCAGACAGTTTGAAACGCGAGGGCCGTGATTGGTACGTGATCTGCCCTCGCTCAAGGGAAAACCTCCAGCTTGACTTGAGACCGCCCCCGTGATAGATAAATGTAATTTATAATGAAGCCAGCTGCAATGGATCATTGATCCACCAGGGGGTGCAGTGGGGTTCCACACTGGAGCTCATGTGAAATAAAGTCAGATACAGTATGCTGGATGTAGAGCGGAACTTTGTTAAGATCCATATGTCACGGATATCATACTACTGTGCTAAATAAGAGACATGTAATCATTTAAAAAACATCACCATGTTGTTATTTAACAAAATAATTTTGTTATTCGAAAAAAACGAACGGGAGGAAATGCAGCCCGGCTCTCGATTTTTAATCCTAATTTAATCATCATCTTCCCCACGATCATTTATGTTTATGTTCGCCGAATTGACATGAAATCACTGACACATATGAATATACTGTATTCAACTTCATTAAAACGTTATTAACGTGCCTAAACTCAGTAATTCACCAAAAATATGTATATTTTAATGGAGTTTCGTCGGTCGATCAGGATCCCAAAGTGTAGCGGAGGGATCCTCATCTGGATGAAGGGTGTTATTTTCCCCATAAAGAACAAGTCGCTGCAAATTATCCCGCTTATTACATGGCCACATTCTCAACAAAGTAACGACATGACTCCCAATATTAATTGAAATGCTTTTATGGATTTAGAAAATGTTTTTATTGATTTAAAAAATAGTTGTATGTATTGATTTCAATTCACATGCATCCGCTAAGAAAAATAGTCCGTTGTTACAGTTTTTTAAACAGTCTGAATGAAACGGCAGCTCTCAGCTGTGTATTTACACAACTAATGGCCCATCAACCACAGCTCTCTCCCCCCCTCCACCCCTGATCTTTCTTCTCCAGCAGCTAAATTAACAGTAGGTTACTCTGAGTGACCATAGACTGTATGTGACAAGCTTACAGTTAGTGACGTAACAACACCATAAAAGCTGGTGGGTTGAAAGCAATACGGGAGGTAAAAATAACTACAATAATTGTGACTTATTTATTGTGGCTTTTATGTTTTTAGGTATAAAATGTTATGTAATTCAGGCTTATAGTTCACCCTTCTCTAAAAGCCTTCAACAATGACAATATTCATTGTAATTTAATAAATCCTTCCAACACACATTGTAAAAAATAGCCTACTGTAAGTTAAGAAATCATTTCAATATGTACATCTTCTGATGTAAAAACAATAACATTATAAATAGTAACATAGCTGAACATGGTATTGCACATTTAGCTTTGAGTGTTACTGACTTGAGATGTTTTTATTACATGAATTAAGGTGACTGAGGCTTTTTAACATACAGGGATGCAAAATCATCAGGTATGAAAAAGGTGACAAGGATCCGAGCCCCCGGCTCCCCCACCCCACGGAATGACAGAGGATTTTAGCAGTCAGAACAACTAAAGTAGCAGTGTTAATAATAACAGAAACGCCAAAGAGTCACATCTAATAGAAATATATAAAAGCATTTATTTTAAATTGTGGAGCAGTCAGTTTATAATTTTGGCAGCACTGTTGAGCATTTTGAAAATGTATTTTCATGCCTCTGTGCAAGGCTTAGTCTTTCTATCTTTATAGCCACATGGTGTAAAGTAACTAAGTTCATAAACTCAACAAGTACTATACTTGGGCACAATTTTGAGATACTTGTACTTTATTTAAGTATTTCAATGTTTTGCTGCTTTGTTCTTCTACTCCACTACAGTTCAGAGGTACATGGTGTACTTTGACTCCACTACATGTATTTAATACCTTTAGTTACTTCACAGATCTGGATTAATTAAGTGAAATATAATCAAGTGTTAAATCAGACTTTAGTTCCACCTGGAGTAAATCCACAAGCTACCCTGCAGTATACAAAGTCATTCAAACTAGCTGCACCTTTAGCAGCTTTGAGAACACTTTCATGATCAATCATTATAAAACATATCATATCTATTATTCTGAAATGGACCAATCTGCACAATGACTACTTTTACTGTCGCTACTTTCACTATATTTTGATGATAATACTTTTCTACTTTTACTTGAGGAACATTTTGAATGCAGGACTTTTACTGTAACAGAGTATTCCTACACTCTGGGACTATTACTTTTAGTCAAGTACAAGATCTGAGTACTTCTACTTTTACTCAAGTACAAGACCTGAGTACTTCTACTTTTACTCTAGTACAAGATCTGTGTGCTTCTACTTTTACTCAAGTACAAGACCTGAGTGCTTCTACTTTTACTCAAGTACAAGATTTGAGTACTTCTACTTTTACTCTAGTACAAGGTCTGTGTGCTTCTACTTTTACTCAAGTACAAGATTTGAGTACTTCTACTTTTACTCTAGTACAAGATCTGTGTGCTTCTACTTTTACTCAAGTACAAGATCTGAGTACTACTACTTTTACTCAAGTACAAGACCTGAGTACTTCTACTTTTACTCAAGTACAAGATCTGAGTACTTCTACTTTTACTCAAGTACAATCAGTGTTGAAAGTGTGCCGGTCCTACCTGGTCCTTAGTACCGGTAAGAGATTTCCAGGCGGTCCGGAGGACCAGGAAGAATTGACAGCTCCACCCGTGGAATTTATACTACGAAGGGCAGATATTTTGGTTTGGATTACTGGTCTGGGGGAAGCTCGCGAGTGTGTGTGTGTGTGTGTGTATACGTGTGTGTGTTTGTGTATTTTTGCGTTTGTGCGTATTGTGTTTGTGTCCCGGGGAAAACACTAACGAGAAACACCGGCTGCTGTTATGCCTGCTGTGACCTCAAGTTACTCCGTTCTCCGCTTGTAATTATGCCGTTACAAGCTTCTAAGTTGTATTTATCATCTGAATTTGCCGAAACAAGTTTCATATTCTGAAAGCCAAGACTTTGTTTATTTAAAATCAAACAAAACACCCGAACCCCGAAAAACTATTTTTTTACGCAAATCCGCGTTTATTTTGAAATGAGCCGTTGCGACTTCCGACTGATTTCGATAGAGCGGGTCACATATTAGCTTTTCCCCACTTGATCAGAACAGCGGGTGGAGAAAAGAATGGAGTGACTGAATGACAGCTAGAAAATTAGGCTACGTGATAATTAAAGCAAAAATGCAAACGACGACTCTTCAGATGTTTAAGAGAAAGGAGAGAGATGAAGAAACTCAGAATGTGCTTAAAATTTGAAAAACAACGCCCTCAGATGACACAGGTGATGATGCTTATTTAGCCCAGAGAATGGACATGAACATGGCCATGATGAATATAATAAGTTAGCTAACTAGCAAACTGTATATCTCTATATGGGGTGCCCAACCAGTCGATCCCCAGTCGATCTCGAGATGTCTAAAAGTAGAACAACAATATTCTGTTTTATCGTTAATGTTCTACAACAGGGGTGGCCCAACTTTGTGGCTCAGGGGCCACAATGATGTATCAATGTGACAGCCGGGCCGGGGGGCATTGTTTGGTTCCGTCTTGATTCATGTCGGGCTGAGGGTTGTTTTAATCTCATTCTCCCGCGCGCGGGGCGACGTCCACGCGCAGCTGCGACGACCGGGGAGGAAGGGACTTTTCGCGGCGCGCGCGGCGTGTGGACAGTGGGGGATAACATAAATAAAAATTGGATCGTTGTATTTTAGACTTTAAGGCTTTTTAAGATAAGCGCAGGAACCCTGGCTCATTTATACCAATATTGGACGGGCCACATTAAACACATCAACGGTCCGCATGTGGCCCGCGGGCCGTAGTTTGGCCACCTCCAGGCCCGGTTCTACGGGGGTGCATAAGGGTCCCAGTTGAATGTTAAGCACCCTCACTTGAAAAAGAGAAGGGAGTGAAAAATATTACATATACAATAACAATAATAATAATAATAATAATAGTAGTAGTAGTAGTAATATGAAGAAGAAGAAGAAGAATATAGTTGAAAATAAAATAAACTTTAATTGTGTTCAAATATTGTGGTCAAATAACTATAGTTAATAACCCCCCCCCCCCGTCAACGATTGCCGCCGTCTTGGTTCAAAAAAGGTTGGGCACCCCTGCTCTATATAGTCAATGGCTATCTTACTCAGAACACAACATGTACACAGCATACTATTTTAACATTAAATATTTTGCTTTGATATCTTCTATTTTAATCTGCACATTGTGGCATACATTTTATTTTATTAGTATTTTAATTTATGTAACCAATATTCTGAAAATTCAAAGAAAGACAGAGACTTGTACATTTTTGACTGTCTGCTGAATTTAGTTATACATCTTTATTCTAATTTATAACAGTTGAGGCCCAGAGGGAGGAAGAGGAGACTCAGCGAGAAGAAGTGGCAGCAGGTCCCTCAGAAGCCACCACAGGTGATGCTAGCCCTACTGCATACCCTTCTATATGGAAAGAAGAACAATATGAACAGTCCAAACATGAATGGATGGATGTATGCTCACAATGGAAGGCTAGGCTGTACCCCATGCCATGATGTGAAGGATCTCGGTGTCATGGCCTCCCGTGGTGTTAATATTACTATTCAGTGGGCTGATGGAAAGATAATCCCAGCTGGTCAATCAAGGGATGTCCAGCTTTCATCACTGCGCAAAAAAATCAGCGAACACGAGAACTCTGCAGCACATAATGAAGCAGTCAAGATTATTCAGACAGCAAATAAAGATATTCTTCTGAACATGAACGCGAGTAGTCAGGAGCCTGTGTTTGAGTCTACTGCCAAGGTATTCATGACAGCCTATTATGTGGCCAAGAACAACAAGCCTTTCACAGACTTTGAGATTCTGATTGACCTGCAGCATGCAAATTCTGCTGACTTGGGGCGTGTTTTGCATAGCAAAACTGTCTGTGTTGACATAATTGAGCATGTGTCATCACAGATGAAAAAGGAACTTCTAAAAAAGATAATAGAGACCAAGAGCAAAATCACAGTATTGGCTGATGAGTCAACCAGTGTTGGGCACAAATCAACACTAATTGTGTTCCTGAAGGCTAGTGTTGATGGAGACATGGAGCCCATTGCCTTTCCGTTGGACCTGGTTGAGCTGGATAGTATGTCTGCTGCTCATATCAAGGAACAGATTATGGGTTGCTTGCTTAAAAATGGCTTCACTGTTGAGTTGCTGAGAGAAATCCTCATTGGATTTTGCAGTGATGGGGCCAGTGTCATGCTGGGAGTGAAGTCAGGTGTTGGGAAGTTGCTCCAGGATGACTTCCCAGGCATCATACTATGGCACTGCCTTAATCACAGACTGGAGCTTGCTGTTGAACAGGCACTGGATGTGACAGGGGGAACAAAGGACTTCCAGGCATTCATGGACAGCCTATATTCATTATATTGCAGTCACCAAAAAACATGCGGCAGCTGAGTGAATTTGCTCACAACCTGGACATTGCCCTCAGGAGGATTGGAAAAGTGTTCAGTGTTCGCTGGGTAGCTTCTTCATGGAGGGCAGTCTCTGCAGTTTGGCAGTCTTATCCAGCCTTGGCACAACATTTCCGTGAGGCATCAGAGGATGATACAAGGGACAGCAGAGGGAGGGCCAAATTCAAAGGTCTGGTTTCTAAGTTGTGCTCCATCAACTTCCTGAAAAGTCTTGCACTGATGGCAGATGTTCTGACTGAACTTAAGAACTTGTCAGAAATTCTTCAGAACAGGAAGACCACACTCCCAAAGGCCCATGACATCATGACGACTTATGTCAAACGCATAGAAAGTTTCAATCGCTACCCAGGACAACATGCAGTTGATGCCAATCAGGCAGAGGAAGTGATGGAATTCAAGGGAGAGGATTTAAGAGTTGGCAGGTCTCCCATCATTGACTCTGCTCAGTTCATCCAAGCAGTGGCCGACAGTATGAAAGAAAGACTCTTCACAACCACAGCAAACAGAGCACAGGCCAGTGTTGCAGCCAACCGAAAAGAGGCTTATAACAGCCTTATCAATCAAATGGCAGTCCTCAACCCTGACAACTGGGACCATGACAATCCTCGATTTGGAGATAATGAGGTGAGGGCTTTGTGTGATGTCCTACATGTGAACCAACAATAGGCCCATCTTGGATTCACAGAATACAAGGCCAGTGGAGGAAGAAACATTCCCAACAAAATGAAGAAGTTGCTCATGGCAGTGGCACTGTCTCCAAGCAATGCTGACTGTGAACGGGGGTTCAGCACAATGAATAACATCATAACTGAGTATAGGAGCAAACTTACAACAAAAAATGCAGCAAATCTCCTCTTCATCAGCTCTGTGGGACCACCATGCAGACAGTGGGATCCACTGCCTTATGTGAAGACCTGGCTGGGCAAAGGAAGAAGAGCAGCCCACTCAACAAGCTGCATGGCTCGCCGGTACACAGAAGAGGAGAGCTACTTCAGCCCTCTGTGGAAAATGTGGAAAAGTGTGTAGTTTACCTCCCTCAACATGCCTTGCTAATGGTCTGTTAAGTTTTGACACAAGTTGTATGCACAATTGAAAATAAATAATTGACTATACATATTGTCAAGTGTTTCTAATTTCTACCCCATAAAGACATTAACAATTTGAAGTTTGTGTTCAGTGATGCATGAAGCTGGGGGCGGGAGGAGAACAATATGAACCAATGAAGGTCGGGGTAGCATTATAGTACCTGCAAGAAATTCAAACCACTTTCACCCCTGAGTACAATATATATAGGGGAGACCAGGGATAGTTGCAACACTTTTGGGGCTTTTCCCCAATAAGTAAAAAACCATTTACAATTGGATAGCCATTTTGCTATATTATGCATTATCAATATGTCAGCTACTGAAACAATGTCTTTAAGATGTTTTTATGGAATAAGTACAGGTTGGAAAATGTATTTTTAAAAAAAAACTCAACTGTTACAACCGTCCTTGTGTACAGGGACAGTTGTAACCCATGCAGGCACAGTTGTAACATCTTAATAACGGTTACCCTTTTTCACACTATATGACAAAAAAATAGGGAAAGCTGTCAAATTCTAAGGCAACAAGATTTTAATGGGATTTCACACATCCTCCAACAAACAATGAAAAATGAACAGAACTTGAACAGAACTTAAAACAGAACACCAGAATTAATCAGATTCACAGTTGTGGCAGGTGTAAAAGGCACTTCCATCTGTGCAGTCCTTGTGTGCCCAGGCTTTACAGGAGCAACACTGCAGCCACATCTCCTTGGACCTGGAGTAGCTCTCCAGGCACACAATGCAGTATTGGGCCTCATCTTCATCAGATGAGGCCTGCATCTTCTGCTTCTTGTTGGGTATGGTTTTTTGGCCGAAATTGATTTTTGTCTTCGCTTTAGACTTCTTTGCGTTAGATCTTTTTTTCTCAGCCTCGAGTTGATCTTTCATCGGAGTGTCTGTGAGGACAGCGGTTTCTCTTCTTTTTCTCCCCTTTGTGGTCTGCTTCCTTGGTCCAGCTTTTGGATGTGGACGGATGGACAAGGGTGAGAAAGGCGTTGCAGAGGATGATGTCCCAGGCTCCACACATGGCCTGACAGGGGATGAGGCTGCGAGTAGAGGAGAGGAGGCTGTGAGTGGAGGAGAGGAGGCTGCGAGTGGAGGAGAGGAGGCTGCGAGTGTAAGAGAGGAGGCTGCGAGTGGAGGAGAGGATGCCACAGTTGGTGTTGGAGCTGCACTGGTAGAAGGTTCTGGTGGTGGGCGGTCTGTGACTTGGGATGGAGCAAAGTCGATATCATTGAAAATGTCTCTATTAAAAGGCCAAATTCCAGTGCACGCGAACCCTGCCTGGATATTTGATGGCGTTGCAGCCAGAGGAAGGGCACTTTTCACAATGCCCGGCAGATCGTAAATGGTCATTGTGGTTCCTGGATGAGTCTTCATCCAATTGTCACAGCGGCTGTTGATGTGCCTCTTCAGTGGCCCATATACAGTGCGATCTAAGGGCTGTAGTTTGTGAGAACAGTGGGGAGGAAAAGAGAGGAGGATGATCCCATGGCTCCTGCAAAAATTAATCCCCTCCACAGAAAGGTGGGAGGAGTGATTGTCCAGAATCAGCAGCACCTTTGACTCCTGTGAGCTCTTGGTATGGCTCTGGAAGTGCTTGAGGAAGACCAAAAAGTCTTCCTCTTGCATCCACCCAGACCCATTTGCTCTGCCAATACAGCCAGGAGGGCCATTGCTGGTGAAGAAGAGATGAAACTTCTTCCGGGGGAATATCATCATTGGGGGGATGGAATTCCCCAATGCATTTACAGCACATGCAAGTGTGACGAGAGTGCCCCGCTCTGCAGATGTCACACTGCCGACTTGTTTCGTCCCTTTTCTGGCAACAATCTTCCCAGGGTTTTGGACAGTTGTGACTCCGGTTTCGTCCATATTCCAAATTTCCTGTGTGACAAACTCATGCTTCGTCAGGACTGCAGACAGGTTGTCAAAAAACTTTTTCACATTTGTTCGGTTGAAGCTTGTAGCCCGTGAGAGACTGGTAGCCTGAGGTCTGCGTATGGAGAGGGTAGGGTGCCGCTTCAAAAACGATGTGAGCCAGTCAGCTCCGGCCATCTCTTTCTCTGCCCAGGTTTGAGGGAAGTTGCAGTTGTAGTTCTTTGCCAATTCATAGGCAAACTTCCGCACCTAAAATGAATATACATTGGAAAATATTTCACTTGTCTGTTCACTATAGGCCTCAATATATTTGATCACTTACTTTTCTTTTGTTCAGTAGCCTATAGATAGCCTATTCTACCTTAATTATGACCTACCTCCTTTGAGCTGAGACCATAATATAGATCAGCTGCCTCCATCAGGTAGTCTCTCAATAGCATCTCCTGCTCTGTTGAGAACACCTTCTTTGGAGTCCAGTAGCCTACTCTTGGGGGTGTGTGTGATCCCTGACTCTCCAACCTCAGCCTCTTCTTATGGAACCGGTACAGGGTGACATGGCATATATCCAGGGACTTTGCCACTTCCCTGAATGATTTGCCATCCTGAACTTCACCTGAGGCCACCTGCAGCAGAGCAAGTGGCACTCCCCTGTCGGTCTTCCTCTGTCTGATACTTGGCATACTGTAAACACACACACACACTTTATGCCTACTGTACAGTATTTAATTCTGTTTATTTTTACAGGGACAATGCACACCAATCAATGCTTGAATGAACAATTGATCATTCAAGCAAATGAGCCATCATTGTAAATGTGCCATGTTACAACCGTCCCGTTACAACCGTCCCAGAACCACCAGTCTTGCTTCACCCCCTGTGAACCTGCCTGATTGCTGGCTTGACCCATATTTAGCTAGCTATATTTGTAGCTTACAAAACAGTTATTCTAATAATACTAGTTTGGATTCCTAGACATTTTGAACTCAAGACAGTATCCAAAAAATACCTCATATCATTTTAGTTAATATTTGACCTCAGAAACACACTTTTGCTGATAACTTACGTGAGATATTCAAACGTGGCTCCTTTTTATTTCGGCGATCTTACCATCTAACTGCGCATGTGCAGAGTGAGTGTCATCACTCTAGCTTGTTTATGATTGGAGATATTGAGGGTGTTACAACCAACCCGTGTTTCAACTGTACCGGGTCTCCCCTACTTATACCACCTCTGTTTATAGCCTATGAAAAAAACTATTAGAAATAGAAGGCTAAAGCTAACGTTAGCAGATAGTGACAATGTATGCTAGCTAGCTAGCTCAACGATTCCTTAAATAATATTGCCACAGAAAAACTTTTCAGTTCACATCACGCTCTGCCGCTCCGACAGGGAGCTCTGCTCTGAACACCTGAACAGCCCGTTCTAACAGCTGTTCACCAGCGGTCCAGTCTGTGCCACAGTGACTCCGGACGCACAGTTAATATTAACGAACGCACCCGTAGGTAGTGTAGCTGCTGAAGCTAGACCATCATCTCGGAGCAGCAGAGCCTTATTATACATCCATGAGCAGAGCCGACAGGCAGGAAGACTCGAGCACACAGCTCGTACTTCATTATAATATATAAAAAAAGAACACCATGCGTGTCATGATGGCACATAACAGCTCACGGCCGCAGATTACTCCGGGTCCCAGCCCCCCCCATACCCCAAAAATATTTGTATTGCAGATCTACATGAATCACACAAACGACTTATTTTGGATTCAAAACGGCGAATTTCGCCGAAAGGTGATAAGTTTGCATCACTGAACATAGACAGAGTACAACTGAAACATAACATCTGAAACGATGTAACAACATAATACACTTGTGGGGATGCTTGGGATGTGAGGAGTGAGGGACACGGCTTAGAACGGGCGTGTCGCCTGGCAGGACAGGAGAGTGTGTCCAGTCTGCCTTGATCTATGAATTCATGTCCGTGACACTCACTGCTGCCCACAGCTGTTTTATAGAAGGAAATTCCTTCACTTCATGAAAGTGTTTTAACCACACACACCTCTACACACACATGACGGGTGTTATTTTCCCCATAAGAAACAAGTCGCTGCAAATTATCCCGCTTATTACACGGCCACATTCTCAACAAAGTAACGACATGACTCCCAATATTAATTGAAATGCTTTTATGGATTTAGAAAATGTTTTTATTGATTTAAAAAATAGTTGTATGTATTGATTTAAAAAATAGTTGTATGTATTGATTTAAATTGACATGCATCCGCTAAGAAAAATAGTCCGTTGTTACAGTTTTTTAAACAGTCTGAATGAAACGGCAGCTCTCAGCTGTGTATTTACACTAATGGCCCATCAACCACAGCTCTCTCCCCCCCTCCCCCCTTGATCTTTCTTCTCCAGCAGCTAAATTAACGGTAGGTTACTCTGAGTGACAAGCTTACAGTTAGACACAACACTGTCATTGCAAGTGACCCTCAGTTAGTTGACTTTTATGTTCAACTGCTAAATTCGTTACTGATAAAAAAGGGCTTCTACTGTACCTAATTACCAAAACACTAGAACCGCCAGAGGTTTTTGTATAGGCCTACCCAGCGCCGTATAGACTGAGAGTTACGTCATCTCCGTTCACTTCTTCTTCTTCTTCTTCTCTTTTTTAATGGCGGGTCGCAAACAGCTTTTGGTTGCATACCGCCACCTACTGTACACGAGTGTGTATCATCATGTCAGTCCTCTAATAAACCAGCATATCACAAAGAAAACCATAAAATAAAATAAAATAAAATAAATAAAACAAAACAAAAAAAAAAAACAAACAAATCATCCATGGTCTACTGTTAAATTCTTTTCCCTATCCCAGTTTCCCTCAAAAAGGTGAACAGTGCTTTTCTGATAGCTCTTACTCCTTCTCCTTCTGTTCCCAGAATACCCGCTACATTCCACTCCCTCTTTGCCTCTAAAACTGTATCCCTTAATTTCCCTCTTTCAACTCTATAGGTGACACAATGTAATAAAATATGTTCCACATTTTCCCTAACTCCACAGTTCCCACACTTATCACTGTCACTTTTCCCCATGACATACAGCGTACCATTTAATGCAGTGTGATTTAGTCTGAGCCTAGCTATCATTACTTCCTCCCTTCTGTTTCTTTCTTTATAAATATTAATTGTAATTGTCTTTTGCACTTGATGGTATTCTTTGCCTTTCTGGTCTTTCTCCCACCTTTTCTGCCAGATCTCCATCCCTTTCTTCTTAATAACTGCTTTTCCTTCTCCTTTTCCAAGTTGAACTGGTAATGTGATTTCCTTTTGTAGTGCACTTTTTGCTAATCTATCAGCACACTCGTTCCCTTTCACCCCCTCATGCGCAGGCACCCAGCAGAACTGCAGATCTATGCCGCTTCTGTGAAGTCTTAACAGGCTGTGATTGATTTCTATGAGTATGTCTTCTCTGGCAGTTGTTGTTGACTGTATGCTTTGTAAACTGGATAATGAATCTGTGCATATCACCACCCTGTCTGGTCTGACCTCTTCCACCCACTGTAATCCTATTACTACTGCCAGCATTTCTGCTGTATACACTGAAAGTTGGTCTGATGCTCTTTTTGATATTGACACTTTAAATTCTGGGATATATATACCAATTCCGACACACTCTTCTTTGTTTTTAGAACCATCTGTATATATTTTGAGGTAATTGTGATAATTATTCCTGAGGTACAAACTTGTTTTGAGTCCTACTTCATTTATTTGCCACTCTCTTTTCTTTTCTACTATACTCACATCTATATTTACTATTGGAAAGAGCCATGGGGGTACACTACTGAATGGATTTGATGGTGAAAACTCTAACTCATGCATGCCGTATGTCCTTATTTTTTCTTTATTTGTCCATCCAAACCCACGCCCCTGAAATTTAGAATATTCCCAGCACTCCTGTAGTATTTTGTTTGTGATATTTCCTTCCCCACTTCCTTTTAACCTGACCCAATAAGCAAGAGCAATTTTCTCTCTTCTTAGCTCCAATGGAGTCTCTCCTGCTTCAACTAATATTGCATTAGTAGGGGTTGACTTAATGGCACCTATACACAACCGTAACGCTTTATATTGTAACCTATCAATTTTTAGTAATGACGTTTTTGCTGCTGCTGCATATATTAAACACCCATAATCCAGTGTTGTCCTCATAATTGCCCGATAGATGTCGATTAATGCCTGTTTGTCTGCCCCCCAGTCACATCCAGCCACTGCTCTTAATAGGTTCAACACTTTTTTGGATTTTGTTTCCAAATGTTTAATATGAGTTTTCCATGTATATTTACTATCTAACCATAGCCCCAGATATTTAAATTCATTGACCTCACTCATCGGCTTTCCATATAATGTAAGCTTCTCAGTCTCCATCTTGCGTTTATTCGTAAATTTCATAAAGCAAGATTTGCTTGCTGACAGCTTGAAACCCCAGTTGTATGACCACGTCTCCACTTTCTTTATAGCTTTCCCTATTTTTTCAAACACATATGGAACATTTCTTCCCCGTATCCATATGGCCCCGTCATCTGCATATAGTGCAGATTTTATGCATCCATCCAAATTACTAAAAATGTCATTTATCATAACATTAAATAATATCGGGCTGATTGAACTCCCTTGAGGAATACCATTTTCTATACTGCACTCTTTTGAAACCTCTGCCCCTACTTTAACTCTGAATGTTCTGTCTGATAAAAAAGCCATGATCCAGTTATACATTCTCCCTCCAACACCCATTCTACTCAATTTGATGAGCAACCCATCCCTCCACATAGAATCATAAGCCTTTTCAATATCAAAATATACAATTGCCATAACCTCTTTCATTTTCACTGTCTTTTCCACCTCATTGCTTACTCTAATCAAAGCATCTATTGTGGATCTTCCTTTACGAAAACCACTCTGAAAATGACTTATTAACCCTCTCTGTTCTAAGACGTGTGATAGTCTATGCACTATCATCTTCTCCATCCATTTACATAAGTGTGATGTTAATGCTATGGGTCTGTAATTATTGGGATTAGCAGGATCCTTCCCTGGCTTATTAAATGGCAATATAACTGCCGTTTTCCAACTCATTGGTAAGACTCCGTTTCTCCAGATTTTATTAAATAGTCTCAGAACTAATTTGAATGTTTCCTCTGGTAGCTGCCGGAACATGGCATAGCATAGCTGGTCTTGTCCTGGTGCTGAGTATCCTGTACCTTGCAAAGCTATTTTAAGTTCTGCTATTGAGAAGTCTACATCAAGAGCTGAATTATCATCCCGTCTCTTTTCCCTCACATTTTCATTTTCTCTTAATACACACTCTTTTTGCTGTCTATGTTTGTCATCAAGGTGTTCCCCACTATGCACCGCAGCAAATGCCCTACCTAAACATTCTGCCTTCTCTTCATTTGACACTGCCACTTTCTCCCCATCAATCAAAGCGGGAATTTTAACCGACTTCCTTTTCCCATTCATCCGTTTAAACATCGACCATACATCCCCTAACTTTACTCCTCTTCCAATGGTGGAACAATACTCTCTCCATGACGTCTTTTTTGTGTATTTTACTGTTTTACGGGCTACTGCCCTTTTCCTTTGATAATCTGAAATATTGTCTTGTGACAAGTTTTTCTTTAAAGACCTAAATGCCTTGTTTCGTTCTTTAATAGCTCTGCTACATTCCTCATTCCACCACGGAACCACTTTCTTCCTACCCTCTGTTGTTCTTTTAGGTATAGTTTTATTTGCTGCTTCTTTAATGTGCATTGTGACTTGATTTGAGCACTCCTCTATACTTCCTTCTAATGTTAACAATTGCGCTGACTCCTTACAGTAAAGCCTAAATGTTTCCCAGTCAGCTTTACCAAAGCACCACCTGGTAAATACACTCCCTTCCTGTCTACATACCTTTGTATTGATGATTGTGAAAACTGGGTAATGATCACTTCCTATGGTAGAATCACTTTTAACATACCATTCACATGATTTAACTAACCTATCCGTCACCAGTGTGAGGTCCAAACATGATTGTGTCCCCCTATTCACATCTATTCTTGTTTTTTGTCCATCATTAAGGCAAAACAGTGATCTTTCCTCTAGCATTTCTTCTACGACATCCCCATTACTGTCTGTTTGACTGCTTCCCCAAAGGCTGTTGTGAGCATTAAAGTCACCACACCATACTTCCCTTCTATGAGCCGTCCCTGCTATTGTCTGTAAGGTTTCAATGTCCAGATTTTTACACGGGTTATAGAAATTGATAAGCTTTATGTTCCCTTCTTTCCTTGGGCTGCATATTTCTATTATGACACATTCCTTGTCGTCAGGGGATGGGACTACCCTATAGGCCAGCCCATCCTTTATGAAAGTAACACACCCTCCACCATTTTGATTGCTAACTCTATCATATCTGATAGAGCTGAACCCTGGAATCATAAAGTCTAGATGAGGTTTTAACCAAGACTCTTGCACACAAATTACATCTGGCAATGTTTGTAACTCATAGACATATTTTTTAAACTCCTGTCCATTAGCTATGAGGCTTCTAGCATTCCACTGGAGTATGTGAATTACCATTAACAACGTGCTAACCCTCATCCTGGTTGTCCGTTTCTCCCACATCTTTTGTTGCTAGTAATTCATGTATCTGGTCTGCTTTTATATCTCTAATGTTAAGGAATTTCTCCGCTGCCTGCACGATGGTTTTGATTCTGTCACTTTTCTTCTTCATCTGTGCTGCAACATTAATGGTATGGCAGATGAATGTCATAAAGTTGACTTTCTTTACCACGAGAATGCTATCATCTTCTTTAATTTCCACAGGTACTTGGCTTTGATTTGTAACCTGCCTTTCTGAAATGTTGCTACCACTCTGTACTAAGTTTCTTTGAACCCTTCCACTAGAAGCCTGATTGTTTGCTTCCGTTTCCCTAACCTTCTTTAGGGCTTCTGCATATGAGACTTTACTGAGTACTTTGACCCTCTGAGCTTCTCTGGCTTCTCTCTGCACTACACATCCACCAAACGCCGCACTGTGCTCTCCTCCACAATTACAGCATTTCATCTTTGCCTCTTTTTCACATTTCCCATACTCATGTTGGCCTCCACATCTCGCACACCTTAGTTTTCCTTTACACTGCATTGCTGTGTGTCCCATTCTTTGGCATGCATAGCATCTAAGTGGTTTTGGGATGAATTCCCTCACACTGTAGTTCATGTATCCTATTTGCACAGATTTCGGTATATTTTTCTCAAACTGAATAACTACTGAAAGTGTTTCCTTCAATGTGCCATCTCTTTTGCTCATAAGTCTGTTTGCCTCAATAACTTTTCCTCCTTTAATCTCCTTTTTAACATCATCCATAGACATATTAAGTGGAACTCCAGATATGACTCCTCTCAACATTGCCATTGCTCCTGGGATATGAGCCTTTATTTTTTCCCCACTGAGTGTCGTCATTTTAAGTATTTTTCCCTGCTGTTGCTTGCTGGTTGCTTGTATCAAAACTCGTTTGTTGTTCATAAACTTGGCAAATTTGATTTTACCCATTTCTTTCTCAATTGATTTTGTCAGTTGAATCGGGTGGTAATGCCCACCATCCCGGTTGAATTCTATTATAACTTTCCACTCCTGCTCTAGTTCTGTATTCGAAATTGCTTGTTTTCCATTTTGACTGCCTTTTGGTTTTTTGTTTAAGCCTGCTCCACTCGACCAATCCGACCAACTTTGTGTTCTTGGTCTGCTAACTTTTTCCCTCAAAGCCCTTTTCTTCCTCACAGCTTTGGTTTCCTCCCATTCCATATCAGGTCTTTGGGTCCCATCTGAGCTGGTTGACATGATGATACAGTCAATGTACAGTTTATGCTAACCAGTCCAATGCTACCGTTTCTGTATGTTTCGATGATTTCCGACTCTCTCTGAACTTTCTGCAGCGTGTCTCCAACTTCACTTTCTTCTTCCGGCTTCCTCCGTCCGTTTCCGCTCGCTCCTGAGACTCCCGTCCCGAATCGCACACCCAACTTGGACGGTCGTCCTGGTCCACTCTGGGAACTTCACTTCCGGTGCGGTTTCATCTCCGTTCACTCCAATGGACCACTTTTTTACAGCAATGGCGGATCGTGGAGCCTCTCAATCGTTCCCCGGAAGTTAGCGCCAAGGCTAGCTGAGCTGTAGAGTTGCAGCATAATAGACCGTTCGTGACGGACTTTTAAAGGTAAGAAGAAGTTTAAAGATTTATATTGCGGATATTATCAGTACATCTGATTCAAATTAACATGTGTATTAAAGGATGTCAGTGGATTATCCCTAAATTAGTAGATTTAGGGAACGTTTACAGATAACAGATAAAGCTAGGATTCCGGATCAAGTTAGCAACACACGTTGAACAGCCTTTTAATTGTAAATTCCGTTCTCTTAATGTCATTTCGTCCAACGTTGTTGAATTAGAGAAGAGGGGCTTCTAAACGGGATTGTATGCAGGGGTGGAGGGAGTTAAATATTAGATCAATATAACTTTGGTGCGTGTAAGAGTGAGTATTTTTAGCAGAGCCATATTGTGTCCTTGTGATTATGTTAATTATTACCTGTCTGTATAATGTTGCAGCTCAGCTGATTTTGGATTGATGGCAAAGGGAGAGTGACTTAAGTGAGAGTGAAAACACAAGGTAAGTTTAATACTACTGTTTTATATAAGTAAGCATACTAAACATGTATTCTATCACTGTATTATATAAGTAATCTTGTTAGTAACCTACTGTATGGCAGGTGGAGGGGCAGTGATGTTACAGGTGGAGGAGCAAAAGTGCAAGACTGCAAACTCACAAGACAGAGAAATGAAAGTTTGTTCTCCAGAGAAGATGTTGATTTCACTTCATTTATTTCATATTTTCTAAAGATGTGGAAATGGCAACAAAAAAAAACTTGAGAGCTGCAACCAAGACAACTGTAACAACATGAGTAGAGAGCCACCAAGGTTTTTCAAGTCCGTCTCTTACTCCATTTTGCCAACCCAAACGTCCAGGTACATGACGGGACACCTTGCTTGTTTTTGTTGTTTGCGTTCCTCTGGCTGGGTGCTGGCAGGTGGAAGGCAGTGATGTTGGCAGGTGGAGGGGCAGTGATGTTACGGGTGGAGGGGCATTGATGTTAGCTGTTACACACCAGGCTCAAACTTAACACATTGCATCCTTCTTTGCAGTTTCCTTATTCCTGGAAGGGGAATCTGCAATTCCTGCAGAGTTTTGTAACCCGTTGGTCCGCACGCAAAGCGAATTTTTAAAGCCTTCTTAATTGTCTCATTGCTCCATTTCATCCCCTTTGTGGTGAGTCTGCCTAATGCCTTAAGTTGGTCTTTTGAAAATGTTTTCTTATATTTGTTGTCCCTAATTTTCATTGTTTTCTTGAGAGCTGCATTTTCCTTCCTGATTTTTCTTAGTGCAGACTTTGCTTTTTTGGTGATTCCTTCTTGGCTCTTTAATTTTCTCTTAAATTTTTTTAATAGATCTGTTTGACTGGCTGCTGGTTCCCTTGTATGCTGACTGGCTGCTGGTTCCCTCGTATGCTGACTGGCTGCTGGTTCCCTCGTATGCTGACTGGCTGCTGGTTCCCTCGTATGCTGACTGGCTGCTGGCTGAGTGGGTGGTGTCCGCCCTCCCTGTCTCTCCTCACTAGCCATGTCCTCTCTTTCTTCAACCTCACTTTCCTTTCTCTCAGTCTCCTCATCCCTTCTTCCCTCAATCTTTGAGACTAATGTAAGTAGAAGACATGGCACTGTAGATTTTCGAACATTTAAAATATTATACCACTTAAAAATAAGAAATATGACTTTTGTTACTAAGAGTTCATACTTATTATACCTGTGTCACCTTTCACACTATATCTGTGATCATGAGCTATGGGCTTTGTAGATACAGGTCCCGGGGTGAATCGTGGTGCAGGGGCCCTTCTCTTTTTGACCACAGGGCGATGCACGAAGATGGTGGGTATAGCCTCTGCTCTCAGCCTAGTCTTGCCCTTTTTTGTCTTGACAAACTGGTCTGCATCAAAATGTGCCTGTGGAGTGACTTGAGGTTACTTCACACACAGAACAACTCAGTTTTGTCTGCCCACATACATATTCCATAGTGGTTGAATACACGGTATTAGGAAACACTTTATACTTACTGGACATGTTATACTCATTACATACTGTATATAAAATATGACCAAGAATGTGAGACAACTTTATAGAAATTCATATCACATCTGTTACTGATGCCATTTGTCATACTTTGTTAAACTCACAAATAATAAAGTTCCATAACTTCAGTTGGGAACAAAGACCACACCTTATCTCCCCAAGGCAATTTCCCATCCAATAGGTGTGCTATATAGGTGTGTATAACCCTTTCTCCTGTCTGTTACTCCCTCTTTCAGCACAAGAACCAGAGGCGGATTCAATGGAGCCTGAATACCTGCACTGAGACCCTCACCCTGCACCCTGAGTCTCAACTCTGTGTTTTTCAAGCCTTTCCCTGTTTTTTTGTATTAAACAAAACATTAAGCTTTCCCAATGGTGTGGTTTTCGTTTTGTGAAAAAGTGCAAATGCAGTGTTTGTATATAATATCCTCACATATATTTTTGCTGTTGGTCGTGAAATTGCTCCTGCTGACTTGAGCCAGCCATTTTTTCCTCCGCTCTGTGTCAGTGGGGAAGCCGTACATTCGTACTCCTTTCTCGGAGCGATTTGAGCATCCCCAGGCAGCACAGCAAACCATGGTGGCGACTAGGAGGCAGCACAGCAAACCAGGACAACACGGAGGAAAAGGCACAGACAAACTGCATGATATGCTATTCAATTTTTATTGAATTCCATGTATTTGCAATGGATGTTCCTAAAACAACACATTTAACATCATCATCATGCTGCTGCTGCTGCTGCTAGTCCTTTGATAGTCACCTGTCCGTCTCCTGTCTTTTCTGAAAGCCATAAAGATGACATTAGTCATTTCGATAACTTGTGTCCCCAATTACCATGGGATTACTGAAACTACCATGAATTTAAGAAAATGGTAGAAATTAATCTAATCTGAATTTTGAAGCATTCCTTTAGATCCCCTCCCTCTAAATATATCAATAAACATTAGAAAGTGATGCTCCTGACTACTATACAAGTTTAAGAAGATAATATTGGTTTTAAAGAATTCAAAGCTATAAACAGCAACAGGCTCTTGAACCAAGGCACTGTTAGCCTAACATGTAAACTAGTTGTTCACACTAATCCTAATATTATCACTTAATATTAGCAAATTCTATTTTATTTTTTAAAACATATTGATGTAAATATATACACATATTGATTTGTTGTATAAATATTGCAAATCAAAACCTTTATTCACTAATAATTACCAAAAAATCGTAGTTCTATCTCCTGTTATCAATGCATTCACATTGCCTGCCATGAACTTCCGGGGAACGATCCTCGTCTGTATGAACCACGTGACGATAACCGTTTTTGGACTTCCGCTGTCGTAACTCTTCTATCTATACGGCGCTGGGCCTACCTAAACCTGTCAAATCCCGCTATTAGAATTTAATTTTTAACAACATAGGGTGCTACATAACACACATTCAGGAAAAGTCATGGACTGGGAGACTTTAATATTTTATTGAAAAAAAGTTACATTGCACACACACAACACACATCACACAAATTGACCCGATTGGCGGTTCTAGTATTAAATAAACTCACTAATTAATGAAACCAGTTCAATACTTATTATTCTTATTCTTATCATTCTTTATGAGCCCAGAAATAGTCTTAAAATCAGATCTGTTTTTTAAATGAAATCTGACGGCAGGCAGTTAGCTCTGATCACCTACTACAAATGCGCCGCACCTAATCGCTGGCCATTCAGCCACAGACACTGTTCGAAATGGGGGGGAGCTAGGAGGAGCTTGGCTCCCCCGAAGAGGGAGGGAGCTCCCCTTAAGGCTAAATTTGAGATAAATAGGGGGAGCCCAAAACAATCGTGCATATTTGTGTCACACAGATTAGAAATGTTGAGTTTCTGTAAATAACAGTTCTTGAAATAAATAATAGTTATTGTTCATTACAGTTTCTGAATATTTGTTTTATATTTGTGAATATGTCTGGGTGTTGCCATCTGTATGTGGCGGCGCTGCATTCTTACTTACGTTGCTATGATTATGGCGGTGATGCCGGAGCGGTATTTGAAATGTTCATATTGATATTTTTTTAACTCTGGCTGTGTAATAAAAAAATATGGCAAAACGAAAACAGCCAAGCGTCACAGCTTTTGGATTCACAAGCAAAGAAGCGAAGGAGTCTAAAAATGACAACGTGAACGGAAAACAACTTTTAGTTGGCCGGCTGTAAGCGGCGTTAGCGTCGAGTTTGACAGCTCCACACCGAGGGAGAGGCCTGCCGATGCGGAGCCTGAAGAGGCTTCAACAACGGCCACATCCGCCGGCATAGTGACACCGTCTGTATTAGTAGAAGAGTGTTTTTATAGCAATTGATCGCATCCGCGCTGCTGCGCCAGTCAACAGAGCATGCGTGTGACATATTTAGTAGCAGGATGTGCTCTGAAAAATAGGGCTCCCCGAAAGCAAATGGGTAATTCGAAAACTGACAGAGCTCCCTCTATACAAATCAAACTGTAGAAGGTGTGAAAGCACCTATTGTTTTAAATAATGGTCGGAATGTGACCTGTGAGCCTTCTGAATTACCGTGGGACAGCACATTCTAAACTAAAATGTTCAATCAATAAAGTAACATCTTATCTTATCTTAATAATATCTTCATATTAATAATAATAATAAATCATACAGTATGTGTCCGAAAGGGAGCAGGAGGAAGCAAACACAAAAATATACTGCATATTAAAGCAAACGATTGTAAAGGTTAAAGTATGAGCATAACAAATAAAGAAGTGTAATGTAAACATTTACATTATAATTATGATTATTTAATATATAAAGACTATATATTATTGAATTACAAGATTAGATATACTTCAGTTGATCTAAAATATTGATGTGTTCAAATGCTCTTCAAAACACAACTGAAAGTCCATGAAACTTGTCTTTCTGTATTTGTGAATGAAGCGCCATCTCCTGGTCAAAACCTGAAATTGAAAATCTGGCAACGCCCTCTTGGAAAATAGTGGGAGGGCTTAACATTCCTCTATAGAGAGGCGAAGTCCCGCCCATCTACTTCCGACCCATGGGACCCCGGAAGCGGAAAATTATACATTGACGTCAATGGAGAGAGAAAAGTCATCTTTCGATCCCGTTTGAATTGTGCCACGAATGACACATATGATGTTTGTCAAATTAAAAGAACATTTTGCAAGTCAAAAAAATAAAAATGTGTCGTAAAACTGTGAAGTTACAATTTTTTTTGTGTGAAACCGCTCAGTGAACTACAGGTCTCTGGTCTCGCAAAATACGCGTCACCATCACAAAGATGGCTGTCACGTTAGTAAATTTCACCTGTTTCTTTCAGAATGAGGCGAAAATGTATAAAACGAGGTGAAAATCACTACAAGTCTGGGCATGTTGAGAGCTGTACATACACGAAAGGGAGCGGTTCTGTAAGAGCCAGCATGCGGGACCGGCTTTACAAGGTTTCAGTGAGTAATATGAGTGCAATGTTTAAGGTTAATGTCAGCTAGCTAACAAGGTACACTAACGTGTTTTGTTTTAGAAACTAGTTTTCTCCTTAAGAACTTTGTGGTGTCTGTGTATGCTGTGGATAACATTAGTGTTCACAAGAACAAGATACACTCCCGTGTTTTGTTTTAGTTGCTCTTCAGATTGAAGCGGCCAGTTCTATATCGACTATATGTGTGATCTCCTTTTTACATCTCGTTGTGTCATTTGAGTTTATTTGCTGTGTGTAGATTCAAGGATTTTGGTTATCTTGTCCAGGGATGCAAACTTGTCACCTTTCGGCGAAATTCTCCGTTTTGAATCCAAAATAGGTCGTTTTTGTGATTCCTGTAGATCTGCAATAAAAATATTTTTTGGGTATGGGAGGGGGTCTGGGACCCGGATTAATGTGCGGCCGCGAGCTTTTTTTATATATATTATAATGAAGCGCGAGCTGTGTGCTCGAGTCTTCCTGCCTGTCGGCTCTGCTCATGATGTATAATAAGCCTCTGCTGCTCGGCGATGATGGTCTAGCTTCAGCAGCTACATTACCTACGGTGCGTTCGTTAATATTAACTGTGCGTCCGGAGTCCCTGTGGCACAGACTGGACCGCTGGTGAACAGCTGTTAGAACGGGCCGTTCAGGTGTTCAGAGTAGAGCTCCCTGTCGGAGCGGCAGAGCGTGATGTGCACTGAAAAGTTTTTTTTTCCCGTCGCAATATTATCGTTGAGCTAGCTAACTAGCATACATTGTCACTATCTGCTAACGTTAGCTTTAGCCTTCGTTTTCTAATCGTTTTTTTCATAGGCTATAAACAGAGGTGGTATAAGTATATATCTTGTAATTGATTAAAATTAGAAGTACTCAGTTCTTGTACTTGAGTAAAAGTAGAAGTACCAGAGTGTAGGAATACTCTGTTACAGTAAAAGTCCTGCATTCCAAATGTTCCTCAAGTAAAAGTAGAAAAGTATTATTATCAAAATATAGTGAAAGTAGCGACAGTAAAAGTAGTCATTTTGCAGATTGGTCCATTTCAGAATAATATGATACGTTTTATAATGATTGATCATGAAAGTGTTCTCAAAGCTGGTAAAGGTGCAGCTAGTCTGAATGACTTTGTATACTGCAGGGTAGCTTTTGGATTTACTCCAGGTGGAACTAAAGTCTGATTTAACACTTGATTATATTTCACATCATTCATCCACATCTGTAAGTAACTAAAGGTATTACATACATGTAGTGGAGTAAAAGTACACCATTTACCTCTGAACTGTAGTGGAGTAGAAGTACAAAGTAGCAAAACATTGAAATACTTAAGTAAAGTACAAGTATCTCAAAATTGTGCCCAAGTATAGTACTTGTTGAGTTTATGAACTTAGTTACTTTACACCAGTGGCTATAAAGATAGAAAGACTAAGCCTTGCACAGAGGCCTGAAAATACATTTTCAAAATGCTCAACAGTGCTGCCAAAATTATAAACTGACTGCTACACAATTAAAATAAATGCTTTTTATATATTTCTATTAGATGTGACTCTATGGCGTTTCTGTTAATATTAACACTGCTGCTTTAGTTGTTCTGACTGCTAAAATCCTCTGTTATTCCTCATTTTAAAGCCGATATTCTGTGGGGTCAGGGGGCTCGGATCCTTGTCACCTTTTTCATACCTGATGAGTTTGCATCCCTGTTGTCAATTTGTTTGGTTATCTAGGCACAGCTGTGTGTGACTCCCTCTGGTACACTGGTATGTGTTTTCCTAATGTAGAGAGCATTGATTAATTAATAAACTACACACTGACTCTAGATCCTGACCAAATCCTTATTTTTTGATCAAATGTTTTTCAAAAAAATGTATTGTATATTATATAACAGCTGCAAATCACAGACCGGAGTCTCTGCTACTGTGGACCACGAAGGAGGGGATCATCATCCCCATCCCCAAAGACCCTGCATGGCATGGAAATCTCCTCCTCCTGGAACAATTCTACACCCAGCATATGCTCCCTGTGTTGGCCAGTAGAGAGGAGGACATTTAAATAAACATACTCTTAACACCCTCGGACTCTGCGTTGTGTTTCGTATGTGTGATGGGGTGTTATGCAGAGGGGAGGAAAACAGGACACAGCAGATTGGGATTGTGGTGGAGATGCTGAGCAGTTATTTAATTGTTGCGTGTAATTATTATTATACTGTGTGCTTCTTAGTTATTCCATCTTTTGCTGTAACATGGATCTGTATGTAACTCTATATTTAATTGTTATCTACCACACTTCCTTCTACATCATACACCATCATTATACATGGTGTATATAGGATATGTATTTATTTGTATACATATCTAAATTGTATAATTTTATTTTTCGTATTTGGGATTTCTCTTTTGTCCACTCAAATACACTTGGCCCTTTCTCTTTTCCATGTGGAAAATGGCAGCTGCATATTCTGCTTTTCTCATCTGCTCCCTGTCTGCTCATCTACGATGAGAAAATTATATAATTAATTACTAATAATCATTTAAACCTGTTATTACCAATATTTCACAAATTCTTCATGTAAACTTAAGAGCACAGCTGTATGTTGAGTATGTCAGCTTTGCTTGGTTCATCTTACTGGGGGGGGGGGGGCTGCTACATGGATGTCGGTGCAGTCCACAATAATTTTGCAGCTGAAGGCAGAATGAATTTATTATTGACTCAGAATGAAGCACAACTTCATGTCATACAATACATTGACTTTATTTGTAATTGTGTAAAAAAAATATGAGCATTGATTAGCAAGCAGGACCTGGCAGGAACAGAGAATGGTGATGGATGGAGCTGGGAAGAGAGAAGAATAAAGAAAACAGATCAACTTTATTATCGGATATTAAAAATTCAATTTCAAAACAAGTTGCCGCTCCTACAGTTTTCTAGTGTGTAAAGATGATTTCACATGACCAATGCAAAATATCACACTCAATACATGTGTGTCTCTGAGGGGTGCATTGTGCCTTTGATGTATATAAATAATATACCATAACCAAATACTATTACGTACAGTGGAAATCAGGTTACCAGAGCAGGTCAGACCAGTGTGCATGTTCCTCAGGGTCTCAGCAGTTACAGGTGAGGTAAAGAAAATAAAAGAGAAAAAGGTCAGTAACAACACTTTAAAGTAACAACACTGAATAATTATCTCTTTTAATAATTTTCTCTCAGTAATCACTCAACTACTGTCTTTCCAACAAACGGATTGACTCACTCTCACTATCATCACAATGAAACACGTCCAGAAGAATGTCATGCAAAGCTGCCTGCCTTCCTTCCTTCGACTCTCCCTGAACTGCCTGATCTTTTAATGGTCAATGTTAACCATTTGTGCAGATAGCATTAAGTAGAAAAGATCGCTGATACTAATGTGGCGTTAGCCTACCTCCCGCCCCCTTAGCACCTGGTGGAGGGGGCGATAGGCTACTCTTCAAATGTTTCACAAAATACTTACCATCATGACTACTCTTACTGTTTAACATTTTGGTTTACTTCATGTTAAGGCTAATACAAATGACAAGGCTAAGTAATGTAATATAATGCTAACTAACATGCTCGCTACTAGCTAGGTAGCTAACTTGACTATGTTCCATGCAAAACATGTATATTACCTGATATGTTTGGTCCAACGACTCCTGGTCCTTTCATCAGACGGGAAGCGATAGAACGAGCAAGTGGTATGATCTCTTTTGTGATTACAACCTCGTACAAAGCACACAGGCATCTTGTAAAAGTGAATTTATTGGAGCAATCTCTTATATTTATTGGAGGGAATAAATCAGTCTTCTTCTTCCTCTTTGCTTTGCGAGTCACAACCAGTCTTGGAGCATTATCGCCTATGACATCACTTACGCGACCCAGAATGCATTTGGGATTTGTAGTCTTTCTAGTTGCGTATTATTCATAGTCTTATATTTCAGCATTTTTACGACAAACTGTGACTTTTTTTGCATGGAAATGATTGTTTAAGATTGACAAACATCATATGTGTCATTCGTGGCACAATTCAAACGGGATCAAAAGATAACTTTTCTCTCTCCATTGACTTCAATGTATAATTTTCCGCTTCCGGGGTCCCATGGAGGCTCCCGGAAGGGGAGGGACTTCGCCTCTCTATACTGGTCTTTGGCAGGCCGTAGGCAGGAAGCTGTAAGCTGGAGTCCGAAATTCAGTGCTACATCTGTAGCTTGGACAATTTGGCTTTTCCTTGGTCCTTTTTATCTTTTTCTTTGCGTTTTGTAGCTCCACTTTTGTGTTTATAACTGCTCATGCTTAGGCAGTGCTCTGTTGAATGACAAGTGATTGATGATGACGTTGACGTTCATTTACGTATGATGTTGATGGACGGCTGTTGATGACGATTTTACCCAAAATACATTTGGAGACAATAGAAGGGATTCACTTGCAATTTTTCATGTTTTAATGTTAAATGTGAGTGTGAAAATAGCAGCACAAGTTCAACTCATATTATAGGCTACAATGCTTTATACCTAATATGACCACGAACGTCAGTGCACTCAGTGGCGCGAGGCAGCAGGGCCCGCCGGCGAATATCTCGGGGGCGGAGCCTGCTGCCTCGGCGACGGGCCCCCATTGGGTCCCGACCGTTCCGGGCCCGGGGAGCCCTGCCCCTACAGCCCCCCCTGAAGCTCCGCCCCTGGCTACTAGTTAGCTACGCAATGGTTTGTTGCTTTGCTCCGGTTTGCAGCCACAGGTCTTCGCATGAAACGTGCTCGTTCTATCGTTTCCCGGACAATGTTTTCCAAAGGAGAGTCTGGATTCGTGCTCTGAGGTAAGCTGACGTTACATTTTTGTCCATGTCACGGTGAAATGTAAATAATGGGTAGTGACTTGTATCGCCGTTTTAGAGATGGCGCTGCTGAAAAGACCGCAACATAAGTAAAGATAATTAATAAATCCTATTAAAAACCTGTGTCGCTTATATGATAAGTCTAATCAGTACAAGCAGCATAACGTTTCACCATGTAACTAAAGAATGTAGTCAAGGAAATAAGTTTGACATATTGAACTAATAACAAATCACCTCTGGCTGGCAGAGAACTCTCTGCTCCATAGCTTCTCTTGGACGTAAAATCACATTTACATTTTACATTTATATTCAATTTCATATTTAATATTCCATCCCTCAGATACTTTTGTATATATAATAGGGCCGGGACTTTAACGCGTTAATTAAGATGAATTAATTACACAAAAATTAACGCATTTTAATCGCACTTATTTTTGCACCGCAGAACGTTTCTCACTGGATGAGTTTCAGGGGTACCGATTATACTGGAGCACCAACTAACGTTCATTACTTCAGACAACAACAAAGCACATTGAACAATAGTCAAACATGAACGAAGAAGCTGATGAGACTGCTTTGGTTGGCCCCGTGGATGGGACATTTTGTTTTAAAAAACAGACGGATGGAAGCGTCAATAAGAGCACGGTTGTTTGCAAATTATGCAAAACGGAATTTGCATATCACCGCAGCACATCAAGCCTCAAGTATCACCTCAATGCAAAACATATAGCAGCTAGCGTGGAAGCTAGCGTGGACGTTAGCCCGACTCGGAGTACAAGGACCCACACCCAATTCGCGTTGATCAAACAGTGGCCTATGCAACAGAGAGATTTTATTTTTCATCAGGATATTGGAAGAATAGGAGGGATTGAGGTCAATCACTGGCACTTTTTATTTTTTATTTTAAATGGTACACTTTATGTTGAACAATTTATTACATTGTTGGTGCAACTGGCACTTTATGTTGAACTGTTTATTGTTTTGGCCAAGGTTATTGAGAGAGTTGGACTGAAATTGATTAGATTTTAAATCAACTGTTGGTAAATCAACAAAGTCTGTTATGGCCTCAGAAGCATCAGAGAGATGTTTTCTAATAGTCAGGGTTTCCAATGTTCTGAATGTACTTGAAAGTATTATGTTTTACTTAATCCATGTGAAAAAATTTGCTTCTCACTGTTCTCAGGTCAAATATTTATATGTGATTAAAAATGCGATTAATTTCGATTAATTAATTACAAAGCCTCTAATTAATTAGATTAATTTTTTTAATCGAGTCCCGGCCCTAATATATAATAACTTATATTTTCTTTTTATGCTGCTGCAACACAAACATTTCCCAAATTGGGATCAATAAAGTAATATATTATCTTAATTAAGAAATATAACTATTATAATTAGTGTAGCAGCTGACACATATTTTCAATATGGATTAATCTACCATTTATTTCTTTAGTTCAATTTTGATCTATAAAAATGTCAAAATAGTGAAAATGTTCACGAGACTTCAAAGTGCAAGGTTATATATTTAGTAGGGCCGGGACTCGATTAAAAATATTAATGGAATGAATTAGAGGCTTTGTAATTAATTAATCTAAATTAATCGCATTTTTAATCACATATAAATATTTGACCTGAGATAAGTGAGAAGCAATTTTTTTCACATGGATTTTAGTATACCATTGAATAATGACTGAATACATAAGCTTAAGCAACAAAACATTGTTTAGTTTTTTCAAGGTGGTACTTAACCAAGACCAACAGAAAAGTGCAATTTTTGCCATAAAGTGTAGCAATAGCATATTTAGAAATATAGTACATTTCAGAGATTCAGGTAGCCTATAGGTAGGTAGACCTTCTGTAAACTATAACACTTTGTTTTTTAAGTAAAACACAATACTTTCAAGTACATTCAGAACATTGGAAACCCTGACTATTAGAAAACATCTCTATGTTGCTTCAGAGGCCATAACAGACTTTGTTGATTTACCAACAGTTGATTTAAAAAATCTAACACATTTCAGTCCAACTCTCTCAATAACCTTGGCCAAAACAATAAACAGTTCAACATAAAGTGCCAGTTGCACCAACAACATAATAAATAGTTCAACATAAAGTGTACTGTACCATATAAAATAAAATAAAAAAGTGCCAGTGATTGACCTCAATCCCTCCTATTCTTCCAATATCCTGATGAAAAATAAAATCTCTCTGTTGCATAGGCCACTGCTTGATCAACGCGAATTGGGTGTGGGTCCTTGTACTCCGAGTCGGGCTAACGTCCACACTAGCTTCCACGCTAGCTGCTATATGTTTTGCATTGAGGTGATACTTGAGGCTTGATGTGCTGCGGTGATATGCGAATTCCTTTTTGCATAATTTGCAAACAACCGTGCTCTTATCGACGCTTCCATCCGTCCGTTTTTTAAAACAAAATGTCCCATCCACGGGGCCAACCAAAGCGGTCTCATCAGCTTCTTCATTCATGTTTGACTATTGTCCACTGTGGTTTGTTGTTGTTTGAAGTCATGAACGTTAGTTGGTGCTCCAGTATAATCGGTACCCCTGAAACTCATCCAGTGAGAAACGTTCCGCGTTGCAAAAATAAGTGCGATTAAAATGCGTTAATTTTTGTGTAATTAATTCATCTTAATTAACGCGTTAAAGTCCCGGCCCTAATATTTAGTTGTTTTGCTTTAGCCTATGTACTGTATGTCTTAATGCTCTTATATGTGACGGTGTGACTTCTGTAAACTGTTCGCTATTCTCCCGTCCAGGAGAGAAGCTTTAAAAGGAGACTGAATGGAGTCTCTGTGAAAGTTCAATTGGGTACTTTAATTAAAAAAGGCGCGGGTTGGTCACAAGCATGATATTGTTCAGTCAGACAAACAGCTGTGATCCGCTCCTCGTTAGGGAAGAGAAGAGGCTGATCTCTCCTCCGGTGCTGTTATATATCCTCTGCTGGCTCCTCCCCGCCAGCCGGCTCGCCTCGTCTCCAATGTCCGTTGTTGCATTTAAACAGAGGATTGGTTCTTTTCACATTCAATATATGCTTAACACGCCTTTTCTCCTCATATTCTCTTTCATCACTTTTCATTTAACACATTCTAAACGCTGTAATCAATACTCTAAAAAATACTTCTCGGCTCGTTTGGTTTCCGGTCATTCCGGATGTTGTCACATGCTACTCTCGTCTGTAAACAATAATGTATTCAAATAAACTGTACCTTCATTTAATATTCAGCATGGTAGTATCTCGACATCTATAGTTGTAGTGTTAAATCAGTAGGCTTCGGTTTGCAACACTCCATATCATTTCGCTACTAAATTCACCTCTTTAGGAAATCGTATATTAGCCACATGCTAAATGCTAACCGTAGATGAAGGATTTTCAGAATAAAAGCTTAACTGCTTGTGCACAAGAATTTCTGGTTTTTCAGTATAAAAGAGCATTAAAACTGACGGCATGTTTAAACTACATTTCCCCATTAAAACATTGATTTTAATTTCTAACAGTCCCTCCTTACACACCTAAAAGGTGTGTATAATACTGAAATCAATGAGTTCTTCATCTGAACTTTGCATATTATATATCTCATATTAACAAACATACAATCAAATGGAATGGTTTTACAGCCGGCTTTACAAAAATACAAAATAAATTCTTGTCTGTGTTCAAACATAAAAGTTTTCCCTTGTGCATAACTTCTAGTGTTTACATTCAATATAATTCTTCAAAATAGCAGCAATGGCTTGGTATCAGAACATTTCTTCGTCCCTCCTTTCACAGAAACCGTTCTCATACCACGCTCAGTGTTAAGGCACTCTTTTTTACAAAGTGAAAAGAAACAAACCATTTTAGAATAGCAATGATTTATACAACATGAGATCCACCATATTAGAATAGTATAAAGAATAAAATAAAATATCTTGGATTGGCAAAGTAAATTGAAAAATAAAAATAAACTATCTTGGAATAGTGTAAAGTAAATTGAAATGGATTCACTCCATTTTAGCATTTTATTTTGCTCACTTCTTCACATGATTTCATAATGTAAAGAATCACATCAGCTGGACATTCATTGATCAATCTCATCTCCGAACATCCATATCATTTAAACTAACTCATCATTGTCATCAACATCTGTATACAGGGTGGGTCGTCTTGTTCTGCTAGCATTTGTAATTGTCTCCTCATGAGAAATGTACCCTCCCTCCTTTCATACCATTTAAAGTATGAAAGTAATATGTTCTCTAGAAGGGGCCGTCGTGATCAATCGGTACGTTCTACTCTGGGGTACGGCATTCTAGACAGTCATTTCTCGGAGAAGATTTTGGTCAGTTACAACAGTTGTAGAGTTTCATCACTTAAAAGTTCCTACTCATTTCCTTTGGGTGGTCTGTTCTAATGCATTGATAAAGTCCCTGAAATGGTGTGAGAACCAGTGGAATATCAATAACTCATTATACTAATTTTATTTTCAATTATGGTCTACTTAAATAGCTATGCTAACCCCTTTAACAGTGTGTGGAACCTTGGGTGCCCGAGCATGTGATAATTACTCCCTCCTTTAACAAGGACTTTAAAACAGAAGTCATTTCATTAATGGTTTGCAGTTCAATTCAGGAATTTACACTTATGGCAGATATGTTTCTCCTTTTAAATAACATCTCTAAAAGTCAGGTCATCCCTGATTGAATGGTGTCTTTTAAAACTCATATTCTGGTGCCGTGCGCTCCCTCTGAAGCTGCAAGTAAGATTTAAAACATCTGCAGGGTGGGTCGAGCGACCCCTTCTCCCTGAACGATATTTGTTGTAAAATATGCACCATCACAATGAGTGATCCAAGGCCCCGCATGTATTACTCCCAATTATATTAGTTTTTTTTAAATTAAAATGTGCAATCTCTCTTTGCCCAGTGTCTTTTTAAAACTCTACATCTTGGACGAAAAACAAATGTTATTTCCACCTTAATCTTCCCTCCTGAGGTAATAACCATGCTACAATGGAGATATCAATACTCTACATTGGAATACCATCTTTGGCTTGGTACTAGCTCTACCTTTAACATTTTCCATACAAATAAAGATTTGTCTGCTTTTATAGAGTGGTTACTAAAACCATCCCTTTAAACTGTAGGTCTATACTGTAACAAATTAAATCTTACCCAAATTCACACATGAATAAAAAAACTCTTAAAGAATAATTTTTTCATATGATGAAAAGATTGAATAATATGTTCTACCCTCAGTGTGTTTTTAGGGTTATTTAATAGTTTCCTCTTTCTTTCTTTATAAATTCACCAATTGATTAATTCATGGCTAATAAATCTTTTTCTTTACGTATTTCTCGTTGGTGAACAAGTGTGTTTATGTGTAAACTCACTCACTCCCGTTTTCCTTCTCTCCCCCTCTGGTTGTCAAGCCACGACCCCCTCACGTTCTGCCGGACCATGCCAACTCCTCCGTCCTGTCCTCTTCTCCGTCCACCTTCTCCTCAGTCCATCCGCTCTTGGATCCTTCCGCTGTAACTCTCTTCAGTGTCCCATCTGCTTTGCGTTTCATCTCCTCCTTTACAGTCTCTACTTTGTTGCATGGAGGGCGTATTCTGCTCTCATGTCCCACACTCTGCTCTTGTGTCCAAATCTTGTGGCTCAGCTTGGAACTTCATGTCCTGTGGGGGACCGATGAGAGTGTGCCTTTTTATGTCGCCTGTAGTTCTGGATTCCTCAGGTGGAGATGGTTCTGTATAAAGTCTTGTCATTGTTGGTTCAGCTCTGCTTCTCTGTCTGTTCGATGGAGGAGGAGGAGTCTTCCGTGGTGAGGTCTTTTTGTCTGCTTGGAAGTTGGGGTCGTAGCGTTCTGACAGGCGGAGAGATAGAGAGAGCGAGATCTCGGGACGCATTATCTATAGTTAATTCTAACACACTGAGGTAAAAATAAATCCAATCTTTCCCACTCCATTTTCCTAACCATACTATCTTTCTTTGATGTTAAATGTCATCTAAGCCCAGTTAATGTTTTCTAATAATTATACCATATCCCTAAACATTGTTTTCACCCATTGTAACATGTTTACTCCAATTAACTCTTTCAGGAAACCACTTTCTTCCATACATTTAAATACCTAGATGTTTCAAGCACCACATATTTCACACACTATAAAAGAACGTCTCCATATTTTCTCCATCACTTTAAATCTCACTGTTATTTAGAACATAAGTAACTTTGGTGACTGGACATATCTGCAATGTCGCCAATATCTGCTGGGAAATTTTGTTCATAGAGTTTGTACGTACAAAGCTGTACTTTTGGGTTAGTAGCCTGTTTCAACTGTAATCATTTTCAATAATTCTACTCAGGTCACCGGTCGGTTGTTCATAAACTTAACAGGGGGTGTTTCTGGTACAGACTAAAACATGGATCCAGTGTATTTAGAGATTCCCCTAATCTGTAAATCCCCATCACTTACATATCCCGATCACTTAAACCCATCTCATCATTTGATACAAGAACTGCATATAAGGGGGGTGAATCATCTTGATTATAACCGCCTCACCTTTGGGAACGAGTATTTCTAACTCCTCCTCTTTTTGCTCAGCTGATCTTTTGGCTCTGGGGATAAGTGAAAGTCTGTGAAACACAGCTGGAGTCTTGTTAGTGATGTGGGCATTCTCTATGAGTGAACTAATGGTTCCATGTTTTACTTGATATTGTACTCCCCATCCAACCAACAAGGTGCCAAGTGTAATGAGCACAATCAACAATGCTATTCTGACTCTTATCCCTAGGGGACCCCACAATTGGTTTGGCTTTGTTCTCGTCATCATCTCTATTTTATCCCTGGTTGTGTCCGTTACAGAATTTAAATAATGAGTCCAAAAAAAACATACAAAAAATTTGACTCTTTTTCAGATGTAAAACAAAAAAATAGGTTTTCACATTAATGTACAATCTATAAAAATCTATAGACAATTTGTCTTTTGAGCTGTTTCTATCTTTATCTTATTTCTATTTATTGTTTTGTTCCAGCTCTGCCAAATCAGTCCTAACTCCCAATAATGTTCTGGAAGTTGCCAGTGAAGGGTGACAATGTGTGAGGTGGTGTCAATTTGCTCCTTTTTCTTTACCTTTAAACCGGAGCGCGTGGGAAGTTTGTTACAACTTTTCACGCTTCCGTCCACCGGGGATGAGCCCACTGTCTTTTGTGAACTTTCACCCTCACCCAATCACCTGGCCGAACAGGAGTCTCTTCTGGTGTCTCTTCTGGTATCTCTGTAGTTTTCCTAGCCTGCTGTGTAGACAAAACTTGCATAATATTACTCAGAGTTCTGACATATTCATCCACTTCTATTTGTCTAATATCTAAAACTGGACCACTCCCTCCTTGGAGAAGGCCCAAGCTTCGGCATACCTCTTGTTGTTATGAGACCTATTGTTGACTACATTTTATTATTTATTAACTACGTCACCGAATCAACATATCTGTATAATCATGACACTCCCTCCTTTGAGCATAAAATGCTCAATTAATATTGCAATGATTACCGTATTATGAACAGGACATGTAAAACCCATAACGTTGCATTAAATAAATATAAATTCTCCGTGTACCCACAAGGCGTACAAAAATATCATATGATGTATGGCTTTCTGATGGCATAAATGCATATTCACAAAACATTTTCCATTAGCACTTCTAATAGTTTACTTGTTTCAATAATGGCTTTTGTCATGGTATTATGCATCATCGTTGCTGCGAAAAACAATACCCCTGGTGTCGCTAATGCGTCTCAATAATTCTAGGATTAGAGGATTGGTTGACACTGTTGAACTAACATATGATAAAATAATCTTTCTCCAAACTGGAGGGAAAATATGAACTATTCTCACAGAGGGTGACCTGCATGAAGGGCTGGTGCCCCTCACTCAAATGAGATATTGCCTTACGCACTACACTATAAATCAGTAAAGTTACTCAAGAATAAATAAATAAAGACTGATTCTTGAAACTGTTGTAAAAACCCTACAACTTCTTCATCCAAGCTCTTAATCAGTGTTATGTTATTTAATCTGCGGCTCATGCCTTAAAACAGATACTTCAGACCGATTATAAAATTGTGTTTATGAGAAAAATGTAATCTGACTCCATAAATCACATAATTGTTTGATTAAAAACTGCACTTCTGGCTAAGAATAAATGAAGTTCCCCTTTAAACACAGCCCCGGTCTTCTGACGGGGTCTATCTATGTACTGGCTGGAAAATGTTGGGCCAGTCTCTGTCGCTCCGTCACAGTTCTCCCACTAACAGTCACTCTCTAGTTCTGCTGGGTTCTTGTTGACTTCTTCACTGGTTTGAGACAAGCAACCCTATCGGACACCTCCCTTTGTAGCCAGACTTCACCACAGCAGAATGGAGTTTCTATTTTCAGGTCTGGACAGCTTCACGTCAGGTGTATCGCCGCCCCTTGCATATTTTGGGTGGAAGCCCGTCTTCTTGACGTCACTAGTTGTGTGGACACAATAGTTTTATGTGAGGGGGAACAACATCACTCGTAATGTATTTTCCTTCTCATAATTACAAAAATAGTCTGCTAAATGTTCTACTCTGCTACTTCTAATTGGTGGATGCTCTGTGTAAATGCAATATTCTACTCACTATCTTTTAAATAACATTCAACCTCTCCCTCCTGTGGTGACATATGTGGCTCTATGTAGCTGGTTTTCTAAATACTCTCGTGCTGAAGATGCATCACCTGATGGTCTGGTCCTCTAAGTTTCCTCATTGTTGTGGATGAGACCAGGCTGTCAGTGGCATTTGGTTCATGTTTGGAAATCCTGTGCGTCTTTGACATCTCTGGGACCCCCTGCCTCCGTCGTCATCACGGAAACTGCATGGTGGGCCGTTGTTTGGTGCATGTGGTGGGTATTTCATTTGTTGTTGTGGACAATCTCTAGCCCAATGGCCCAGCTGATTGCATATGTAGCATCCCTCGAACCGGAGAACCTTTCCTCTGCCTCTGCCTCCTCGGAAACCTCCTGGTTGTTGGTTCTGCATCTGATTCTCTGGCACTATCTGAGATTCAACTGTTTGAGATGTCTGCACTGCATTCTCTGGTTCTTCCTGAGCTTGAATTGTTGGAGGAATCTGCCCTGCCTTCTCCGATGTAGCTGCCATTTGCCTTGCCGCTTTCTTGTTTTTATTAGCTTCGGTATCTTTCTCAGCCATTTGTATCTTCAAGAGTCTTAGTTGTAATGTTTTAATTTCTTCGTCTTTTTCCCTCTGGGTTGCTTGGTATTTCATATCGTGGTAAATGAGATGTTGTCTCCATTCTTCAATGGATATAGCATCTAATGCCACCGCATCTCCCAGGCTTGCCTGTACTGATTGGGGAAGGGCGTTAATGACCGCGTTCTTCCACAGCATTACGACAGACGGTGAAACGTCATGTCGTTCTCCAGTGCAGTCCTCCCACATTCCTTCACATCTCTTCAGGAAGGCATACATGTCTTCCCCCGGTTCTTTTCTCAGGCTGTTGAGGGCATGTAAACTCTGTGTTGTTGGGTAGATTTGACGAATGGCAGCCCAATACCTCGACCTGACTTTGTTGAAGAAAATGTAATCTGGAGAGTTGGTGCATTTGGCCTTGGAATCCACTGCTCTTGCCTCTAGTCTTCCTTCTATCCGTCCAAGCAGTGCCCTCATGTCTCCCAAGCACAGGTGGTCTTGGACTGTGTATATCTTCAGATCATTCACCCACTTCTGACCTCCTTGTGTAAGTGGAGGTAGTTTTGCCGCTAATGCTTCCATGTCTCTGTGAGTCCATGATTGGTATTTCAATCCTCCTTCTCCAGCCGCTATCAGCGGTAGCATGAGTGTTGAGCAGTTCCTGAGTCTTCCAGCTTCAGTTACGGTTGTGGTGTCTGGAGAACCTTCGCCTTCTCTTCTCTTGAGTTGTGCTTCCATACTTTTGCTGAGGTCTTCCATCTTTCTGTTGAGCTCCTCTTCCATTCTTATGCCTAGTTCTTCCAATCTTCTGTTGAGCTCACCAGATAGGAGTCTTACCTCATACTCCAAGTCTTTGACACGTGTAGCTGTGGGGAGACCGTCCAACTCCAATACTCCTCCTAAAACACCTAGAGTTGGAGCTTGTATTGGGGGTTGAAAGAAACTGTATTCTTCTGTCATGTAGGGAGGAGGCGCATTTGTCAGGCTTGGAAGGAGCTTTGAAGGTTGGATTACTGGAGCTTCTTCTGTCTTTTCTTTCTTATCTTCCTTTGCTGTGAGCTCTGCTCCTTGAGCCACATACATGCTGTTCGTTGATTCTTGGCTGACATATTTTAGATGGAGATTTTATTTTTTCAGCTCTGTTCATAGCGCTTTTAGCAGGTCCATACCAAGAGGGTTGTCCGGCTTTGATCCATGCTTTTTCCTGTTGTAGGTATTCAGCATTCTCATGTTCAACTACAGCTTTTCTATGGGCTTTCGTTGGTCCAGGCTGATCATCTGCTGGAAACAGTCCTCTCGTTTGCCACTGTTCCAACAGTTTCTCCATGTGGTTCCATGTCTTTTGTCTAAGATTTGGAACTGTTATAGCATCTGATCTGATTTTTATCCTTCCCTTGATATCTGCTGTTGAGCCTGGCTCTGCGTCTAGTCTCAACTTAGTTTGTTTAAGTGGCATGTTCTCTTCCTATTCGAATGAAATTATGAAGTTATCAAAGATTGAAGCACTAATCCTCCGACTAGCACCTTTGTTCCTGATAAATAATATCCTATGTCATCCGATCTTAACTTTAAATCAGGGTTTTTTTTTTGTTTGTTTTTTTGAGTTGTATGTAAATATTATTAAAGTCAATTAAAATATAACATTTGTGCAAATTTTTAAAATATTTAAAAATAAAAATTGTACAGTATGGTTTTGACTTTGAAATATGAAAATAGAAATCTGTGGTAAAAATCTAAATCCACTGTGTACAGTGCATACTGAAGTGTATGAAATTATGCAAATGTCTCAACTTGTGTTAGCTTCAATAAAGTGGTGTTTGAATATTCTACAGTCTAGGTTATGTTATTATGTAAAGTTTATCATCTTATAATTAGAAACCACTTTGCAATTCTATTCTGGTGATCAAGCTTATGTTTATTTTTAACACTTAAAATTATACTTCACATGGTATGGTGTTTCTTCTATTTGTGTAATAATTCTGTACTACCACCAGAGTGCGCTATTTTAATTTCCTAGCTTAATCCACTAGGGCAGAGGTGCCCAATACGTCGACCGGGGGCAATACTGGTAGATCGCGAGTCATTCATAAAAATAAAAAATCCAGCTCCGTTAAAATAGACAAAACAGGTTTTGATCCCTCCTCCCTTGGCCTCCTTGCCACTTAATTCAGGAGTTTACTTGATTGACAGAAAAAGCGACCTATCGTTTTCCAGTCTGTTAACCCAGAATGCAAAGCGATACAAAATCAGTCAAATGCCGGGAGAGACAAACAACAAAATGAGTGCGGGAACGAGCAAAAAGCTAAAGACATACCAGAGAATGTTTTTTTGTGATGTCACATTCAAAGGTTATTTGCCTTATTTGTAAAGCAAGCGTCGCTCTGCCAAAGAAAGGTAACGTGGAGAGGCATTATCGGAGTGTTCACAAGGCATATGACAGCGACTTCCCTCCGAGTAGCGAGTTGAGAAAGAGAAAGGTCATGTATTATTGCTACACAAACATTATCTCTTAGTCTTAGTGTCACCAACTCGTTTCTAACATGCAAAAAGACAAACAAATGCGTCTATGGTCGGTGTATTTTCTATCTTTCCAATCCAGAAGAGATCTCTCTCTCCCCCGTCTGTTTGCAAGGGGGCGGGGCAGTTTACACACACGCAGCTGCTACATGCAGCAACACACGGAGGAGATGGTGGAGAGAAGCGCTCCAAGGTGTGGTTACATGTTACCCATCTTGAGGTGGACAATGCTCGTCACCAAAAGTGTTTTTAACATGTAAGGGCGGTAACACGAGCAATTTGTCTAAACATTTAGCAAAAGTGCACCACATTCGGTCGGAGGAATGCACCGGGTTCGACTGTCTTTCTAGTAGCTCTGTAGCCCCATCCACGAGTAACGTTTCCACGTCAGGTGTTATGTATGCTAGCAGCAACACACGGAGTTAACTACATTATACAAACATGGGTTAATGATTAGAGGTAACTGAGTTATTTATTTTGTTAAAGTTTCAGCTATTCTGTTTACAGTTCTGTCATCAGATTATTTAATAAGATTTGTTAAAACATTGTTGTTTCTTTTGATGTGAAATATTATTTATTTAATTCAAATAAAAAGCAATGTTAATTTTGTTCACAATTTGTTAAGTTAATTTAATAATATATGTATTTTTGAATCAAGTATTCATCTTTATTGTCTTCATTGTTAGTTTCCACATGCCTAAAACAACCTCAAACTAAATCTAAAAGTTGATGGCTAAATAAGAGCGTTTGAGAAATTGTGCAAGGCACACAGTAGTAGTCCGAATAGTCGATTAATCGTTTCATTAATCTATAGATTAATCGATAATCAAATTAGTCGTTTGTTGCAGCCAGTGTTGGGCAAGTTACTTTTAAAAAGTAACTGGTTACTTTACTAGTTACTGCTCTGAAAAAGTAACTAGTTACGTTACAAGTTACTAAATTATAAAAGTAACTATAACTAGTTACTTTACTTTACTTTAAATAATAAAAACAAATTTAAAAAGGTTTTGTGTTTTTTTCTGTGTCACAGTGAGAGAAAAGACAACCTGCTATCATTGTAGCAACTATCATAATGAAATGTAGTGGTACAATAAAGACAAAATAGATGTTTGGAAATTTTGACAGGCATCTTTATTGTAGCCTCAACTTTCTAATACATTCTTATAGTAGTTTAAAGTTAACAATACAATTTTGGCAATGTGCAAGTAAAACAACTGCACTCTTTTGGCAGTGTAACAACAATTGAACAACAACACTCTTTTGGCAGTGTAACAAAAAAATAAATAAACTGTCAGACTGGCATTACAAAAAAAAATCAATTGAAGACATCTTCAACATTGGCAGATAAACTATGTTCAGTCTCATCACAAATAACAGTAAATAACAAATAAGGATAAATGAACAGTATATAAAATAATTTACCTCACATCTGGCCATTTAGCATAAACAAAATCAATATTGTTGGATAAACTTATGAAAAAAGTGCTTTCAGCCTTTCAAGTAAAGATACCGGTACAGATACCCTGAGATGCTTTTCAGTAAGACTGCAATGTCTATGCAATGCAATGCATAACACTAGGTATTCAACCAAAACATAAGTAGGCTAACACAATACACCAAGAGTCCTTCAGTCTCTTTAGACCAGCAGAAGGTAGTGTTAAATATTTGTTATCGCTCTATCTACCCCTCTCAAAATAAACATATCAGCATTCCCAGAAAACATCCATCCATTAAAGTCTTCCTTCCTAGCGCTCAAGCCAATGATTGTACCTCAAAAGGAGAAGCCTCTCAAACTTTTGATCTGATAGCCTGTTCCTCTTCGGAGACAGAATCAGGCTCCCCAGGCTAAAGAGTCTTTCTACTGGGGCACTGGATGGAGTGGCTGCATTATATCTAAGAGATATTTTCTTTATCAAAGGAAATTGATTGAGACTTTCTAAACCTGTTGCTCCTGATTTGAGGTAATCAGCTACTTCCGTTTCAGCTGAGGATTCCTCATCCTCTGAGAAGGAAAAGAACTCTGCCTCTTTGGCAGACCCTGCGCTGTGCTGTGGTTTTGGGTTGGGTGCACTTGTACCTGGTTGCTGCTCCTGCTCCAGGATCCGTTTGCGGCATTCTGCGAGCAGACTTGCCTTGGCCTGGTCTTTCCTCTCCTGGTCACGCAACCAACGTAGCTTGAACTTGGGTAGTGTCACAGCAGCCAGGATAGCATCTTCACTTGCAAGAACCGTTGTAAATCTTGTTTTGATTGACTGAAATGATGTATAAGAGTGCAAAAGACAAAAAAATCATTTGAGTTGTACATAATGAGCAGTTTTTTTTTTTTTAACAATTGCATTATACATTATATGCCTAGTTTCATAATGAGCATTTTTTTTAGGGACACAGAATGTGTAGGCCTAACCTACTGTATATGGTGTACAACATGTACATTGCACACTTTACAGCTAAAATGCTTTGCAGGTTTATTGTTTCACACATACAGTACATATCAATCACACTGTCACACAGCCTATGCACACATGAGTGACGTTTATAAAATGCAAAGCAAGAGGCTGATTGATTAAATTGATTAAATAAATCACAGTTCTTACCTGCACAATTGCATCTGGTAGGCCAACAAGGATTTGTAGTCCATTCTTCTTTTCCAGAGTCTTGGACATCAATGTTTCCAGTGCGGGTAAGAGTGTGCCATAATAACAATTCTCTTCTCCCTGAAGAATGTCCAGTGCCACTGTAAGTGGATGCATGACGGTACAGTACTCTCTGAGAAACTGAAGTTCCCTTTCACTGAGACATTTCATCTGGAGTTTGGAGCAGATGGTGTTCAACTCCACCACTGGTATCCCAGAAATTCGAGCCAGGGCATCATAAAATGAATTCCACCTAGTTGTGCAAGGTACTAGCAGCTTCTTCTCAATAATCTCGTCCACGAGCTCCGAGACCTGTGGTGACCGACTGGCCTTGTTCCACAACCCTGCACACTTTGTCGTAGCATTTCTGTAGACTGTCTTTGTTTCAGGTGTTGAGAGCAACCACTTATCCACATCAGTGCATGAGATGAGATTTAGTGTGTGTGATGCACATCTCTGATGTGGGGGTAAGGTGATCACATCTAGATCTTCATCATTAGCAGCTAAATCCAGCAATACATCCCCTATATTTGTAAAGGTCACCTCATCATCCTCTGCATCCACATCTTCATCCTCCTCTTGTTTTTGGAACATTCTGAAGGCCTTGACAAAGTTAGAGCCATTATCTGTGACTGTTGCTGTAATCTTTTGTGATATGCCATGAGATGAGTGAATGTTATCTAGCTCAGTTGCAATACTTTCATATGTATGCCGACCTTTGAATCTTCTGCAAGCCAGGGCTGCTTTTCCACGTTGCATACTCTGTGGGTTTATCCAGTGTGCAGTTACACCAAGAAAACTTTTGTTATGTGCAGTCCATATATCTGCAGTGGTAGAGAGGTATTCTAAATCTTTAAAAGTATTTTTGACCTCATCTTCCATTTTAGCATATTCAGTGTCCAGGTATTTGGAAAATGTCTTTCTGCACTGTATCCCTGCTTTCACTGTCACTGGAATTTTGCCAACTAGTTCTCTGAAGGCGACTGACTCAACAGTTGACAGGGGCAGCATTTCTTCAACAACATACCTGGCTATTAATTTGTTTAGTTGCCTCTGGGTGATGACATGCTGTGGCAATTTGAAATCGATTTTTGCCTGTTTTGCCTGTGGAGGTGCTCCATCTGTGTCACTGGAGGTAGAGGCGGTAGTGGGATCATCATCTTTGGCGACTAGTTTAATAGTCCCATGCACTTTTGTTAGGTGTTTCATGAGGTTGGCATTGCTGGTACATGAGGAAGCCAGCGTTTTGTGTCCTGCACACAGTTTACATTTGACACTTATATTTTTTTCATCTTTTTTTCCTATAAAGGTAAAATAATGCTTATATTTCCAACCTGCGAAACTTCTGCTGTTGGTCTCGTCGTTATTTTCCATGCTGTATTTTCGCTCTTGTGTTGTTTTTGAGTTTGTGTGCTGCTGTACGTTGTCGCGCGTGTGTGTGTGTGTGTGTGTGTGTGTGTGACTGTGTTTATTTCCCTATAGGCAAGAAGACCCGCCCATGTCTGTTTCTGATTGGCTTAGCCTGAAACTTTAACCTATGTCAAGCAATCATCGCTCATTTTCAACGCATTGGTTCATAGTGTGCACCATAGACATCTAAAAGAATAGATGTAGCTTCTACCGCTACTGCCACTGGCGCTGACGCGACCAAGCAGTAGAAGCTAAGTCTATTATTTTAGATGTCTATGGTGACAGTCCCGTCTTTCACTCATGATGACTATTTACCACTGACACTCTTGACAGGCAGCAGACAGGCCCCGCTGCAACGCTCTGCGCAGCAGGGAGAAACCGTCCATTTGGACCACAGATAGTAACGAGTAACGAGCCCCTTAGCACCACAGTAACAATAACGGCGTTACTGAATGGGAAAGGTAACGCGTTATTATTATTTACGGAAAAAAGTAGTTCCGTTACGTAACGCCGTTACAAGTAACGCGTTACTCCCAACACTGGTTGCAGCCCTATTGTAGTTGTCCCATGTAAAAATAAAACGTGTTATTCAGCAACCCTTGCAATTTGGGATTTTATTTTTGGTTGGTAGACCTCGGTTAGCTGGTCATTTCAAAAGTAGCTCACCAGCCAAAAAAGTGTGGGCACCCCTGCACTAGGGAATAGCTGTTGTAAAACTGAGTTGTTTTTAACAAGGAGAAACTTATTTTCCTTAAAGTATCTTTAAAATAGGAAGAACATTAGACTATGGTTAAACAACACAGCACGTAACCGCCAAAACACATTTGCAACCAGGAATATTTCAAAAACCGCAAAACACATTTGCAACCAGGAATATTTCATAAACCGCCAAAACACATTTGCCAGCAGAATTAGATCAATAATCCGCCAATACACTTTTGCCAGCAGCAATACTTCAAAACTTTGAAAATACAACAATCCTTCCCTTTAATATCCAAAAATTGATTCAGCCTTCTAGTTCCAACTGTGACCAGAAGTATTATTCGTTCTTCACAAGATGGAGGTCAGGAAAATGCCTCATTGGAGTGAAACCAGCTGCATAAGAACAAAGAAAGGAGTGATTTGAATTTGCATTTCACGAAATGGTGATTGCCCTGTCTTTGTTTTTCCACATGTGGGGTGTAAACAAGATTGCACCCGATTATTTCGCACTCTGACCTGTAGACAAAGAGATTTGTCCATGCGGCTCTCAGGTGGGAGTTTAAACAATGGCGAGGTGATCTTTAAACGAACCGTAACAAAGTAAACCACTGGTGTGGTATTATAAACCCTGAAATACAAGCCAAAACAACACTTAGTTTAAAATAACAACATTTCTATCTAGTTTACTATGAACAAAATGGGCTTTATCTTATTGATATCATCACTTAAAGTTAGGAACCCTTACGCACTAGCTATAAACCTGTTCACGTAATATTTGACTTTATAGTCGACTATGGGCTTTATCTTATTGATATCATCACTTAAAGTTAGGAACCCTTACGCACTAGCTATAAACCTGTTCACTTAATATCTGACTTTATAGTCGACTATGGTTAACTGTTGCTATTTGGACACGCCAAACCGGGACCAATATGGAGACCTATCAGCAACTAATAATAGACCGTCGTCTTATTACTGCACTGCTGTTGTAATTCCGATTACCGTAACCCACCTGCAATATCTTGTTTAAAAACAGAACAGTTTTAACCACTGATAAAGGCTTAGACCTTAACCAAGCCTTTTCTTTAAAAGGACTTTCTTTAAATCACTGACTTCGGTTACTTAACCCTGAGTTGATTCACTATGCCCTGCTGGTTTTCACTTACTCGGCCCTTAACCGATTCGCTATGTCTCCAGATCTTAACAAAAATCATCAAATGGGCTATATACCCTTACGTCATAGGCTAACTAACTAGGAACGTAACAAGAGACACCTACGTGAAAACAGCAAGGCACCTATCCGAAGTACAATTTCCACACACATTTATATTTAAAATGTAACACCCACACATGGTTAATAGCATGCAGGGTTAATGGAACAAAAGAAAGTGTGAACTCACCCTGCTTGTGACAAAACAACGCCTCGTGGTTTTAGAGCAGGGGTCGGCAACCTTTTTGATATGTAGTGCCATTGAAAAAAAAAAAATGTTATCAGCGTGCCAACGATCGATAATTATCAACGGGGGGGGGTTGAGGAGCTTAACGCTCGTCAACTATCAGCAGGAGGGCGGGGGAGCCTCGCTGCGGGGAAGCAGTGTGTGGACCTGTCAGCGCAACTTACATGATGCCGAATTTAACAAACACATTTAAATAATTGGTTTAAACGGCATAATGATAAGGACGATCGTCCGTTCTGTGATTCTCCAGAACACACAAGTTATGATATTAGGGTCATGCAGAGTGAGATGAGATCGCTGTCCCTTTAAGAGAGAGAGAGAGGGGTGCGGCTTGTGTGTTTGTGAATGGTAGAGCGACAGTGAGGGAACGTGTGTATGTTTCTGGAAGTGAAACGGGAAAGCAGAAAAACAGAGGTCTGTGATGTATTTTGTGAAACAGAAGAACAGCTAAATAAATGCAACGGCCTCCTAAGAAGAGCTCGCCTCTCTCCAGTCATTTAAGCTAAAGTGGGTTATTGAACCTGAAGCTTGCTGCTTCTGCCCTCCACGACTACGGTCTGGGAGCCGACAGGAAAGTTCAACACACAGATGGCCAGTCCGCCCCTTTGTAGCATATTATTTCGATAAAAGATGAGCAGATCGCCACTGGGCTTTCAACTAAATAAACACAGCCACGCAAAAACTGCGTCATTTGTACAGCTCCTTATGGGTACTGCAATTAGTGAAGTGCTTTCCTCCGTGGTGAAACGATCAGCACTGCACCACGGAGGAAAGCGGCAGAAAGTCACCTGGAGATAAAGAGAGCGGGGCTGTGTTGCGTGCATGGCTTCCTTCTGCAGGTAACGGGGAGACGCGCTCTGGCGGCGGTCTCGCGTTCAGGATCCGAAAATTAATTTAAATATTTTAAACACTTATTCCTAGTGTGCCAATGCTGGCACGCGTGCCAGGGGTTGCCAACCCCTGTTTTAGAGTGATTATTTTATCAATTTGGGTTGTTTTAACATTAAAATGCACAGCTATTTTCAGGATCCGCCGGCTGCCATCAAACACACAAATCTAACTTTGTCTAGTTTAACTAGTGAAGAATCTTTGTCATAACAGGCATCTTCTTACCGATTGATTTGAGCTCTTGGGTGTCGAATGGCTGCAAGCGTCTCCAGGAAACAGCCGGTTGGTTTTCTCTCCTCGGTCAGCGGGATCACGTCGGGGAACTCACCAGATTGTAAACTGTGTTCGTTATTCTCCCGTCCAGGAGAGAAGCTTTAAAAGGAGACTAAATGGAGTCTCTGTGAAAGTTCAATTGGGTACTTTAATTAAAAAAGGCGCGGGTTGGTCACAAGCATGATATTGTTCAGTTAGACAAACAGCTGTGATCCGCTCCTCGTTAGGGAAGAGCAGAGGCCGATCTCTCCTCCGGTGCTGATATATATCCTCTGCTGGCTCCTCCCCGCCAGCCGGCTCGCCTCGTCTCCAATGTCCGTTGTTGCATTTAAACAGAGGATTGGTTCTTTTCACATTCAATATATGCTTAACACGCCTTTTCTCCTCATATTCTCTTTCATCACTTTTCATTTAACACATTCTAAACGCTGTAATCAATACTCTAAAAAATACTTCTCTGCTCGTTTGGTTTCCGGTCATTCCGGATGTTGTCACATGCTACTCTCGTCTGTAAACAATAATGTATTCAAATAAACTGTACTTTCATTTAATATTCAGCATGGTAGTATCTCGACATCTATAGTTGTAGTGTTAAATCAGTAGGCTTCGGTTTGCACCACTCCATATAATTTCGCTTCTCAATTCACCTCTTTAGGAAATCGTATATTAGCCAAATGCTAAATGCTAACCGTAGATGAAGGATTTTCAGAATAAAAGCTTAACTGCTTGTGCACAAGAATTTCTGGTTTTTCAGTATAAAAGAGCATTAAAACTGACGGCATGTTTAAACTACATTTCCCCATTAAAACATTGATTTTAATTTCGAACACTTCCATGAAACTAATATTTGATATCTTCCCAACAGACGAGCTGAAAGGAAGCCCAATGCCTGTTCCCGCATCTGCAGCTGTCATTTTCTTTTAAAAAAGAGAAAAAGGCCTGTTTGATTTGAAGCACAGAATGTAGAAGAGCATTCCTACTGTCTGAGGGGGATAATTGATGGAATGGAGGAAGAAGCTGCGTGTCTAATGACTGAGGAGGAAGCAGGTCCATCAACACAGGCGGCTGCTAATGAAGATCCTCAACCACTATCTGAGAATGCCGAGGAGCAAGCAACCACGGTAGAAGAAAAACTTCAATCTCAGCAAAGACACATAATGCAGCTAGAGATCCAGCTAGAGGAGTCCAAGGCAAAGCAGAGTTACTGCCGTGACAAGTATTCTGCCTCTCAGCTGAGTGAAAAGGTTCTTCGGATGGAGACAGGATTGCCAGATAGAGACACATTTAGTGCTGTGTGTGAGTATGTTGCTCGTTTTGAGGGTTCCATTACATACCCAGAAGGTTGGTTCCCCAAAGCACTGAGTCTTGAAGACCAAGTTTTCATGACCCTCATGAAACTGCGTCATAATTACACACACCTTCATCTGGCTGCACTCTTTCACTGTGGTGAAAGCACTGTCAGAAATGTGATTGTAACATTTATAGAGGTTCTCCACAAATTACTTTTTAAGGACATAATGAGTACTGTTCCCAGCCGGGAGAAAAATAAAACTGGCTTGCCTTCTTCATTTCGGCACATCCAAAACTGCAGAATGATAGTGGATTGTACGGACATCAAAATTGCTATCCCCAAGCAAATGGATATCCAGAAAGAGACCTACTCTGCTTACCGTGGCATGCACTCCTTCAAACTACTGCTCGGGGTAGCACCAAATGCTGTGATCACATACTGCAGCAAACTATACCCAGGATCAACAAGTGACAAAGAGATAGTACGGGATTCTGGTGTTCTTCAGCATTTCAAACCTGGAGATCTGATATTGGCTGACAAGGGATTCTTAATCCAGAACATTCTTCCTGAAGGAGTCACTGTCAACATTCCCCCATTCCTCTGTCATGGCCAACTGAAACACAGCGAAGCACAAGCTACAAAGCTTATCGCACAAAATAGGATTCACGTTGAGAGAGCAAATGCTCGTTTGAAAGAATTTAGGATCCTAAAGTTCATTCCATCTCACCTGAGGCCCTTCGCAGATAAACTGGTGCAGGTATGTTGCGCATTAGTGAACTTCCAACGTCTTCTCATAAAAGAGGTGGCAGAAAAATAGTGTCTTTTCACATTTAAACACATATGTTTCATACACATCTTTTCAACTCTGTAAGCCCCCCTCCCCCCCTCTCAATCAACTTCCTCTTGACTGACTTTTCTGTTTGTTTTATTTTACTATATTTATTTATTTGCCTGTCCTTGTTTGTCTGCCCTCCCTCACACTGTAAAGCATCTTTGAGTTGTAGAAAAGCGCTATATAAATAAAATGTATTATTATTATTATACTTTGTTTTACATTTTGAGTTCATCATTACACTCAAACTGTCTTTTCATTGGGTGCATTTTATTTCTTTTATTTAGATTCTGCTTTTTAATCAATCCAGAAACATGTTTCATACTTTGTTTTACATTTTGAGTTCATCATTAAACTCAAACAATGTCTTTAAACTGGGTGCATTGTATTTCTTTTATTTAGGTTCTGTTTAATACACATGTTAATTGGACTCAGATGTGCTGATAATATCTGCAAATATAAATCTTTAAACTGTCTTTTTACCTTGAAAAGTCTGGCCTCTCGGGGTAGGCTCATGTTTGTTTTTCTGTCTTTCTCTATCAAAAACGTTACTCCAAAGAATGGTTTGTGATTTGGGATTCAGAGGCAGGCTTGAATCAAGAAACCACAATAGTTTTCTGCATGGACTGCCTTTTTTTATTAAGAAATATTATTTTGTAAATATGGTATTCTCTGTAGTCAGAAACCTAACACTCTAACAACCACAACATTGCAAAGGTGAGTAAATGTAAATTAAAAACTATTCACAATTTCTTAAAATTACTATATTTGAAAATGATAGATTTATGATATTTTTCATCGAACATATTAACGACTCAAACAAGGATCGCAGCAGCTACAAGAAAGATCTTCAAAGGGGAACCATAACATCCTGAAGCTGAGTTTTCTCTAAAGACATTTTTTAATTTTAACAGCAGTGCTCTCTGAACTCAGAACAAGTAAATTAATATGCTTTTTTTGTTTTTCTGTCTTTTTCAGAAAATAACCACAATAGTGACAAAGGTGATTATTCCGGCAGTGCCAGCTTTGGAAGCATGTGGGCCTTGAAAAAGTCCTCAAGAGCCAACAGGTTAGGCTGCCAATTGTCATCTCGGGCTATCGGAATGATGACACTGTCTTTCGTAGTCCAGACCACAAAGTAGCAAGTCTCTCTTGCAGTGAGGTGAAGCTGACCTTGCACTTGGTGCCAGTAAGGATGTTCCTCACGCAGCCTGAATGTTTCTCCTTCCGTACGGCTCGTCCACACTACAGCTTCAACAGCTTTAAAAACGGTTTCCAACGCGTCTGCCCATTCACTTTGAATGGGGTGACGTCACGTTGCCTCGCTTTTTGCCGAACTGAATTGTGGGTAGCAGAGCGGAGCTTTCCTGGCATTTCAGGCTGCAAAAGTTGAGCAATGTTCAACTTTTGAAGCTTCTGAATCTTTCGGTGGAAGCGTCAGCCAATCAAATCATATGCCAGTACAAGCTCTAGCCAATCAAACTGCTGCTTGTGTGTCAGGGGCGGGAAATTCATGTGATTGGTTTTTGGTCGAGCTTCGGACACGCCCGGCGGCAAGCTTTTTTTGAAGCTGTAGCGTGGACGGGCCGTTACTGACACAGAAGCCCTTGATTTGCAATGCTTCACTAATTGTCATTTCCCTGGCTCCGTAGGGACACTTCACCTCCAGCACAGCGGAAGACCCTACCAGACCATCTGGAGATGCCCCCAACACTCCTGATTGGGAGAGCCACAAACCAGACTCATGGACCTGCATCTGGGTTGCAGTGGTGAATGCCCTGACGCCCTCACATTCATTCATAGTCCCCCACTGTACAGACAAAACACCATCAAGGGCCTGTTGTTGCCCTAGCACCCTGGCAATAAGGGAAGCAGTCACACACGTTGACCTCAGGACAGCTCCAAAGTTGCTGGCAGTCAACCTTCCTTTCCTGAACAAATGCCAGTTTGGGTTGGTTCGCTGACCAGTGGTAGCCACCTGAATTGCCCTCTGTTGCTCCTCAGACAATGCCATGCTTGCCACAATTGCCTCAGGTCCCTGATGTCCAACAGATTTGAGAATTTCAGGAACAGTAAGTGTTTCCAAGCTGTAGTGTTCCTCTTCTGGCTCGGGGGAGAGAAGCCAAGAAATTCCTGAGAACCTGCCCCCGAGTCTTTCCCTCAGCCAGTCACGATCTTCGGAGGTGGGCTCTCTTGTCAGCGGGTTGAATTAGTTATTGGTTGGAGGAAATAGCTCCTCCACGGAATGTGTACGTTTAGCTGCCTTTGGCTTCTTGCACTGACAGGGGGTGTCAGTGCAGCTGAAATTGTGGATGGCAAAGATGGCTAATGCAGCCACATGACTGCATTTCCATTCTCCACGTGGGCATTCACATTTTGTGGAGAGAATTCCCTCTTCTCCTGTAGATACCTGTGGTGGTGGGATTGTTTTATTATTTAAAATATATTTACATTTGTAATGCCTTCCCAATTATCCCTTTAATTGTTTATAGTCTACTGTATCGTTATTTCATGGATATTTCTGTGTTTTCTGGTGTGTAATATTTGTAATAAAGATTTCATGTGACACATAAAATGGATTTGTTGATGGGAATTAATGAGAATAAATTAACTCTAGGTTAATGGTACTCTCGCTATCACTACTCACCGACACTCTATAAACCTTGTCCCTCATGCTAGCCCTGACAACACCGGTAAGCACACCTTCATCTAGGCTGTACGTGTCCTGACTTGTAGTGGTTCTCTCCTCTATCTACACTCTTCTTGTCATCTTTGTAAAATGATATCAGACTGGTAATTGACACAGCCATGACTTCTAGTGAAATTCAGTGTGGCTCAAATGAAAAGCTTTGTTAAAATATGCAAGCGCGCGAAGGTCAGTTGAAACGATCTTAAGTTGGCGTGACGTTGAAGTCGTGCGACCCTGCTGCTGTACTTTTTTGGAGTTCGTTTATAGCATAACGTTAGCATTTTGCTTCTGGCGACTAGATTTATGATTCAAAAATTATAAAAGTAGGGTTGACATGTGGATATTATCCGGCTGAACAAAACGTGATCCATCTCTTAAATATGTGTCAACCACAGACCTTATTTCGAGCTATTTTCCAAAATCCTATGGAGAAATTGCATTGCGTTTTTGACGAAGGAACCGGAAGGAGTTTACTTCCGGGTTTAAGGACGAGTCACTGCGGCTCTCTATGGGATGGTGCAGTCTCCCCTAGCCGCACCTCTAGTAACCCTGGTTGAGGTGGACTTTAGGCTGATGAAGCCAGCCAGAGGAGGAGGAGCCAACCCACGAGTGATCTTATAAACTAAGCAGACATTTTTGTAAACTATGAGATTTTCCCAGCTGAACAGATTATATTTTTTAACAATGTGACAATGATGATACCGGAAAGGCTTGTGGAGAAGAATGGCCCTTGGAGAAGAACATACACACTGTCTTTGAGACATTTGGTTGCAAACAATTATTGTTAAGCCAGGATGTAATATTCTCCGACACATCAGTGACCTTAGTAGCAGCCTCTTCTGCGGTTTTGCCATGAGTAAAAACAACTGTATCATCAGCATACATTAATACATCACATTCTCCACACACAGAAGGCAAATCATTTATGTACATACTAAACAGGATTGGGCCCAATACAGAGCCCTGCGGTACCCCAGTTGACAAACATAGTGCACTAGACTTATGGTTCTCAATTTGAACACATTGGGAGCAGGATGAAAGATACAAATTAAAGAGGTTGGTGAATTCTATAGAAACATTTAAATTGATTATTTTTTGCAATAAGATGTTGTGATTAACAGTGTCAAAAGCTTTCCGTAAGTCAAGGAACATGGCCCCCACAACCCCACCCCTGTCCATTGATGCCTTAACTTTCTCCATGAAGAAGCATGTCGCTGTTTCTGTTGAGTGATTAGCCCTGAATCCAAATTGCATTGGATGCAGTGGAAAGGAGCTGTTGTTGAGATGATTGATGATTTGTTTGGCAATCAATTTCTCAAATACCTTGGATACTATGGGTAAGATACTGATGGGCCTATAGTTGGATGTCATGAGAGGGTCCCCACCTTTGAATAACGGGACCACAAAAGCAGGCATCCATTGATTGGGAAAACTCCCTTGATTGATTGCGATATTAATGATATGCGTTAGTGGCTTAACAATTGAGGAGTTAATGTCTTTCAGCATGAATGTGTCCATACCGTATATATCCTTAGCCCTTGAGGATTTCAGATTGGCAATTACTTCCGCAACCTCTGTCTCAGACACTGACTTTAGAACAGCTGCTGGTTCGCTAGTGTTGACAGTCCGGAGTGCATTAACTTCCTGAGCTATGAAGCTACTGGCTATGGTAGCCACTGACTCAACAAAATAATAATTGAGTGTAGTTGCCACATCAGCTGGGCATTGCAGAGTTGTGCCCTCAACCCTCAATTCAATTGGCTTGGCTGTCATAGTGTTTTGATCAGTTAATTATTTTATTTGGCTCCATATAGCTTTTGAGTTGCCCTGAGCATTTTCAATAATTGTGATAAAGAAGTCCGCTTTTGCTTTTCTCAGTTCCCTTGTTGCCTTGTTTCTTAGCCCTGCAAATATATGTCTGTCATGGGACATCATTGATTTTATGGCAGTTTTTAAGGCACTGTCCCGCTGCTTCATTACATTTCTGACATGTCCGTTCATCCAGGGGAGAGTCTGTTTCTTATTTTTATGTTTTATCCTGATTGAAAATTCATTGATTGTGGCCTGTAATTTTCCCGTAAAGTTTTGACTGGTTACTTCTAAATCATTTTCAAGTACTAGATCTTCCCAATCTAAGTTTTGTATAGTATATCTGAAGTCTTCTTGCTTGTTTTTTGGGATGCCAAAGGATTCTTTATTACCTGCATATACGCAGTGAACCGTTTGCCAGTTCGTTTTCTAGATACCAGCACCATATTGTGATCTGACAGCCCTGTTACCATATTGTATGATTTTGTAATCCTTTCAGGTCTATTTGTTAAAATTAGGTCAAGTCAAACATGTATTTAGATAATCCTTAGTTTGTGAATGTTTAATTGTGTATTTAAAGGTCACATGTCATGCTTTTCCGGTTATTACCCGTCCCCTTGTGTGTTATGAAGGTTTTTCTGCATGTAAACAGAGTCAAAACCCTCCAAGTACACCCTGTAGCGAGTAAAACTCTAAAACAGAAAATACCTCCCCAAAACGCCTCGTTGGTGAAACGTCATCATGACGTCATCATCCATTTGATTCTTCCGGGTACGTGCTTACGAAAGCACGTACCCGGAACTAAATGGGCCAATCCGTGGAGCCGTTACGTTACGTCCGCGGAGCCGTTACGTTAAGCCCCCGCTGATTGGTCCAAATTGACCAATCCACACACACATACTCAGAGCATGCAGCCCTGCGGATTTCTGCTCCCTGGCTGCAGGCTGATAACAAGACAGTTTGGATCGCGCGAAATTCTCTCTGCAGACCCATTCTCACAGCGTTTATCAACCTATAAACCTTTTTCTTACTCAATATCAAGCCACACTTATTGTTTTTATTTCGGCTGTGACTTTGTGTGTGTTCAGGTTGAGTTTGGCTGTGTATCGCCAAACAAGGAATTCACGGGGGAGGGGGGGGGGGGGGTAGGAGCTGCAGCGAGCCGTTTAGTGGAGAAAGTGAATACTGCTGAATACACATACTTTACAGAGATGCTGTATGCGAAACCAATGTGAGTTTGGAAAATTGCACAGTATTTTTCTATTTTAGTATACCTCAACAATGGAATTATGATCAGTGGAAATGGCCATGACATGTGACCTTTAAGGTTACGTTTTTTCTTCTAGTTCAGTGAGTTTTGAGTGATGAGACATATACTTTAAGGCAGTGGTTCTCAACTGGTGGGTCGCGACCCAAAAGTGGGTCGCGGACCCGTTTCTAGCTGGTCGCAGATGTGTGAGTAAAAAAAAAAATGTGTAAAAGAAAATTACTTTTTTGTTTTTTTTGGGAGAAAAAGTCAAACTTTTATTTTGAAGGCTCGATTTCCTAACGCTGTGCATGCAGTAGGCCTTGGACTGAAAGTACCAGAGATCATAAGTGGTTTTGAAAACTTCTGTCACGTAGTGATCATCTTCTCAATAAAACATCTTTGCTGATGTTTTTTCGAGTCTTCTGGCCAATCAGAATCAAGATGGTTGCCGGAAGTCCCCACGGAGAATAACTTTGCGGTAGAACTATTCTTTATACACCCATGGGTACAGCTTCAGATAAAAATGAACACATAATGAAATATGACCCCCAGTTTGATGATTGACAGGTCACAGAACAATGGGGTCTATCTACCCTTACCCACAATTTAAAGTATTTCACACAGACTATGTCCTCTTTGCTCTTTTCTCTGTGTGGAGCAGCAAGTTCAGCTGTCAGAACAAAGTGAAAAACAAACAATGGCATAAAATATTATTAATATGTCGTAATCTATCTATTTTCTTCTCAGAGTGAATGGGTAGTTTATATGTTAGTATTTCAAAAAATCTCCTGGGGAGAATCCCCCCACACCCCCCTTCTGGGGTTAGGTTTTCAGCACGTGTGCCTTTTTATGTTATACAGTTCAGCTTTGATTCCATCATCTCATTAAACCTTATTTAAAAGCATTCTTTTGTTCTGTGAAGGGATATATGCACTGTACTTCACTTTCATTAATATTGTATGCTGCAAAGCGTATATATTATTGCAGGATTTTTTGTTGAATAGATTTGAATGGTTCAAAATGTTGGGTCGCGATCTATTGACTAAGGAAAAAGTGGGTCCCGAGGCCTGACCAGTTGAGAACCACTGCTTTAAGGGAATCTGTGGAATCTCAGCTTTCATATGATACGTTTGTGCAGATAGCATGAAGTAAAAAAGATGGCTTTTGCCAGTTATGTGCTAAAGTAGCGTTAGCCCCGTTAGCTGTTAGACTTGTGTTTTGTTTAGTTAAAAATTGTTAATATCGTCAGTTAGCTGAGTTTTTTCCCGTTAAGTGGGTAAGCATCATTAATAGGTTGTTACATTTTAAGAAGTCCTGAGATGCTGTTTCTTGCTAGATGTCCCACCGGCGGGACAATCGGGTTATACAGGTTAACAAGGTGGCTGCTAACGTTAGCTTACAGCTTATTGCAGTGCTGCCGCCATCCTCTCGACTCCAACGCGGGACGATTAAACATAAACGTGCAGCAGGGTTGTCACAGTGTTGTCGCCAATCTTATTGTAAAGTTGCACAGCTTTTTTACTGCGGAATCCAGTTTGTTAATGTTCAGTAGCCAACAGCTATCATAGACTAAACTGCTAACCACTAACGTTTGGCTAACTTGCTAGTTAGCTCTGCTCTATATATTACAAGCTAATATGACTAGCTAATGTCACACTGTGTGAACTAAAATAGTTGTTGTATTACTACACCATACATGCTTGGTCCAAATCTCTGCTAAAATTATTATTTTTAACAAAATTATCATTAAAGTATCTTTTTTTTTTGTATTTGTATCACACTTGGCATAAACTATTTTAGTTCATCTATTAGAACGGGAGAATTAAAATAATGAATTGTGGTAATCAAAAACAATGTATTTAAAGAAAAACTCAGCCATGCATGAAATAACATAGGAAAATAATACCGGTAATTTTTTACCCATGTTGTGCCTTAGAAGTGTAGTGATACAAAGATGATTTTTATTTAAAAAAGTAAGAAAATTAGAATTGGTGTTGATCAAAAACAGGTTAATTGAGTAATTCCTGGAAGTAATTTATTGCAAAGATATTTACAATTTAAATTAATTTGGGTCACTTTTGACACATGTTGGTTGTATGTTGTGTAACAAAGGGTTACCATGACAGCTGTGATGTTCACTCTTTTGACAGAGCACCAGTGGACAGTGAAGACTATGGAACAGAAGATGTGATGGCTTTGTGTGGAAAGCTGGTGAAGCCAGCCAGTGACTCCTCATCAGTCTCTCCAGGCAGCACCCAGCTATTCTTCCATCTTGCAGATGAGAAGACTTTGATCTGTGAGTAATAACTAACTTGTGTCTAACATAATATTGAATGTCAGTGTTTCCCCCTAGGTTTACTGCTGATATATTCTTTAAATCCTCTGGAGCAGAGAGAGGAGCTGTGGATTATTGTTATTGATTAATGCATCAGTGTTTCTTAGGGGCAAAAACGCTAAACTCAACTTAAAATGAAAGCGTTTAGTTTTTTTTTTAAACACCTTGAATTTCAGGGAGGGGGCTCCGTTGGCGGGGCGCAACTCCCCTCCAAGACTATGGTAGGGGAAGCACTGAATGTGGTTTAGTAAAGTATTTAAAAATACCCCACATTGTACATGTACAGGACAATCAGACCTTGTTCAACAAAGATCATCAGACAATTGTTTTGTCTTTGAGGTACAGCCGCAGCAGAGTCTGAGTTTGAAGAAAACCCTAAAATGTTATTTAGTGTTGTTTAATCAATCAATCAATATTTACTGGTCTTGAATTTCCTCACTGGAATACAAAATGCTCAAATCTTATTGTACAGGGACATTATGCAGATCTAATCACCTGAAGATGAAAATATAGATTCAGCAATATGTACCATTTTAAGGAAATAGACTGTTAGCGGTATTGACCGAAGCTCCGCAGCTGTAGCTAAGGGCTGCTAATGAAAACTCAAGTGCTCAATTGGTTGGTTTTTCTTTTTTATTAAGAATTGACCAAGCATATCTTCTAAACTTATGAAATAATGAGAAAAATATGAACGGCTCTTCATAGAGCCACGTCCACACAGCTTTAAAGTTGTAGGAAGCTGAAGCATTGCATTCGTGCCAACGGCTAGTTGTCGTTTCTAAGGTATTAGAAAGTTGGTGTTCTGGAAGTTTTAGCATAGGATCAATGCCCTTGGGATGCTCTCAATAACTGTTTTACAATTTTGTGTGTGTGTGTTTTGTGTAACCCTGCTTCAAAGGTCCATCATACAAGATGTAGGGGATCTATTGGCAGGTGCTGATAATAACATCCATCATTATGGTTTACTAATAGTCATCACTTCACTTCCTCCTCCAGCACCAGGACACAGCAGGAACCTACGCCAGGATCCTGTTTGTGGTATTCAGCTCCGCCTTCAATACCATCATACCGGCTCTGCTGCAGGACAAGTTCTCCCAGCTGCACGTGCCCGACTCCACCTGCAGGTGGATAACAGACTTCCTGTCTGACAGGAAGCAGCACGTGAGGCTGGGGAAACACGTCTCTGACCCCCGGACCATCAGCACCGGTTCCCCTCAAGACTGCGTTCTTTCCCCTCTGCTCTTCTCCCTCTACACCAACAGCTGCACCTCCAGTCACCAGTCTGTCAAGCTCCTGAAGTTCGCAGACGACACCACCCTCATCGGACTCATCTCTGGTGGGGACGAGTCTGCCTACAGGTGGGAGATGGACCATCTGGTGACCTGGTGTAGGGACAAGCACCTGGAGCTCAACGCTCTCAAGATAGTGGAGATGGTTGTGGACTTTAGGAAGAACGCAGCACCACCCATCCCCATCACTCTGTGTGACTCCCCAGTAACTGCTGTGGAGTCTTTCCGCTTCCTGGGCACCATCATCGCCCAGGACCTCAAACGGGAGCAGAACATCTGCTCCCTCACCAAAAAAGCACAGCCGAGGATACTCCATCACCATCTGACACGCTGCAGCCACAGCCAAGGATAAGGGCAGGCTGTAGCGTGTCATCCGTTCTGCAGAGAAGGTGATCGGCTGTAATCTGCCATCCCTCCACGACCTGCACGCCTCCAGAACCCTGAGGCGGGAAGATAGTGGCCGACCCTTCCCACCCTGGACACAAACTGTTCACCCCCCTCCCCTCCGCGCTCCATCAGGACCAAAACATCTCTCCATCAGGACCAACACCTCTCTCCATCAGGACCAAAACCTCTCTCCATCAGGACCAAAACCTCTCTCCATCAGGACCAAAACCTCTCTTCATCAGGACCAGAACCCCTCTCCATCAGGACCAAAACCTCTCTCCATCAGGACCAACACCTCTCTCCATCAGGACCAAAACCTCTCTCCATCAGGACCAAAACCTCTCTCCATCAGGACCAAAACCTCTCTTCATCAGGACCAGAACCCCTCTCCATCAGGACCAAAACCTCTCTTCATCAGGACCAGAACCTCTCTCCATCAGGACCAACACCTCTCTCCATCAGGACCAGAACCTCTCTCCATCAGGACCAAAACCTATCTCCATCAGGACCAAAACCTCTCTCCATCAGGACCAGAACCTCTCGCCACCTCAACAAGGCTCGCCCCCCCCCCCCCTACTGACACTTTACCTCAGCCACAACGCATTCCATTCCATCCATTATGCATTACATAATGGAGATCACAGGATGGTAAATAATGCAATGTTTAAAAATGGCTTACTGCACATATTTTATATTCTATAATTTATTGCATTATATTTCGATGTAAATTACTGCTTTATTTTATTGCTATCTTACTATATTTTTTATTAGTGTTCTTAATATAGTTCACTATCTGTGTACTTTTTTATTTTTTAATTTGTATTTATGCACCATGACACCTAGTCAAATTCCTCGTACGTGTGAACCTACCTGGCAATAAACCCGTTTCTGATTCTGATCTTTTTGTCCTCTAGGTTGCACTGCCACATCTACAGTATGGACAGAGGAAACATGATTGGGCCTCAAGTTTTTTGCAGCCAATATAAATTATCCTACAAACTTGGGATAGGAGGGTGAGTGAACAAGTTATCCATTGGTTGGAACCTACATTGTTAGACGTACTAAATCCTGCACACTGCTCCTTCAAATTGACAATGTGAACATATGTCGCCATTTTGTAATTCCTGTTATTTTCAGTTGAGAATGTTTCAAAGTACTCTTAAAAAATTCAACTAACTTTTTTTTTTTTACTGTTTATAAGTATGATGTTTAAATATGTATTTATTAGTTGCACTATAATTCTACAAATATTTTTATATTTTAAGTTTTCAGAGTAATCGTTTCCTACAAAACATTTTGTGATGTCATTTTATTGAACCTGTTTGATTGGAAAATGTTAGAAAAAAGCTGTAACATAACAGTATTCTAGCTGTAGAACTTTAAAATCTGTATTTATTTTAGTGTTTGATCATACAAATCTAATAAAAAAAATGTAAAAAACTGTTTTTCTCATCAGAACTTTATTTAAGGTATTTGAATGTAACATTTTAAGACAATGGATTTTGAAAAGAGAGGAAAGTGTTTTCCTGTAAAATCTTTAAGGACAATTCCTGTATATTAATTGCTTTTGCACTTTATTTCAGTTAAAGTATTTTTACTTTAATTTTATGTTTTTTGTTTGGCAGCCTGCTGCTGCCAGTTATTTGACCGTTTTTTTTTACGGGTTTTTTGCCCGTAGAAGTTTTAGTGCTGTACTTTTAATAAAGGTTATTGACTGTAAAAAGAGCAGATAAACCTGTAAAATAACAGTGTTTCACTGCTGAACTTTAAGTTATGTCACTTTATTGAAGGTGTTTGACCGTAATAATTTATGATAAAACTGTAAAATAACAGTATTTCAATGCTGAACTTTAAGTTCTGTCACTTTATCGAAGGTGTTTGACCGTAATAATTTAGGATAAAACTGTAAAATAACAGTATTTACATGCTTAACTCTAAAATATGTCCGTAATAAACAAGGGAAGATACCTGTAAAATAACAGTGTTTCTCTGTAAAGGAAATTAATTATATTTACTGTGAATTTAAAGATTTTTCCTATTATTGTAATTAGGATATTTCACTGTAGTTTGAAGGTACATTTTTGGAAGCACCAGCTGCCAGATTTTTACAGTTTTTTTTACAGTGTAGATTGTGTACATTACTTTTCACTTTACTGCTTGTTGCACTCCTGGTTGGAAGCTAAACTGCATTTCGTTGTCTCAGTACCTGTAATATGTACAATAACAATAAAGTTGAATCTAATCTTGAGCAGGAACAAAAGTATTTACTTAGTACATATCTGACATTAACGATTAAACCATGGATTAAACACATTTGTGCATTCTTTATAAAATGCAAACCGAGTCAAGCCGACTCCGGAGGTGGCGGTATGCACCTTAAAGTTGTTTGCAATCCGCCAAAAAAACGAGAGAAGAAGAAGAAGCCGACTCCGAGCTGTCCGACTTCAGGCGAGCTTTTTGAGACCTCCCCAGGCTGCGATCGGCTATTCTCGTCTACTTTCGAGGCAAGCCGCAGCTCGTCTCAAACAAACCTATTGATTAGAGTGCACAAAATAAATAAAATAATTCAGAGAAGAAAAAGAGATATGTTATATATCAAAACCCAGTTAGATTAATATTCATTTGATTGCACACTTCGTTTGTTTGTTTGGATACGTAGCAAATTAACATTTTAAATAGCACTTAATGACTGACTGAATGGAAATGACAATAAATGAAAATGTAAAACGAAAAAAGCGATAATGAAAATGTTTCCAAAAAATGAATAAAATGATTTTTGACCACTTTGTTGTTCAGATATATCACATATTTGCAACTAAATGATACATGAATTGAAACAAAAGACGGTATAAACTGAGGAGTGACTCCCGTGAGGTTCATGTATTTTCTTCACTCCGTTGGGAAACTGCTCTCATGTCAAGAAGCATCAGATCAGTGCATGCGCTGCATCGTCCAATCAGTGAGCGATACACAGTAAGGGGCTGGGCGAGTGTCTTAGGATTTCATCGGAGGATGGTCTGATGGTTCCTCGGTTATCGCTCCTCCATTATCGCTCCTTGCTCCTCCGGCAAAAATAAGGCCATTGGGACGCTATTCAAGATGGCGCAGACAAATCAACTTCGGGTGAGACCAAGACCGAGGAGCGAGGAAATGAAAAATAAGAGAAGTGAGAAGGGCCCATAGCCAGCCATTGGAAATGAATGGTGAAAAAAAAACGTAGGGTTCCTACAATTTCAGAGGCGTTATGTAGAAATACTACGTCCCAAGTTGTGGACCAACGTAGTTATTACACGTTTTTTTATGAGACTGGGTTGGATCTCCTCCTCCTTCCTATTGAGAAGGACATTCCTGTTATCCACAGTGAAGTAATAGACTAGTACAGGGACATGGCCCCCAGAAGGTTGCTGCTGTAATGGAGGAAGGAGAGACAACAAGTGAAGACACGAAAACATATTTAACAACTTCCAAGTGCAAAGAAAGATACAAGATATAAAGAAACTTAGTGACAAAAGAAGTTAATAAAATATTTGATTTCAGATTTCAAGACATTTTAAAAATAAATTCAGTAAATTTGCAGTATTTTTGCATGTTCTTAATACATATTTTTGCACCGTTTTTTCAGCATTTTTGATGTGTTTTGTCCAATTAAATTAAGTAAATGAGTAGGAGAGGAGAGCAGAATGCACTAAGTGTAATTGTTGTAACTAAACTTAGCCCTACTTGTAGTTTGGAGTGTAGGTTGGTTTGCGTATTTATGTAGACAACAGCCTTTTTCAGTTTTGTGTGAAGAGTTTTGTTGATTTTGAAGTGTTATTTATTTTAATACCACAAAAATCATTCAAAGGACTTAATGTTGTGCTAAAATAAACAAATTATTATAGCAATTTTAACTAGTAGCATAGAAAACGTGCACATTGTGGCATAGTTTCCTTTGTTGTTGTCTGCTCTTGTGCGTAGTGAATACTAAAGAAGAACATTGTAACTGATTATTTTGTAGAATTATGTTGAGTATAAACAATTGCGTGAGTGTGAGGGTATTACAATTAATTGGTCGGTAAGGCAGAGATGTGCAACTATATTTAACTTTTAGTTTTTATTTTTTTTTTATAAATTATTATGGGATGTGCCCTTTTTCTCACTTGAGCCCCTGCCCCCCAAAATGTCTTTGCACGTCCCTGCAGGTAACTTGAAAACATAAAGGCCCTCTCTGGAGTTCGGTTTGTCCATTCTGAGCTACTGTAGGAACAAGGTGGATCCTAGACAAATAATCACCGGACTATTAGTGTCAGGTGAAGCCTATGGTTGCACCGGCTAAAATAGTTCCAACATAATCATAGGATACAACTTAGAGCCTATAGTAGAGTATGTAAAAGTCCTCCATCAAAAAGTTTGTATGGCAAATGGTTTGGAAGGATGAAGAAAAGCAAGCACAGGAGATTCCTGAGACCATTTGAACAGGAATCATGCCTGCACTGCTACAGAAAGCAGGTAACAAGAGTAACAAGGCTAAACCCAACATCCACAAAGCTATCAGACCAACATGCCAAGTATATGGCGTAGTGGACTTTGCCCCTGACAGCCCATGCAGCACAGTCTGTGTATAAATGTCCCTTATAGGCTCATGTGTGACTTTAAGCATGTTTCTGTCTTTGTGCGTACACACAGATTTAGAGATTAACCCACATATTATTCACATGGCCCCTGGAGAGTACAAGTGAGTGTGGTACTGCTAAGAATGCTGGGAATGTGATTTGTTAAAAGGTCCCATATCATGGCCATTTCGACCATTTTACCGGCATATTTTTCATTATGATTCTACTTGTGATAGTCGGACATGAACACCTGTGCAGCCCATGTATTGATTCCATCCGATAGCTGCTATAATACAAAACAAAACTTCTGCCTGCTCCCCACAATGATCAATAACAGGGAACGGATAGTCAAAGTAAGGTACAAATAAACAGAATCACACGAAGCCTGGTTAGTGTTGCCTGACTTTATAAAGTTTGTTTTTTTAATAAGTGTGTGGTTGCGTTCTAGTCACTTTGCTCAGCACTACTGCTTGTTACAACTTTTATTTGCCGTACTCGCCATAAACTGTTGCTCAGGTTGAACATGGAAAAAGAGAAATGTCCAACGAGGCGTTCTGGGGCAGCATAGACAGGTCTTCTCTGTGTTAGAGTTTTACTCGCTACAGGGTGTACTTTGAGGCTTTGTGACTCTGCAGACCGTTTACATGCAGAAAAACCTTCACAACACATGATTCCCCTTCAACATGCTGCTCTGTTATGGCTTTATATCAACACTTCCAATTCATTTGGATGGTTCTGTCTCATGGCTGTTGTAGTAACACCTCCATATTTGGCCCATAGCATGTTTAGTAAACTACTACAGGGCAACATTTTTTGCAACATCTTTCAGATATAATAACCCCTCTTATGGGAGCGTGTCCCCGTGTTCACCAGGGCCAGGTGCTCCGGTGCCCCTGCTTCACCCACTGCGCGCTGTGGCAGCTCTCTCCTGCAGTGCACCACCAACCCCCCCTACCCCCCCCCGGCTCTCCCTCTCCAACAGGCATCTCTGGTTGAACAGCATCCCTCATGGTGCACGCTGCAGACTGTCCAACCCCCGGAGCTCCTCTTCAGTTCCACCCAGCTGGGTCCCTCTGTACACGGAGGAGGTGAGGGGCTTCTTGGATGCAAACAGAGGTGGGAGTGAGAGAGGCTTGGACCTGGGTGGGGGGGCAGGAGAGGACAAGATCAGTAGAAGGGAGGGTTAGGATGAAGGTGTAACTCTATGTGCAGCTGAAGAAAACCCAACAAGACTTCCTAGCTTAGCATAGTATAGCATAGCAGAGCATCATAGCATAATAGATTAGCATAGTGTAGCTTAGCATAGCTGGTTGGTTGGTCTGCCCCTCCCATAGGGAGTGTGAAGCTGACAATTGAGCGGCCCAGACCAAGCAAGGAGGCAGAGGCAGAACGTCCAAAAATATAACCCGGTGTGGGCATTTATTACCTCATAAACATATGACACAACGATTCACAGCCTCAATCCTGCCGAACATGTGCACACCGTTACCAACCACAGGGATCTCACACCACACTACCAGCCTCCCAACAGACAGGGAAACAGAGCCTAAATACACACTCACACTAATCAGCAATTAGACAGGTGGGGGGGGGGGCACCAAGTGCACACAATCAACAGCCACATACATGGGGAAACTCTTTTTAACATAAAACCAGCAAACAGAGACAGACAAACTAAACACAGACAGATGCACAAACTACATACATTTCTCCACCAACAAAGCTACACAATCCGTAACGGAGGCCGAGATCTATGGCCCCAGAGATCACCTCCGTTACAGGGAGTGTATAACCACAAGAAATGATTCATATCCGTTTTCTCTCATTAAAGTCTTGGCTACTTAAACTGTTTGGGTTAAGTCGGATGAACTCACATTATAAATGGCCTTTGGGGAAATATCAGGAACACTTCCACATCTGCTGGGCGGGCCCTTACTGAGCTCACAGTCTGATCCTGGCTCCAGAGGTTTCTAATAGTCATACTACTATTTACTTGTATTTATTTCCTCAGTTGCTTGACCACATATTTATGTCAGTTGAAGGTTGGAGCTTTCTTATCCCGGCTGCACATAAGAGGAAGATGCACATGTATCATCCTGAGATGATCATGAGGCTGATACATTAATAGCTTTGCCAAACCTGTCTGTTTGAAAAATGTAAAGTTAAATTAGAGCTATTTCACAATCTATGGGACAAAGACAACAAGAACCGAGACATTGACCCAAAGTTATTTCTCTTCAGGTTGCCCAAAAGTAAAGCTGATTTGGTTCAACATGAGGATTTGTTTTTCAAAATAAAAGTAGTCAAAGTAAAGTCTGTCATCTCCCTTGATTCTTCTTTGTTGGGTGAAGACGCCATGTGATGAACACAATCATGCAACAATGATCATAATCACCTCAATAGATATACTGTATGATTCTGAAATGGGCCTTTAGGTCAAGCAAGTACTTTTACTTTTGGTACTTTAAATATATTTTGATCCCAACACTTTTGTACTTTAACCCAAGTAAGATTTAAATGCAGGACTTTAAGTTGTCACAGAGTACTTTTACAGTTCAATATTGCTACTTTTACTTCCACGCATATGACAGTAAAATCTTGAATTTGAACCTTTGAAGAGTGGGCAGAAACATTGATCATAAACAGGTGATCTACATTTTGCTTAAAATCCATGGAGAAAAATCTCTAATTCGGATCTATTCAATAACATTGTTTTACATGATAAGTACTAGTGGGTTCTTTCAGAAAGTTTTTTACATTGTTACCATCTAAAATGTAAATCATATTTAATGTGGCCGGTATAACGTGAGTGTAAAAAGGTTCCTCACTGAAGCTCACCTGGGGAAGGTCTGTGCAGCCGTCCAGCTGCTCTGCTGTTCAGGGGCCCCCTGTATGGGCTGCAGTTGGCCCCCCCCTACCCTGCTCGCTGCAGGAGACATCCCAAACATACGGAGCAAGTCGACGGGAGGAAGGAGGACAAGAAGGGATGGCAGTGCAAGTCAAAGAAAAGTTAGGGAGACAACAGAAAGAAAAAAAGGAGGAGAATAAATGAAAAAATGACATAATAAAATAAATAAAAAGTAATGACAAATGATGGCAAACATAAATCAAACTCAAAGAAGCCACATAAGGGGAAACAAATAAGTGTGTGTGTGTGTGTGTGTGTGTGTGTGTGTGTGTGTGTGTGTGTGTGTGTGTGTGTGTGTGTGTGTGTGTGTGTGTGTGTGTGTGTGTGTGTGTGTGTGTGATAAAACACAGTCTGACATTACGAGATTGGTTGACAGTTTTATGGGTTCATATAAAAGGCGGGCAGATAAGACAGAGCCATGGTGTTCCTCTGCTGGGAACATGAGGACTATATTCTTAAAAGTCAAATGTCCTCCTTACAACAGATATCCCCCCCCCCTCACTCTCCAGGAGTGCCTTCACACACACATCCTGGTTCTGTGATGAGAGAAATGTGGAGGTAAAGTAACCGTGGGAACCTGCTGCATAGAACACATCCACGGCAGTCGGATGGAACCTGAACACTGTTTGGATCATGTATACGGGGACATCAACCACCAGTTTTTTTATGTTCTATGCAAATCTGATTTCGCAAATAGAGCGGTGCAGGAATGAGTCCTAAAACCTGGAAATTAGTCAGCCTTTTACCACTTTTTCATTGTAGTAGTTCGAAGGCTGAAATTAAGTCTGTGGTTAACACAAACTGAAGAGACTTTCACGTTTAGTTCTACAAAATAAAATATGTCAGTAAATTCTCCACTCATGAATGCTCGAAGCCTCTGTGTGTCATAAAAACAGTGAAGCGTCTAAATAGGTCTACCAAACATCAACACGCCGACGATTAGCCGCCTTTAGCTTAGCGACGGTGATGCACAGCCATGTGACGGTGATGTAGTTAGGTTTTAGCCTACAGTTAGCTTACTTCTGGTGATTGCATTTACGACTAAAACATTACAAAGTGGTGTTAAAATGTGAAGATTATCCTGCTAAACAAAACATGTAAGTTTCATGAACGTTTTTGCCATTTTCTGCAATGTACTGAAATCCAATGGAAAGATCCCAGAGCTTTTGGTTGAGGGAGCTCTTGTGATGCTACTCTTCCGGGTCAGGCTACAAATCTGTCATCACTGCACCACTCTATTTGACCATATTGTAAGACTGAAAAACAAGAGACTGGTGCCCGTGTAAAGGCACTCCGCGTCTCACACACTGTCTATCAGAAATTGAGCTAAAAGAAGCCAAACGTTTAAAGGGAAGAGGCACAGTGCCAGGCCGAGGAGGTCAATGCAAGCCCTGATGAGGTCTATTGAGTGAACTAAGGAGCAGAAGAGGACGATGACAGTGAAAAAAATGTATGTCAAATGAGTAAAAGAAGATACATGTGTTGAAATGGGAGAATGAAAAAGTGAAGGGAACGAGAAAGAGAGAGGAAGAGACAGAGTTTAGAACACTAGGCTGAACAGATAAAGGAGAGAGGACACAATCAGTAGCGTCGCTCTGACAGACAGGACCCTCTTCATTCTACTTCTGCTTTGTTAATTAAACAAGCTCATTTACATGAAGTGTGCTAAATACTTTATATAGGATTTCAACATTAAGTCATAAGCAGCAATGCAGCAAGGTATATAGGGAAGAGGATTAGGGCCACTTGAATTGTTTTTTAGATCCAAACAAAAGTGAGTTTTTATTAGCTCTGAGATTAAAGCCAGAATTCTGAGAAAAAGTCAGAATTCTGAGCTTAAAGTCAGTATTCTGAAATTAAATTCAAAATTCAGGGAAAAAAGTCAAATAAAAGTCAACATTTTTCCGAATTTTACTCCAACCAGAATGAAAAAAACGAAAGGAAAATTGTCAGACCTCAAAAAGTGGCCCAACCCCTCTTCTGCAGGTTTATCAGTCATCAATCACACCCCTCCTCAGAAACTAGAGCACACTAACAAGAGTGGAACAAGAGTGGAACTTCTGTTAGTTGCATTTGTCACTCATTTATCATCAAAAGCACCTTGATGAGTTTCCCTGCACACTAGTGCCCTAGTTTCTCAGGGGCACTAATGTTCAACCACTAATGTTCTGGTTAATATTAGTGGTTGAGCTTAAAGGAGGACTCACCTGGTAACCTTCAAACATACAATTATGTTTTTCTGAAATGAACAGGTATTCCAAAACTATGAATATTGAGTAATCTTCTTTTAGTTCATTAATGTAAATGGGATCATTTTGGCTAAACCCGTAGTATTTAATACATTCCACGCGAGTCGGAAGTTCATCTATAGTGGGGCTCCAGTGAAAATGTGTGTTTGTGAAGTAGTGAAAATACGACTTTACTGCACAAGCTTTGTGTGAGACTTTGTAAACAGATGTTTACATATAGTACAATAACTTCAATCAATTACAACACTTGTCAGGTTTAGTATTCTTTGGATGCTGCAGGGACCTCACACAGCTTTAATCTCACAAACTGCAGGTTCCTGATGCTGCTTTCAGTAACTGTTCTATCTGTGTCAACTCATCTGCCTGCATCAGTGTTCCTGTGCATGGGGAAACACACTTTAGTGATTGCATTTCCATTCACAGAGCCAAGCAGACTCTCATGTGTAAAATGTGCATGTACATGCTCCAGGTCCAGACTAGGGTAGTGTGTGTGTAACTGTGTCAGTGTCAGAGGGATGGTGTGTGTGTCCTACCTGCTGCGTCTTTCCCTGCAGCGCTCGAGGAGGGGGGACTGGGGGCTCTGCTCCCTGCTGCGCCCAAGGGCAGGAACTGGTGCGGCCTGGGAGCGGGGCCTGCTGGGGGAGGATCCCCCGCTCAGGGAGGAGGAGCACTGGGAGGATACCGACCGCTGCGGGGAGTGAGGCGGAGCAAACGGCCAGGGGCGAGCCCGCTGCTCCTGATGGACCACTGCAGGGGAGAGGAAGTACTGATGAGCAAACTGTAAAGACTGAATTGTGTGGTGTTTCACATTTCACAAGTGTCCCTTTATTTAATTTCAATCAAGGTTAATCATCTAAAAACACCTCTCATTGTCAATGTGTTTTTAATGTCATTTCTGCTTGTTCCACTTCCCTGATATTTTACTTGTACACAGAAAAAAAATATTTTTAGATTGACTGTTTAGGAGAGCTGTCAAATCTTGCAAGAGCTTTTGTTATGCAGATATAGTGAACTAGTTTATCTCTATTTGGCATAATAGGAGCAGAGGCAGAGCCTAAATATAAAACAGCACTATTCCTGTCTCATGGTAGAAGGCTAATTAATTATACATAACCTCACCAAATACTATGTAGTGTTTTGATGTTTCTATTTTAAGTATCAATTACAAATTCCGACCACTATATATATTAAAGGGTTATGTCTCGGCAGGATTTGGAAAAACTTGATGTCCAGGCATTTACCTTAAGTAGACTGGACGAAAGTGTCTTTAGGGGTCTTTGACTTGAATGCTTTACTCTCATCTGCTACATTATGAACCATCCTGAACTCTCAGGTCTTCTGGAACGGTTCTTTGTCCTGTCAGAACTAAACGTGGAGAAGCAGTTATTTTGCTCCATGTATCTGGAACAAACCAGAAAGCTGCAGGTCTGCTGCTACGCTCACTGATGACATCCAGGCTGAAGACTTTTCTTTTTGCTGCTGCTTTTAATTAAATCAAATAACTGTTCTTACACTGCACTGTAAATTTAACTTTTCTATTTTATAGCTGAATTATTCTATTTAGCTTTTTTTTAATGTTATTTTCTTAGCTTTTAATGATTGTTTTTAAAAGTCATTTGATAATTTGTTTCTGTTGAACGATATCTTAATGCTTTTTGCTCTTTTTTATTTGTTGTAAAGCACTTTAAATTGCATCGTGTTGTGCTTAATAAATTATCTTGCTTGCCTAGCTAACACATCATTATGATTTGTTCTCAGCTGTTAGTCTGGCTCAGAACAGTTTTCATACTCCTGACAGAGTCACATGTCTGTCTGTTTACCTTCTCTCTCCATTAAAGAGTAGGGCTTGATCTCTCCGTCCGGCTTTCTTAGGGGAACCTTTCTCAGCTGGGCCACTGTGGAGGAGAACACATTTAGAGTGGGGACAAACACAGAACATGACTGCTCACACTACATACTGTCCTTCACAAGCTTCATTTGAACAGTATTTCCTCTGCCAGTACTGTACAACTACTTCTCAGTGAAGGCTGGAACACACTTCACATATTGGTCTTGAGAGCATTTCAAACTCAGAGCAGACATGTGAGCATGTGCAACATTTCTAGCAGAACTTGAAACAGGACAGACCGTCCCTGACAGTATCCTTCAAAACTTCCACAAATTGTAATACCTTATCTAGTCATGTGAAACAGTTGTTCTTGTGCCATGTTATCATATCAGTCTAGGATAACCTGAACATATATTTTGAAATGTAGTTAGTAAAAGTGTAGGAGTGTTTGACACCATTAATGATAAGCTGACACTCAGGTTCAACCCTCACCCAATAACTAGAATAATCCACAATCTAAGAGCACACATCAATTAGCATAATCATCATGGTTTATTTGGATAAGAGTAAATACACCATCATGTCAAGCGATGAAGCAAGTAAGTCTTGCCAACACGTGTGTTGATGTATTCATGGTCAGTGCACAGCTACATGCAGACAGTATTTCTGGTGAAAAAAAGGACACTAACTCTCCTCTCTTTCAGGAGTGTTGTAACTGTGGCCTCCTTTAGAGGGGCCCTGTTATGCTAATGTTCAGGGTCATATTAGAATGTTGTGTCTCTACTGGGACATGTCTCTCTATTCGCCCTTTATTTTTCTCATACTGCTGCAGCACCTCTTTTCACCCTCTGTCTGAAACCAGAGCCCAGTCTGCTCTGATTGGTTAGCTGATTGGCTCTGTTATGAAAGGTCAACCTCTTGTAGGGTCCCAGCCCTATCACGTACAATGTGTTTGAGCGTTAGGCAATAGAAACACGAGTGTAACAGTGATGGCATTATGTTACAGAAGTAAACAAGGGCACTCTTCTCCCCCCCCCCCCATGGAGGCAGGGGGGGGGGGGAGAAACTCCCTCTGGAGGGAACACAGGGATTGTAGCCTTTGCAGACCATTCACATGCACAGAAACCTATACAACACACTACAGGAAAATAGGGCCTCTTTAACAATATGACAGACATGAAGAGGCATTGCAGGGTCAGGAAACAGGCAGGTCCTCCTGTCAGTGAGAGATATGTGAGGGAGGGGGGGTGAGGTGGATCTACAGGTTGAGGCATCAAATGTAACATATACTATACCTGTAAGTGTAGAAAAATAAGAGTGACGGGAATAAGGGAGTGAAAACCGGCTGAGAAATTATGAGGAAAACAAGAAGACCCAGACAAAATCAAACATATCATATGGGACAAAGAAGGAGGACAAGATGCTGGGGACACATGAGAAAAGAAAAGAGATTTAGAAGTCCTTACAAAAAGCTGAACATCCCCTGATCCGGCAGAGGAGAGGAGGGTGAGCCTGAGAGAGTTTGATGAAACAAAAGATGTTGGAGCTCTGCTCTTTTTTACTCTTACACACTCTATGATGAGGAGAATTGTACATAGAAATGTGCAACAAAAAAGAAAAAAGTGATGTCAAAAGCAAGAATTCACTTTACACTGTAGCATGCAAAATATGTGATGTAACTGAACTTGAAAATATGTTTTCACAAAAGCATTTGGGTGTTACGGCTTTACGCAGATTTGCTGAGAAATGAGGAGGCATATTCAGGGTTGAGAAATACATTCCCAGAATCATCAGAGGTTAAATCACATAACCCATTTCCGCAACTAAAAGCAAAACATTGGGAAAAACGTACCTGCTATGTTGACGAAGAAGCCCTCAAACACCACAAAGTTATTGGCCTGGACAGAATAAAGTGATAAACAACATAACTGTTAAAGTAAGAAAGAATCCAATCAATGGGGTTAGCTTTTTCACAATGAAACAAACGGTGATACAAACGTTGAAGGGCGTGTACAATTGACTGAGCAGCATTATCAAGGCAAGCTACTGAATCAGGAAAGCCATTAGAAAAGGGGGTTCAGTCTTGACCTTTGGGAACAGCTAACGCATTTAAGAATAATCTCTGCTTCCTAGCTTATGGATTTTTGAACTGCATGTCGCTGTATGCATTCATCCTGCTGAGGTGTCATGAAGTAGAACAGGTGGTTGGCACTCTGGGCCAACATGTAAACAGTGTGATCCACACTCACATAAGCTAGTACAAACACTGACAGAACTAACAGAAGCATTTAGGTGTGAAACATCTGGTCCGACAGCTTGACCCTTGTCCTTTAATATGAATGATATCCAGGATTGTCCTTACATCTTCTTACATGTTGATTATGTGTGTATCTGACGCATTGGAATAAAAGCTGTAGCTATTCAATCTGACTCCCTATTTTTCACAATCTACTTGATTCAAAAAGTACTGATCACCTTAAAGAATGTATATGATAAGATTAGACTAGAATAGAATAGATTTAACTTTATGGTCCTTAAATAAGTCATACCTAATGTGGTGAATGTTTAACTGGTAGATGTGACTTCTAACACTACAGCAGTGGTTCTCAAACTTTTTCTGTCAGGCCTCTGCGCCCTCCACTTTGAGAGACACTGCACTACAGTAAGGTGATAATGATTGTACTATAGAGAAGTCTAGAGTTGAGCTTTTTCACTGTCAAATTATCCTTTACAAGTACAGAGACACTAGCGGTTTCTACTGGAATAAGCCTGATGAGTGACATCTGATAAAGCCTCACACATACATATATAGCGACAGTGTGAAGGACAGACTGTACCTGAGGGACACTGGGCGTCAGGTAGTAATGCTTTGCCAGGAAGGACAGGAACTTGGGCGACGGCCTGTCGTAAGCCATCAGGACGGGCTCTAACTTCTTGTGCTGCGGTACAGAAACAGAAAGAGACTAATAAACATCACACAGCTATGAACTGTGATCATCATCTCTACTGGCAGATATATTAATACATATTTTCCGGTTCTCTCAAAAAAGAGAGTTCCAAGTTCCATTCAGTGTTGTTTGTGAAAATGCACGCATTTCTCATCGCTCTCTGTTCTCCTAGTTTTACTGAAGATCCCACATGTGGCTACAGGTTAAAGAATTACTACTGGCAGAACATTTTGCCTTTCTGTGTGGTTACTTGTGCTTTTAGATGTGTTACGTCAACAAGGCAACGCACTAGTTTGTTTGAGGCATACTAGGATTGAAGGTATGGTAGTGTTAAAGCCAGTTTTAGTTTTTTGTGAAAAGGTCCTAATATTGTCACAGTGGTGACCTCTGTAGTCAAGGGACTATAAAAGACTACAATTCCCACAGTGCCAGTCTTTAATAGTCACAGATATGGGAAGAGGCCGTGAAGACACCGTTTTTAACTGTTCATTTATATGACGTATATCATGATAGAAAGAAAGATGAGTTGTGCCTCTTTTGTATTAGTTTGACCTCTGTAAAGGCCTATTTGGTTTGTTAAATGGCTGTGGAAAGAATTTGATTTGATTTTGATTTACCAAGAGTTGCATAGCCTCTCGAGTATTTTAGTCACACATCATCAGAAGCCAAAAGTCATCAAAAGTGTAAGTAAAACAACAAAATTGAGAGATAAAATGTTAGAAATGTCTGTTTAAAAGCTTTAAAAGGCATCTAAGTGGTTTAAGGAAACAAAGGAAGGAAGCCACAACAGGCAGTACTTCCACCATGAAGGAATAATGGAACCTGTATTTCATAACATTTCTCTTAGTAAGCCCACAGACTACTCATGTTTTGATCTCAAGAACCTAGAGAGGTGAATGTCATAACGTCTTCCACTAAATCTGCTTTCAAGTCATTTGGAAGGAGTTTCACCTGCAGCATGAAATCAAAGAGCTCCCTCCCGTAGCCATATCGCTGCAAGTTCTCTGCTATGTAGAAATCCAGAATACACAGTGGCTCCGCCTCCACGTGTGAACCCTGTCGGTCCTGTGGAGGAAACACAACCAGCACAGCTCAGAAAGCAAGTTTAAAGGACCCATGTCATGGCCATTTCCACTGATCATAATTCCATTGTTGAGGTATACTAAAATAGAAAAATACTGTGCAATTTTCCAAACTCACATTGGTTTCGCATACAGCATCTCTGTAAAGTATGTGTATTCACTAAGGGTGGGCGGATCGATCCCAAAATATCGATACTTCCGATATTACGTTACGTTTCAAAATATCGATACTAGAGCCAATAGGATTGATACTTTTTTCCCCGTCTCCTCTACTCGTCAATTTCTTCAAAAAAACTATGTGCAGACGAACACTAGTATATGCTCTTTTCTTCTCTCTCCACTGCTGTCCTCCGCTCCTCGAGGCTAGCGCACGCGCTCCCTGCCTGAACGCCGATTATCAAACTGACTGACAGCAGCCGGCAGGACAGCAGCAGCCGGCAGGACAGCAGCAGCCGGCAGGACAGCAGCAGCCGGCAGGACAGCAGCAGCCGGCAGGACAGCAGCAGCCGGCAGGACAGCAGCAGCCATGATGGCTGAGAGAAAGAGCAGCGTTGTGTGGAGCAACTTCACAACTGGCAATTAAAACTTAGCGAACTGTGATGTGTGCAAGAAGACAGCTCGCTACTCTGGCCACTTTGTATTGTTATTTTTCATGTTTGCACTTTAAATTTGCAAAAGTAAAACGTTTATTTGTCTATAAAAACTGTCCGGTCTGTATTCATGAAAATGAATTCAGATTTAGTCTATTTATGATGATTTCAGCTCAAAAATCATGTCATTTTGGGGAGGTATTTTCTGTGTTAGAGTTTTACTCGCTACAGGGTGTACTTTAAGGGTTTTGACTCTGCACACCGTTTACATGCAGAAAAACCTCCATAACACACAAGGGGATGGGTAATAACCGGAAAAGCATGATATGGGACCTTTAAATAGATATCAAATCAGGGAAGCATGTGAAACTAGAGAATGCAATTCCTGAAGAAATTGCTAGTGGGAATGCTTTATGCTGAAAAGCTGATGCTAAACTGCTACGCTGAAATGTAATGTTTAAGGAGAAAGTGAAGAATTTAGATTGAAATGATACATGAACACTGGGGGCTTGAATGTGTGATGAGAGAAGAAAAGAAAGTAAAAAGGCTTGGAAAAGCAGCAGAATATTTGAACTGCAAACTTCTGAACTAACTTGATGGCGAATGATCTGTCGCCATGGCAACGGCATTTGACGACACCCCATAATACGCTTAGATGCGTTGATGGCTGCATCGTTATCAAAGCTGTGAAGTTTTGGTGCTGTTTGGAGTATTTTCACTGAAGTTATTTGAAAACCGTGTTTCAAGGTGAGCATTGTGTTGCCACGGCAACAGCATTTGAAGAAATCTCAAAACTGTCCCGTAGATGTCTTCACGGCTGGACTGTTAGCACACATGTGAAGTTTGAGCACTTTTTGAACATTTTCATAGGAGTTATAGCAACATCATGTTTTATGGCGAGGGATGCGTTTCCATGGAAACGGCTTATGGTGAGATCTCAGATTTGGCGTAGAGCTGTTGAGGCATGGACCGGTGATATACAAGTGAAAATTGGGGTACGATTGGAGCGTGTCGATTGGATTTACAGCGAAATCCTGTTTCATGGCGAATTGCATTTGAAGAAATCTCAAAACTGTCCCGTAGATGTCTTCACGGCTGGACTGTTAGCACACTGCTATCTGAAGTCTGCTGCTCTGAGCATGTCAGTTGGAGTGATGACATCATCGTGTTCCATTACACAGGTGTTTATATTTGAGCTAACGAGGCGTCCAGAGATCAAAGGTTTCCATTGTTCTGAATGAGAGATAAACCTCTTACATGTGAACGTTTTGTGGAAGAACAGTAACAGATATCTGTGAAATTTCAAAACGTGAAGCATGTCAAGGAAGTTGAGTATCTGAAGTGTAATTTTTGTGTAGTTTCCGGTTAATAATGTGGCCTTTTTGGCAGTTTAACTAAAGGTCTGCCCGGCTGCTACCATGAGGAAATATCTGTCTGAAATTACAATGGGGTTTAATGGAGGAATGTTGAATGTTTTTGTCACTTCATGCCTTCAAGAGGCATTTTGTTTAATTATTTTTGCTTAATTATTTGTCATTTTTCAAGCTACGAGATGTTTTCCTACATTTGTCATTAAACATTATGTCTCAGGAATGTAGGGTTTGGGAATTATGGCAGTTTAAAAAAGATATATGAAGGCAAATTTCAAGATTTTCTACCCTCTAGCTGTGACATCACGCACTCTACTTAATGTTAAAATCTGAAGAAAACCTCTAAAACAAGGTCTGAACAATGTTTAATATCTCTAAAAGTAAGAATCAGATTTAAAAGTTGTTTTACAAGAATAATCTCAGAAAGATGTGTAACATTTTAAAGTTAGAATGAGGTTTCTGAGTGAAAGTATGAATGAACAGTTAGCAGTTGAAGTCGCATGAAGATTTGTTGAACTGGAAGAATTTCTCCATTGACTTCAATGGTTAAAAATGTGATGTATTATGGGATGTATCTCTGGAATTATGAAAGTTATGAATGAGTAATAGCCATCGATTCCCGACCGAGCTGAACGTTTTGATGTTTGAACGGAGTTTCTGCGATGTTCAATGCGGAAGGAGAAGCGCGGCAAAATAAGTCGGCGGAATAATAAACTTTTCGTCCGTAGAATAACAGTTAGTTGGAATGCTGTTAACAGCATTCCCACTAAATGATTGCCCAACTGAGGAGCCAGAAGATAATTCAAGACAAAAAAGGTACTCACAAGAAGAAATAACTTTTTGTAGCCAACCTTGAGAAACCCCACGACAACACCACGGCCTCTGTGTGTGGGGAAGGAGGGTTAGGGGGGGAATGGGATACAAGAGGGTGTAGTGAGTAAGACTCTGTGCTCTAATTAACTTTTTACTGCTGCAATAAACATAAACACAGTACGCTCACATCTAAACACAACAGTACATGCACTGTGACCACAGTATGACTCAGTACTGAAGCTATTAAAGGTCCAGCTGATGAATACAGCTCAGTCAGTGTGTGTGTAATGAGAGGAGAGTGTGACATGTACCCGTTGCTCTCTCCGTCCTTCAGCAGGTACAGCTGGTGCTTCTGGGACTGCAGCTTGGAGGCACTGGTTATAGAGGCCGGGAGCTGCTGGGCCTGAGGAGAGAAAGGACACTGTTACGTTTATCATCAGTACTATCACAAAGGATGTGGAAACTAGTACTAACATGAGGTTTGAGTTTTGCAAAGGATAATATTCCAGCCCTCTGTCTGTACAAGACATGTCTAAATGATATGTCAGTACACTAGTGGGTGTACATACGCGCAATAGGCCTGTGTATTGTGTGTTTGAACCGACTTCATTCAAATGATAGAGTGTGTTGTTGTTGTGATGATGATAGATGTTGGATCACAGAGTATTGGGTTAACCAGATCAGTGATGCTGTTGCCCTACTCATTAGCAAACTGCATTGAGAACCATTAGGCCCTAATGGTTCTCTAGCAGTTAGCCTCTGGGTCTTTTACGTGGAGTAAGCATTTAAAAAAAAAAAAAATGTTAAGGGGTAATTTGTCTTTTGATGTCAAAAGACAAATAGTGATAAATGTTAGGAAAAGTACGATATAAATATTTAAAGAAAGTTAAAAGTGCTTATAAGTATTAAAAGTGTACTACAACTATTTTCAAAATTCTAAATAAGTCAGTTTTATTTAGATTCTAACCCCAACAAACAAATCATACAAACAGAGACTCACCTTTGCTGAGGCTCTCCCAAGCTCATCGATAACTGTTTCTATGTTTGCCTGAAGATGTGGCCTGCAACATGAATAATAAGCATAATAATAATCAGTGGTGGAAGAAGTATTCAAATTATTATATTGTCAAAATACTTTGTTACGAGTAAAAGTCCTGCATTCAAATCTTACTTGCATAAAAGTACATCATCATAAAAGTATTATCTCCAAAATGTAATTAAAATATAAAACGTAAAAGTAATCATTGTGCAGAAAAGAGCGTGTGTATATAATGATATCTATATATGTGACATTTCTAGAAAATATTGTTGCATCAAGTAGCATTTCACTGTTTAAGTTCTGATTGACTTTTAGTCAAACATTTAAATAATTAGACTCTTTTGTGACTTAAAGGTCCCATGTCAGGGCCATTTCTACTGATGATTCCATTGTTGAGGTCTACTAGAATAGATTTATATTGTTCAATTTTCCAAACTCACATTGGTTTCTCATAAAGCATCTAGTCTGTATAGTATGTGTATTCACTCTCTGTCCTACACGCCTTGTTGGAGCTCCTGCCGCCCCCTCCCTGTGAGCCCAGTGTGCTCTGATGTGTGTTTATGTGTTACAATGGCATTTATTAGCAACCAGCAAGGACAACTTTGAGGCTTGAGGAGCGGACAGTGTGAGCTGGATTACTGGTGTCGTTTCCTGGTTGCTGCGTTGGGTCTGCGAGACAGCGAGACACCTCGGAACTCAGCCTGAACTCAGCCTGAACTCAGCCAGAGCACACAAACAGAGTGTGTGTGTGTGTGTGTGAGGAGCTCCACGGATTGGTCCATTTGGACCTGGGTATCGTTACGCCACTATAACCAGGAAGAAACAAATGGAAAAAGAGAAATGTCCAACGAGACGTTCTGGGGCAGCATAGACAGGTCTTTTCTGTGTTAGAGTTTTACTCGCTACAGGGTGTACTTTGAGGGTTTGTGACTCTGGAGGCCGTTTACATGCAGAAACACCTTCATAACACACAAGGGGATGGGTAATAACCGGAAAAGCATGACATGGGACCTTTAATGAGTTTATCCACTATTTTAATTTTTAGAGTTGCATTTTGTTAAAAGTGTTAACAATAAAGGTAGGGAAATAATTTCCTTTCAAATGTAGTAGAGTAGTAGTACAAAGTAGCATGCAATGGAAATACTCAAGTACCTCAAAGTTACTTATTACTTCCCATCTCTGCTGATACTTCACCCCCAACAACATCCTGAATACCAAGTGACACACACTCTGAAATGAAGTAGCTTCATCCATATTATCCAGTTGTTCTTCTACAGCTGCACAGGCACATGTAGTACTGTGTTGGTGACTGCACTAGCATTAATACAATGTGACAGTTCCCAGCCTGAAGAGAAAAGGATGTTCCGACTTACATTCCTGCTGTTTTACGTCCTGCAACAAGGGTCTGGTCCAAGATGGAGAACCTCTCGGGAAATAAGTGGTTGATATCAAAAGGAAACTCCATTATATCTCACAGATACCTGGACCGTTATATCCAGGTTAGCAGAGGAAACAATAGCAGCAGGAGGGCAGCAGGTGCTTTGCTAGCTAGCGAGCTAACCAACTAAACGGGCTGTATGCTATCTCACAAAGATAATTCGTTAATGCAAAAACAACAGTAAGCTAGCTGCTAGCATTCCGAAGAGAATAGCATTACAACTCAGCATTGTCTGAATGTGAGGGGCTGTAAATGATGAGAGTAGTGAGAACAGGCACCGGCTATTCACAGTCACTGCAGCTCCATTGTGTCTGTGGTCGAGTCCCTCCCTGGCAACATCAACCGTAATGTGTGGAAAAGACAGTGGAGAAAGTCTGCATTGACTACTGCGTCAATAAACGTTTTGAAAAATATCCCAAAAACAATTTAAGGCAAAAATGAGTACACATGTTGGGAAAAAATGATATAGTTACTTAGTCAACCTCTATCCCAATAGTATTTTTACCATAATGTTTAGCAAACCTGTTTTTCCAGTTTTACGGTAAAATTCATGAACAGAGAAACTGCTCGGAGATATCAGGGGAGGACTGTCTTCAATTCAATTCAATTCAAATAGCTTTATTACTTAGCATGACCATCATGACATTACGTTCCGTGGAACATTACGGGACATAATTCACTGTGTTATAGACAGAGTGTGTTGCGCCACGGACCTGTTAGGTAGCGCACCTGTGTTTTGTTACCCTTCCAGCTTGAGTAGCATGTTATGAAGTTGTTCCTACCTTTCTGTGTAAACTAATGGAACATAAAGTGTGGAGTTCCATACTCAACACGCCGCCTCCGACTCCCATTCATCGGCTCTACAACATACAGAATTACGAAAGCTTTGTACAATTGTGACATATATTTAAGCAATAGCTCACGACAGGCCGTGGTATATGCTCATTATATCACAGCTAAGGGGCGTGGTTCGGCCCGACGCGAAGCGGAGGGTCGACAACCCCCTTAGCTGTGTTATAATGAGCATATATCACGGCCTGAAGTGAGCTATTGCTTTTATAAAACGGTTACCAAGTGTGGCAATATGAAAGAAAAATACACACTCTAATTAAATAGTTTTTATTAGTAAATAATGATGTTCAAAATAAAATAGTCCCTCCGTTGCCTTCTGCACAAAACATAGTGCAAGGTGGTTGCTATGCAACAACACTTACAGCAAGCGAACATATTAGACAGAGAGCGTTGATCCATTATTTGGCTGTTTATTTACATGAATGTGTATGTTGCTGTTTATTGTGCAGCCACTGAAATACTGTCCAGCATCAGTAGCATGGCTTACGTGGTCACTTGTATAGGTTGAGGTTGTTCGAGGCTGTTGCTTGGCGTGGCGAGAATATTGCTCCACTTTCTCCTGTCCCCGAGATTGGGCTTCCAGTAGCTCTGGAGAGAGCTTTCGCACCTGTGGCCACTAACGGTCATAATTTCTCTGCTTTGTTTCAAGACCCGCATCAGAAAGCTTTTGAATGGTGCTACTTTTCCAGTTGGTCTACCTGCTCTTCACGGAGCTCTGCATGTCGTAGTTTAGGTGCTTTTTTTTCTGGAGATAGGAACTGCTCAATCCACTCCTACATACTATAGTAAGACCCCCCCGGAGGTCGAAGTTAATCTTAAATGTTTCCATTTTATGCTTTGTAAGTTTGTTTCGTAACGGAAGAAATTTAAATATATTTATAAAACTGACAAGTCAAATCAAGCAATCTGATTGGTCGATAGCGTTTTTGCGGACCTCTTTGATTACAGATTTGAAAACATCGTTGCTTGCTTTAAAAGTAGCACAATTCATTATGTTAAACCTTCAAAAGTATCTAGATATCCCTGCCCTAATGCCAAAGGAACTGCACACTGAATATGTTTTGCCGTTTGATGTCTATGTCTGGACCGCTGCGTCAAAAAGGAGGGCTTCTGCCCAGCTTCTGCCCCGTTACTTCTCCGCTGCTTTCTTGTTCCAGTATGAAAACAGTTTGCTTTTCAGCCCAACGGTATACTGTTTTTCTCAGACGCGGAGGGATACTGACTTGTTGTGAAAAGTAACTTACAATTCTACCCGTGGTATACGCTCAGTATATCACGGCTAAGAACCAATCAGATTGCTTGATTTGACTTGTCCGTTTTATAAATATATATATACAGTGGGGGGAAAAAGTATTTAGTCAGCCACCAATTTTGCAACTTCTCCCACTTAAAAAGATGAGAGAGGCCTGTAATTTTCATCCTAGGTATACTTCAACTATGAGAGACAGAATGGGGGGAAAGAATCCAGGAAGTCACATTATAGGATTTTTAATGAATTAATTGGTAAATTCCTCGGTAAAATAAGTATTTGATCACCTACAAACAAACAAGATTTCTGGCTCTCACAGACCTGTAACTTCTTCTTTAAGAGCCTCCTCTGTCCTCCACTTGTTAACTGTATTAATGGCACCTGTTTGAACTCGTTATCAGTATAAAAGACACCTGTCCACAACCTCAAACAGTCACACTCCAAACTCCACTATGGCCAAGACCAAAGAGCTGTCAAAGGACACCAGAAACAAAATTGTAGACCTGCACCAGGCTGGGAAGACTGAATCTGCCATAGGTAAGCAGCTTGGTGTGAAGAAATCAACTGTGGGAGCAATTATTAGAAAATGGAAGACACACAAGACCACTGATAATCTCCCTCGATCTGGGGCTCCACGCAAGATCTCACCCCTTGGGGTCAAAATGATCACAAGAACGGTGAGCAAAAATCTCAGAACCACACGGGGGGACCTAGTCAATGACCTGCAGAGAGCTGGGACCAAAGTAACAAAGGCTTCCATCAGTAACACACTACGCTGCCAGGGACTCAAATCCAGCAGTGCCAGACGTGTCCCCCTGCTTAAGCCAGTACATGTCCAGGCCCGTCTGAAGTTTGCTAGAGAGCATTTAGATGATCCAGAAGAGGATTGGGAGAATGTCATATGGTCAGATGAAACCAAAATAGAACTTTTTGGTAAAAACTCAACTTGACGTGTTTGGAGGAGAAAGAATGCTGAGTTGCATCCAAAGAACACCTTTTTGGTGGGGCTGTTTTTCTGCAAAGGGACCAGGACGACTGATCCATGTAAAGGAAAGAATGAATGGGGCCATGTATCGTGAGATTTTGAGTGACAACCTCCTTCCATCAGCAAGGGCATTGAAGATGAAACGTGGCTGGGTCTTTCAGCATGACAATGATCCCAAACACACCGCCCAGGAAACGAAGGAGTGGCTTCGTAAGAAGCATTTCAAGGTCCTGGAGTGGCCTAGCCAGTCTCCAGATCTCAACCCCATAGAAAATCTTTGGAGGGAGTTGAAAGTCTGTGTTGCCCAGCAACAGCCCCAAAACATCACTGCTCTAGAGGAGATCTGCATGGAGGAATGGGCCAAAATACCAGCAACAGTGTTTGAAAACCTTGTGAAGACTTACAGAAAACGTTTGACCTCTGTCATTGCCAACAAAGGGTATATAACAAAGTATTGAGATTAACTTTTGTTATTGACCAAATACTTATTTTCCACCATAATTTGCAAATAAATTCTTTAAAAATCAGAAAATGTGATTTTCTTGATTTTTTTTCTCATTTTGTCTCTCATAGTTGAGGTATACCTAGGATGAAAATTAGAGGCCTCTCTCATCTTTTTAAGTGGGAGAACTTGCACAATTGGTGGCTGACTAAATACTTGTTTGCCCCACTGTATATATATATATATATATATATATATATATATATAATTCATAAACATTTTTGAACAAATGCAAGACAACATGTTTTCTTTACAAGGAATATAAGGGAAAATGTATTAAAGAAAATAATAACAATGCTGATAATCAATTCATAATACATTAATAATAAAAAGCCGTGAGAGAGTTTGATTCTCTCAGGCACTTGTGCAAATAAGCAGCCCCATTGTTGACAGAGTCACATGTATAGCAATAAACTGGTCATGACGACGAGGTCTTCTTTAGCCTTAACTGGCGTGGTTTATTTTCATCTTTGCATTGCACCACTTGACCTGCTCTCCATGAAAGCTAGAGAGAGAGAGAGAGATAGAAGGGGAGGGAACAATCCCTTATATCTGATACCTGACGTCAGCTACAATAGCTGCGCCTCCTTACGCCTATAGCGCCCTCTTACTGTGGAACAGTTATAGTGCAGTTACATGCAGACATATTAATACTTACACTTAACACCCATCACAGTGACTAGGCTACTACTACTACTACTACTACTACTACTACTACTACTACTACTACTACTACTACTACTACTACTACTAGTGTACTACTACTACTACTACTGTACTACTACTACTACTACTACTACTACTACTACTACTACTACTACTACTACTACTACTACTACTACTACTACTAGTCTACTACTACTACTACTACTGCTACTACTAGCCTACTACTACTACTTCTACTACTACTACTACTACTACTACTACTACTACTAGCCTACTACTACTACTACTACTACTACTACTACTACTAGTCTACTACTACTACTACTACTACTACTACTACTACTACTACTACTAACCTACTACTACTACTTCTACTACTACTACTACTACTACTACTACTACTACTACTACTAGCCTACTACTACTACTACTACTACTACTACTACTACTACTACTAGTCTACTACTACTACTACTACTACTACTACTACTACTACTACTACTAACCTACTACTACTACTTCTACTACTACTACTACTACTACTACTACTACTAGCCTACTATTACTACTACTACTACTACTACTACTACTACTACTACTAGTACTACTACTACTACTACTGCTACTACTAGCCTACTACTACTACTTCTACTACTACTACTACTACTACTACTACTACTACTACTAGCATACTACTACTACTACTACTACTACTACTACTACTACTACTACTACTACTAGTCTACTACTACTACTACTACTACTACTACTACTGCTAGCCTACTACTACTACTACTACTACTACTACTACTACTACTACTACTACTACTACTACTACTACTACTACTAGTCTACTACTACTACTACTACTACTACTACTACTACTGCTAGCCTACTACTACTACTACTACTATTACTACTACTACTATTTCTTCAGGAAGTTTAACAGATGGCATAGATGGCTCATCATGTACAGTTACTGTAATGTGTGCAATGTCCAGCAGATGGCACTCTCTGTTTGTCTAACAGTTTTTCTTTTGTTGGACATTTATTCCATTAACAATGTTTTACTTTTATGATTATCTTTGAATGTTTCAGATATATTGTTGTTCATAACACATGTATTATGTATACATATTATATTATACATTGATAGATATGATTTTAATAGGAGAAGAAAAGGACACAAGTGGTAATTCCTTTAGTTGATAATTACAACAAATAAAATTCACGGAGTCAGATTTTGAAATATTAAAGGACCCTTAATAAATACTGAAATAGAGGAACTGTATTTATTGTGTTTCTTCACGTGTTTACTAAGATTCTTACTGTACCACCTCCTCTTCGACTGTTTTAGAAGGTTTGCTTGCAGCACCAAATTAAGAGAAATATAGTATGTATATACTGTAACATATGAACAAGAATAACAGTGATGCAATAATGCAGAGTGGCAATATGTTGAGTAAATATTGAATATAGAATGTAACAGCTTTTACAGTATATTACACTGTTCTTGATGGGTCAGTTTGGACATTCTATGGTTGATTATTTCTGTAAAGCAGAAATAGGGACAGAAAGCAGCCCTGTTACAATGTCAGCTTTGGCCAAAAAACACATTTGTTTTACGGTAACTCCATCGGAAAACACTATGGAACATTCTGCTTTTACCATGTATGTATATATTTTTCTGTCAATTTATTGAACATGTCAGAAACAAAACATACAACAATAATAATAATATATATATATTCTTTTTTTCCCTTCTTTTTCTCACTCATAATAATTATAATAAGTACAACAAAATTATGATAAAAAAAATAATAATAATAATAATTCTCAAATAGTCTCTGTCATGTTCAACAGGGGCAAGAAGCTTTTCTGGTCCTACCCCCTCTAGAATACATTTTCCTTATAAATAACATATTAGGTCATCGTCATCAGCGACATGTTTGTCTTGATAATTTCTTTGTTTGTTTTTTACTAAACAATCAGAAATAAATTACTTTTAAAATTAGAAGAAATAACAAATGGGATTTTACAGGTCCTGTTCATAACCATTCATGATTTGGCTCCTAAACAATACTTTCAGTTTAGATAGACTTGTACAATATTTCAGTGCATCGTTATTCCACAGACTAACACCTTTTGATGAGATGCAATGGAGTTTGGCATTTGTTCGTACGGGTGGTTTTATGAAAATGCAGTTTCCTCTCAACATGTGCATGCTTTCTCTCCGTGTGAAAAGTCCATGGATATTATGAGGTAAGTGTTGATTTGCGGCTTTGAACATCATTTGAATAGTTTTATAGTCAACCAGGTCTTGTAGTTTTAGTGTTTTTAGTTTGATTTATTTGTTGGTTATGTGTACGTAGTTTTATGTATAATTCGTATGGCTCTTTTTTGCAGGATGAAGATACAGTAGGATGTGTATTTGTTTTATATGTGTTTCCCCAAACTTCCAAACAATACATCATGTATGGAAGTATGAAGTATATCACATTTGATTACCATGTCTATAATTTGATAATTTGTGCATTTCCTTTCGCATTGGTGACTTAAATTTGAAGTGGGACTAAATGATGCTCTATGTGAGTTGCGAGGAACAGGAATCGGCTTTTTATATTGTCACTGCATCTCAAACATATACATATAAACCGTCATGTGTTCCAACAGGCTCAGCCTTTGTTCTTTTTCTTGATGTAGCTTTAGTTTTCAGGGATCTAAAGTCAAAGCTGTTGTCGAGAGTAATAATGGGTCAAATATATGTGTAATGTATGTCAAACTCAGAGGTATTAACAATCCACACACTCCTATACTTCACAGGGATTTTACGCTTCTGTTAGAACGTAGTTTTGTTTTTGTGACCCACATATTCTGGTCTCATGACCTCATTTTAAGCAACCGTGAGCTGTTCATTTAAAAACTCATTAAATAACTTAAGTTTATTTAATAAATAACAAATTGTGTTGAGGGGGTTTGACCTCATAAATTCCTAAAAGTGTGGTTTTGATCCTGTTGTCTGAGAGCGTATTGGAGCATCAACTGGCTTAACAAATATTGACTATTCAATTAATATTCATCCAGTGTTAAAAAATAATGAAACTTATAAAGGTCTAGGACAATGAGTTTAGTTTTTAGTATAAGTATAGTAACTGGAGTAACTGTAGGTTTTAGAGGAAAGTAATTTTGATACTTTAAAAGTGTGGAAGGTAATTTTGGAGAAACCAGCTCGAGTGCGCTAGAATTTGAAAATACAGAACCGTAAAAGATCTGCCACTTCCTTAGAGAGTCCCTCCTCCAACACACACGAACGTGCACATGACCAATGAGGGCACGAGATAAGTTTGTGCACAGATGGAAGGCTGACAGGCAGGTAGGCCATCCAGTTACTTTAGCCGGGCCGGCTAAAATGATTGGTCGTGCTTTTTACAGTTCCACGGCTTCCACAGATGACATTTCTTTATGGATTTTTTGTCAAAGCACTTAAGATATTCATTGCTATCGGGATGTTAAGAGCATTCCATGGAATATAACAAAAAGTGTATCTCGAGCAAGTTTCTCAAACATACCTACCCCCAGTGGCGTTTTTATATGTAGCCTACAAAAGTGGTGGGGCACAAAAAACGTATTTGTCTATATATAAGCTTCTGCAGTGAGGTTCATGGCTGGTGAGGCACTGGCACTGACTCTTCAGGTCTACAAATATTAGATTTTGACCTAAATCAAAATATAATATTATTTTCAAAAGCTTTTTTTGTCTGATGCTTCGATTAATTTTAAACAGGCAGTTCAACCAAAGGATACCCAAATGTAATTTTATCATTTAAATATTGAATTGTTCTCTCTGAGTAAGATCCCATTTTCAATAAAATGGCGGTCTTACCTTGACTTGAAGATGAAGTCCATTTGCCTATCCTTCTGGACAAAAATCTCTATTACTTTTTTGTAAAAGTCCTCCTTATCTTATTGTAGTTTCAAAAGTCTATCATAAATCTAATCGATAGATTTTTTTATTCGAAAATTATAAAAGTAGGGTAGACATGTGGATATTATCTGGCTGGACAAAACGTGCATTTATCTAACAGGTACGTTTCCCACAGATCTTATTTTGAGCTATTTTCTAAAATCCTATGGAGAAATCTCATTGCTTTTTTGTGGAGGGAACCCATGCGCAGCTTACTTCCGGGTTTTAGGACGCGCCTCTCGTCTCCTCTTCACACACCAAACTTTTCGCAGCACACATACTTACAGCCAATCAGCTCTGAATGATGTGAGATGACGTATGGTGGGGATGGCAGCTCAGTGCCCCTATGGTCATTATTTTTTTGCCACACACATTAAATAGGAAAATACTCTGAGCATGCGCAGTGTAGTTTTTACAGTCACCGTTCACAGTGAGAGGGAGGGGCATGATCGGGTTTTGTCCTTTTGTCCCTCATGGTTCTAAACAGCTCAATAGGCACACACTGTAGACACTAATTAGAAGAACATAGACTAAAACAGCAATGTACAGACGAATCAGAAGATTAAACATGATCTTAAAATATATTTTTATATATTTAGCATTTTTTTGTAATCATTATTTTTAATATGTTCTGCTGACACTAGGTGGGGCTGTGCCCCATCTGCCCTAATGACCAGTCGCCACTGCCTACCCCACCTTTAAGTACTTTTTATATAGTAAATATATATACAGTATATATATATATATATATATATATTGATTCTGTGGGATGATGAGAAACAGAATTTCGATTACACAACGAGAGGAATTGACAATAAAGTTGACTTTGACTTTGAGTTAGCATTCCATCTTAATCTTCTTAATACAATAATCTAGTGAGTTTATGAATATGGGTCAAACTGTTATTTAATGAACCCCTCCTCTGTGAAGGTGGAAAATGCTTGTGTGTTGCAACTTACAAATAGGAACACATATTCTGCATACGCACAGCTCGTTGGTTTACTTTAGAATTGAGTCAGGAAACCACAACACCACAGGTTTCACGTAGGTTCTTTACCTGGTTGCAACCTCGTCTACAAAGCTCTACTTCCTCCCCCCCCTCCATCCCTCCATCCGGAGCCTCCACCAGCCTCGCCCGGGCAGGTAGAAAGTTGCGAGGGAATCCTGCGTTGCCTCATTCTCCAACCACTGTTGCATAACTCTGGTGTTTCCTTCACATCACATTATCTCACATGCTAACTGGTCCACCATGTGACTGACAGAGTCTTCTCTAATGGTTTGTATTCTTACTTCCTTTTTAAAAAAAGGTCAGCAGGTTTACTGCTTCATTTTGGATCAGTTGACTTTCCTCATTACAGAAAAATAAAAAGACATGTAGACATTAGAGGTGGAAGAGGTACTCAAATCCTTAACTTAAATATTTACAAGTAAAAGTTCTGAATTCAAAATGTCACCTAAATCAAAGTACAGAAGTATTATCAGCTAAATGTATTCAATGTATCAAAAGTAAAAGTACCCATTATGCACAATGGCTCTTTTGAAAGTATTATATTGTTTTAGAATATTTTATGATTGTGTTTTTATGGCTAACATATACATGTAAGAGCTTTTTAAATGATGACAATGTTAAGCCAATTTCAGTTTTTAAATAATAATATTTTTATTTTTTAAATTAATAATCCGAATGTGCGAAGTAATACAAAACATACAATATATCCATACAAAATGTAGTGGAGTAAAAGTATAAGGTAGTATTTTGAGTACCTGAATTGACAGTACTTATGGAAATGTGCTTATTTACATTCCACCACTGGTCGACACACTGTTGATCAGGGCCAGCTCAGGTCATAGTTTTGGCTAATCTTCTTAGCTAAATTGAAATTAAATGTTATTGCTACAGCATTAAATGATATTCTTGACAATGGTATTTTTTTAAAGTTGTGTCAAGATTAAGTGTTGTTTTACCCATCCTGTTTCAACATGACAGTGCCTTGTGCACAAAGCCAGGTAAATACACAATTCAGAATAAAATAGGATAAGAATTGGACTGCACTGAGCCATGAGCCCATATAAACAGGGCCGGCCCTTGGAATAGACAGGCCGTTTCTCAATCTCGAGGAAACTGGCTTCCGAGCCAATATTTCAAGGATGCTACGTCATCGAGTGGCGCCGAAGGACTGTTCCAATCTCCAGCATACTTGGAATTCCACAGAGGCCGCGTCCTTGGTTTGGGGGTAATTTCGAGGCTGCACATGGGTAGACTTTGCGTCCTTAAAATCCCCACAATGCTTTGCGCACGGACCAATTTCCCCAAATCTGTGGCGGAAAATGTAAGGCGGGGCCTCTCATATGACGCACACCTGCACACTTGCTAGCCTGTTCCGCTCTTCGTTTTCCGAATGCCAGGAGGGATTCTTGCCTTGCTTCTGAAGCAAGTAACTCGGAAGACATGTGCTACCAAGCAAGCATCCTCGCGATTGAGAAACGGCCACAGTATAGGTGATTGGTAAGGGCGCATCAATCTATGGGGATCGCCGGGAAAAAAAAAGAAGTTAGAAATGAAAAAAAAAAAAAAGATTTTCATTTCTAACTTTTTTTTTTTTTTCGGTACCCCCCATTGCGTTGCTTTTTTTCATAACAACGCAATTTCCCGATTTTGGATCAACAAAGTAAATCTTATTCTCTTACACTAACAGAACAACGCCTATATTGCGTACAGCGCCCATAAACTATGGCGCCCCCCCCCCCCCCCAAAATCAAGTTGAACCGCCCCAGCCCCAGTAAAAACCAGAGGTTTATGTGAAATAGTTCTTTTTTTTAAATAATGGTTTTAGTGTGCAATTATAGGTTTTAATTTTGTATTTCTGTTCAAATAAATCAAACTCCCAAAAAACGTATACAGCTTTTATTAACATTGGAATTTACTGTGTAAGCGGCCGCGTGGGGGAGAGCTTTAGAGAGCTCTCTCCTGACAGACTGAGAGGCTCTGATAACCTCAGCTCAGTGAGGTAAAGGCACACCTTTATATGATCATTATAGTTATAAAATAATAAGAGAATAGATTTTCATCTATTCTCTTATAGTATAAAATACTATATGACAGTAAAAAGAAGTTGTTATTAATAAACAAGAATACAGTTTGAAAGGGGAGTGATTAGTAAAATATCCATAAAGACAAAGTAAATCTGTTTACAGTTCTGTTTCATATGGGTGTTGAGAGATGTATCCATAGATCTCCTAATGTTGCTCTCAAAGTCCACCAGATTGATGCTTTCAACTTTAATATTTAAAAAGAATCTTCCCGGAACCCCCTAGAGGAGGTTAGGTCCATCCCACACTTAAATCATGTTCACATGGATAGGAAACTAAATGCATTTGCACACATCTTGTGTCCATATCTTTCTGTTTTGGTGGTCATGCCACACCGTGCACGTGCATGCATGGACGAGTCATAGTGAGTGTCTGCATTTGGGGGGGCGCCAGCTAAAATCTTGCCTAGGGCAGCAAATTGGTCAGGGCCGGCCCTGCATATAAATATACAGTATACCATAATTCTAAGAATAACCCTTAAGGAGTGTAAAGAACAACACACACTGAGTAACACACTTACAGAGAAGTGTGTGAGTAACATTTAATCGAACAAAATATTAACCAACATTAATCACATCAGATGATGATTCACCCTTCATCTGGCCAATTCCATATTTGTTATTTATCTGATATCATCAAAATATGAAATATAAGCAGGGCCGTCCCTGGCCAACATGAGGCCCCACGCAAAGTTATGGGATGAGGCCCTCTGTTTCGCGAGCGTCGAGGGAGGGGGGGGGGGGGGTGCTAGTGGAGCGCCACACTAATTGCGCTGCATAAGTGCATAAGTGCATAGATGCGCCTCTTGAGGCCCCCTCCGCAAGGTGAGGCCCCATGCAGCCTGCATGATTGGCATGTAGGGAGGGACGACCCTGAATATAAGGTAAAAACATATTGTATTTGCTTTTTAATTACCAAGTAACATACCAACAGATACTAAAGGACAATAAAAGAAAGGTTTACAGGCTTGTGGAGTAATGGATTACATGTTTACATATACGCAAACAGGATTTAAAACAAATTAACGGTATTCCCTTACAGTTATAGAAGAAGAATTGTGTCAGATTACTGTGACATTTCTACAAATGAAGATTACTAGCAGGATTACAATGTTAGTAAAACTAAACAGGTCATATAGTGTTTGTTTTAAAGGAGGATGTTATCTCTATACGCCTACTGCCTGAATCTGCTTCATGGTTTTCACTTTCTTTGCTTCATTTGTTCTGTGTTTAATTCAGCAGGTGAACCTGTATGTTCATAGAATAGTGTGTGTGAGCTTAACTGTGTGTGTTAAACTAAAACAGAGCATTTACATTCACTAAAACCTAACACTCCACAGGGAAGAAAAAAAACCCAAAAAGCAGAATAGGATTTATAATGGTTTCTTCTTTGTAAGGTCACATTGTTCTGTTCTGTCTTACATAATACACAGAAGTAAAAAACATCTTATTGATATTTATTGTCTCTTTTATAAATGTATATTGCATTTGATATTGAAGTAATCTTAAAGTAACATAAAGTGATCAAGTTACATTAGGTGTATTCTGATAGTCAGATTAGGTAGCTTTCTGATTAGCCTTTTTACGAGTAACTAATTGTAACGGAATACATTTTTAAAGTAGCCCTCTAGCCCAGCCTCTACACACCTTTTCCGTTCTCCATTGAAGATGTATAGATATTAAATAGAGAAAATGTAAAAGGTAATTGTCTGAAATGAAAACCAAATAAGAGAGAGAATTTTCTGCCACTGATAGAAGTGGTTCCTCCGAGATACAAACTAAAAAGGCAAACTGCAAAAAAAGTGATAAACACAATCAATGCAGGATTTATTGTGGTTGTTTGCAATAAATACACAAAAACACTAAAGATAAAGTAATGGTGAACTATATATATTGCTTTGGCTAACTAATCAGTTGTCATGACCAAATATAATTTGTATAAATACTCCAAAACATTCGCGGCAGTCATCTAGGATCTTCTTGAACTGACTTCAGACTTCTGGAGCTATTTTAAATTAAGAACATTTTGAGTATTGAGAAATGTAGATGTTTTCCTGAGAGTATGAGTAAGTGTGAATGTGGAGGGTTTTTTACATGCATCTTTCTCGTGTGAAGTTCAAAACGGTCGCCACCCATAGCGACACAATCACACGTTCAACTCGCAGACTTTACTCACACATATGACACTTACACACAGTACGACTGGTCCTGAAGTGTACAGACATTATCTATTTGTATTACTGATAACAGTCATTTTAGTGATATTTAGTGAAATTGTTCTCACTATTCAGGGGGTAAAAACTGAAAAACCAAGAAGGAATCAAATAAGATGGGGGTTTCCCTCTGCTGTCCTCAAACAACCTCTGATATCTTCACACAATCATCCTCCTACATCCTTCCTCCACACATGCACCCTTCTTGTGGTTGACATTGTTGTATTGTATTTCCCCCTATTCTAGTTATTGTAATCCTACTAGTATTCCCCAATTTCTTTTAAATGTATCAGTAATCTGTTTACGTCTTTTTTTTAATGTAATGTACAGGTACCTTTTTTTTGTATTCTGATAAAGTAATCCCATTCCATGTAATCAGTTTCTCCCCAAGCATAGTAATTCACTGCTTGTTTACTATAGAATGTAAGAAAAGCTGCAGGTGTTTGAGGCATTATGGCCATATCTGACACATTGTGAGACTGACCATAGGCTGGATTTGAGTTATTACCTTTAAGAAGGTAAGCTAAAGGGAAAGCCATGAGTGAAAACAGGGCCTTTTTTCCTATAGGCGTACTATGCAGATGCATGGGGCCCCCGCGGCCACTAAGGGGCCTCCAAAATGAAAGCTCAGGTTCAGCCTCAATATATTTGGGGAGAATTAAAATTAGCCGTCTTTATTTGTTAGTGATAGGAATTATGTCTTCTTGAAGGGAGCCGGATCTTATGGCTCCGTTCCTTTGCGAGAGCCGTTCAAAAGAGCCGTTCAAAAGAGCCGTTTTATTATCAAGGGGGTGGGGTTAATAGGTTTGTCTGCAAAATATACCTTTTATAATTCAATCGAATGTAGCCCTGTTTTGACTAATGATTTATATGTGTACACATATATCACTTAAATTATTCAATACATCCTTTGTACTGAAGTATTCAAAAGTAAAAATTATAAAGTTTTCATTGCATTTGACACTTGTAACTCTCTGATTGTAGAACACGCAAAAAAAAAAAAAGCAGATAGCAGCACCTAACTGACAATAAATCTTTGTTGAGCCTAAAAATAATCATAAATAAATAACATAATGAAAATAAATATATTGCAATGCTCAAAACAGCAGCATCCAACAGTCTCTAATCCTTGGATATTACATGTCACTGCATGCATGCATGCACGGAGCACCCGTAGCGCGGAGATCATCATATCATTCTGTCTTGTATTAGGCTATTTAACAACAACAAAACGGCTCGTTCACGGGCGCGAGCCGGCTCCCGTCGTTCACTTAAAAGAGCTGGCTCTTTGAGCCGACTCGTTCGCGACCGACATATCACTATTATTTGTAGACAACCAAGCCCCCTCCTGTGTTCTGTGAAGCATTATATGCTTTAAAATCAAATGTAGGATATAAACACAACTAAACTGCAATGATAGCAAAGCTGAGGCTTGTGTTTTGGGGTAATAAAGTCAAAATCATCGTTAGGCTGTCACTCAATGAGTGACTTCTGAGGAAGATGAAAAATGTAAATTAAACATTGTTGAGAAAATGCTGCATCTCTTGCATTTATTGACGAAGAGGAGCCTTATCGTTAACCTTTTTAATATCATTTTTTGTAAGTTTTAATTGCTTGGTTTTCGTGAAATTAGCCTGTTTTTCTCCTAAAGTGTAACAGATTGATGCTTCTCCACGGATCATCTTAAAGGCTTCGGAATCCCTCCATTGTAGTTTGAAAAAATAGGGCCCCAAAAAAGCTAGAGAAGATAGAGAACTGGATACAGTATTGGAGGTTGGACCCCTTTTAATCCTAAAGTTGCTCTTGGCGCATAAAGCCAAAATGGCCTGACTCGAGAGCAAAGGTACTCGTATCTGGGCAAAGAGAGCATGGCTACTTTCCTTTTCCATAAGCCCAACCTCCAATCCGACATGTACTCTCTCAGCTCAGTCAAATAATTGGAGGCGAAATAACTCTGGATTCAGCTTTATGCACATTTTAAAACGTTTAAGCCCTATTAATTTAAATAAGGGCTATTCAAGTGTTCGTACTGGGTAGTTGACTTGATTACAAAACATGTATCTGCTGATTTACAGATGTCTCTTTCACAATGTAAGTCAATGGGAAAAAGTCCTTTTGGGCCCAAAGACGTCACGGACTGACACAGAAGTTGTACCACCATTTGGCCATTATCAACATTTGCTTCTTCCCGAGGGCTTGGAAAAAAGCCCCCAGAAAAATGTCACACAGACAAACCAAAAACCAAGACTATCTCCAGGTTATGACCTCGTTTATGTGTGAGGTAAAAGCCAAACTGAAAGTAGTTTACATTTGAAATGCAGTGTTGGAGCAACTTGTATTTCATTAGAGAAAAGAGAAAGTAAAAATACGTTTTTGTTTAACTGCAGTGATCTTCCAACTCAGTCTCTCTGCATTTCGTGTTATATTCACAAAATCTATTGATTCGTGTTCACCAACACGATATCCCCATTTTTTTCGTGTCACACAGAACGATTTCAAAAGCAATGTAAATAATAACAAATTAGAAGGAAAAAGAGATTAAAAAATACAGATTTCAGTATTCTGACACAGAACGATTTTAGAAGCAATTTATTTATATTGCTAGTATGTTTCGTGCCTGCACCAAATAATAACAAATTAGAACGAAAAAGATATTTTAAAAAATACAGATGTCAGTATTCTGAGGATCTGAGCCCCATTTATTGTCCTCGTGGACGGCAAAAAAACTCTGACATTATACTATTTAAAATAAAAGGGTTAGGGTTAAGCTTAGGGTAAGATATTGAGTAAGAAAATGTTTTTATGAACCACACAGCTTCCAGTCTTCCAAGACCCGACCGGAGAAAAAGACGTGGTGCAGGCACGAAAAATACTACCAATAGAAATACATTGCTTTTAAAATCGTTCTGTGTGACACGAAAAAAAGGGGGAAATCGTGTTGGTGAACACGAATCAATAGATTAAATTAATTTCGTGACTATAACACTAAATGCCGAGAGACTGGGTTGGATCTTCATATGAGGACACAAAGCAGGTCCCCATTCTGATGTCCAATGTAATCACTTTTTTGTTATCGACAATAGGAAAATCATGCCGAGTCAATGCAGCGTTTGTTGTGATAGCAGCCAAGTTTTGACATTTTCTCTGAAGCTCTCTCTTTCTTCACACAACTACTGTCTCCTTTTGTGTTTTCAACAGAGTGCAACACACATGCCTTCAAGGAAATACTGTCTGGAAGAGGGAACACAAGGCCCAGGCCAGATAAGATACAATAATCCTCCAGGCTGTTCTCAGCCAGCAGCGAGGTGTCGTTCCAGTTGGTGCTGCCTGAAAATCCTTATTTCTTCAGTTTAATAACTTATTAAATATTTGTATGACTTATTAAACTGTCAACCATTTAGAATCCTACATCGCACACATATATCACCTGCTTTCAAAAACAAAACGAATATGTATGCTGCTCCGCTCGGAAGTAAATGAAACTCTGACACTGGCGGTCTTATTCACTGTTTCTGGTCATTTATGAAGCTAAAGTGCAGCAACTGGTCTGATATTGTGAAAGAACTAGAGGCTAGGCTATTTAATGTGGTGACCTTTGCCACTACGAAAAATGTTCTGATGTTTTGGACCAAATAAATTGTGGAATAATCCTGTAATGGAGTGTATCCCTAACAAATACATCTCATGGACTTACTTGGACTACATTGGACCCAAACTTTCATCTTCCAGACTGCGAGGGTTTCATCCTTCAGCCTATTGCTTCTATCTACTTATTTTTTCCTGTCAACTTGTTACCTTTTTAAACATTCATCTGTATTTGTTATTAATTTTGAATAATTATTGTCATTTCAATTTCTTTATGCCGTTGCCTTTCTCCCACAGGTACAGAATGGAAGAGGTTGGGGATCGTAGTAGGATTTATTTCTTACTCCTACCTATGGAACTTACTTGTCATGTCATGTCTGAGCTGTTGCGTTCTGTGTTGTATTTGAATAAAAGAATAAAGATATTCAACCAAAGGTTTCTTGGTTAAACACTGACAGACTTTCTGGCCTCAACTCTGCTGGCACCTGCCTCTACAACAGAGGCTCTGAACATCCCAATCTACCCCATGCAGGAAAGATCGTCTGTCAGGGTATGCAATGTTTAAGAGTACATATTCTGCTCATTTTCAGGATATGTAGTGTCTCTACTGGGACATGTCTCCATGGAGACATGTCCAGTCTGTGAAAAATAAAGAGCTTTTTGAACATTAAAGCATGTTTTAATGTTCAAAAAGCTCTTTATTTTTCTCATACTGCCTGTGCTGCAGCACCTCTTTTCACCTTCTGTCTGAAACCAGAGCCCAGTCTGCTCTGATTGGTTAGCTGGCTGGCTCTGTTGTGATTGTTCAACCGCTTAGAGATGTCCCGCCCCTTGGCCTATCACGTAGAATGTGTACATGCACACAAACCTATGGAACCCACTACAGGAAAGAGAACAACCAAAAAGCTTAACAGGGCCGCGTTAAAGGTTGGGTAGGTCATTTTGGAGAAACCAGCTCGAGTGCGCTAGAATTTGAAAATACACAGCCGGAAGAAATCTGCCACTTCCTTACAGAGCCCCTCCTCCAACACACACGAACGCGCACATGACCAATGAGGGCACGAGATAAGTTTGTGCACAGATGGAAGGCTGACAGGCAGGTAGGTCATCCAGTTATTTTAGCCGGGCCGGTTCAGATGATTGGTCGTGCTTTTTACAGTACTACGGCTTCCACAGATGACATTTCTTTATGAATTTTTTGTCAAAGCACTTAAGATATTCATTTCTATAGGGATGTTAAGAGCATTCCATGGAATATAACAAAAAGTGTATCTCGAGTCGGTTTCTCAAACTTACCTACCCCACCTTTAATGTTTTAAACTAATAAACATATACATTCAGTATCAAATGGTGCTATTCCTTTTCTTTCCAGATTCCTTTTTTTGATGAAATTACTGAAGTGGAGCTCTTCAGTGGTCAGAGAAGCAGACCATAGTTTTAGCCCACATCCTTTATATGTGAATGTTCTCAGAGGAACATATATTTTTTAAATATAGATTAATCAAATTCAGTTTTTAGTGACACATATTTGCCCATACAGCTGCTTCCTGATCATGGAACCCCTCAGACGTGGCCACTCTCCGTAATGAAAATATCTCTCGTTTGTACATTTGAGGCGCCCTCCCTTCATTTTGCCCTGACTCTACAGATTTAAGAGGAAATACTGATAAAAAAAAACAAAATAAATTTGACTTTAAGATAAAACTGACCAAATGAGGTTGTTATGCGTGAGAGCAGATGGTGTTGGCACCAAATCTTTGCGGGTAGCTGAAGATATGCGAGAGATATAGAGATCTGTGCTCTCATCTAGTAAAGAGGAAACTGAGTGATGGGCCAACCTACAAAAGGACTCTGTGTTTTCCTTTGTGGCTTTGGGGAGAGTATCAAGTTTTTTTATAGATAAAGGGAATTTGTCTCCTGTGATAGATTTAGAAACAGAAACAGAATCAAGAGTGATGTTCTGCCACAGTGGGGATTCTTTTAAATACAAAAATGCAAAACTTAAGTTTATGAAAATGAAAGTGGGCTGTAGACCAAATAAAGAGGAGGGAAAATTCTCTTTCTCACTTCCTTCCCTCGTTGGAAAAGTAATTCTCTCTTTGTTAGAGTGAAAGTCAACGTTAGTGTACAGATGTCTGTGGTCAGCTATAAGTTTCCCTTTCTTTATTTTAAACATTTATTTTTAAAACCATCAGTAAATGTGAAAAAATACTCTAGCTAGTGTGTATGAGTGGATTTCTTTGTTCGATTAGATGTGAAGCTGCTTTGCACTCAGGTTGGGTGAGAATACAGTTATTGGAGTAAAGAAAAATATAAGATTACAGTTAAACAGACTAATATATCTTCTCGCTGAAACTCAAGTTAGAAATGACAGGAGGAGAAGAGAAAAGTTTACAGTAAAGGTTTCATTTCCCAAAAAAGCCTGTGGCTGCAACTCGAAAAGTCAAACAAAAATAGAACACAACACAAGCCCCCAGCTTCGGGGGTCGTTCCATGGCCAAACACGTCCTGCTGAGGACCCAGCCCACTGAGACCAGAACCAGGTTAACATCACGCCTTTATTATCTGACATATGCCTTGATTCTGTTTAGCTGTCTGGTCTCCCCTCTCTCTCTCATTTCCACAAGCCGCTGGGGGGCCCACGGGATCTCATGGGATCTCACGGGATCACACGGGATCTCATGGGCCCCAAGCTGACACCCCTCAGATACCAATGAGTGATCAGGGTATGGGCATCCTTTATGCAGGGGGGAGGGGGGGGAATGAAGCAGGGCGTGGTTCCGGTAAAAGGCCACCGCAGGAGGTAGTAACCCAGGGCGCTGATCCCCAAAATATGACTAGTGACTCTTTCATGCCCCACTAGTAGTTCAACTTTTCACTGAGCCAGCTTACTGATCATTTACAGTAGAGGGTGGCGGACTACCTTGAATTCCAGGGAAAACACAGAGCCTGTTCAAGGCGTTGGTATGCAAAACAAAAGAGAGAGAAACGTTAAGGGTGAAGAGTAGTGGCTCCCCAGAGTTGTTTAACCTTCTAAAGTTTACCTTTTATGCAAAATGCACTTTTTTATGTCCTTTATAATATGTGTCCCCGGAGTGACAGGAGACTCACAAAGTGTCAGAAAATAAAACCCTCTCTTTTTCCTCCATATACCCACATCTCTAAAAACGGGGGAGGTCAACGGAGCTGATCCAGATTTGCTGCGGTCCTGACGACATTACTGAGATGTGGGCTGGCTTTACACCCACAGCCCTATCAGAAACGTTGCTGTATCAGATACAATATCCGACGTGTTTTAGCCATAATATGTTCTTTGTTTACATTAGCAAGCATCGCTAACACTCAGAGCTAACCTGTACTGGAGAGAGTATGTGTTAAGAAGCCAGATATAAAAGGCACTCACCTTGTAGTAAACCCGCAAGAGAAAAAGCGTTTGAGTTCCATACTGTTTCAGAAATAATCCTTGAAGTGGTTTGGAACATAATATGGCATTTAATCAGGTCAGCATTTTGCTGAGAATCTGTGTAGAATTATCTTGCTCTTTTTAAATGTGTACTTTGTAAGCTACGGACCCAGAATCAGCAGTTCTCTAACAGGGCTGAAATAGAGGGATATGAGGCATGCTACAATGGGTGATCTGTTTGGTATTTTGAGCAAAACACTTCATAGCAGTGGTTGCGTTAGACTTTTTTGTTGTCCGGCGTAACATCTCCGTCATAATCCATTATTACCTGTCATTTTATTTGTCATATTTTAATGATGAGATGAGACATATTTATTATTTATGTTTGGGTACTGAGCAGCAAATGTTCATTCATGAACAGAGACACTGACCGTGTGGTCACTTTTCATGTCAACACGAACATGAATGATTTATTTGTTCCTGCACTGACAGCACAGCAGAGGGGGGCAGAGGCCGCTAAAAACACGGCGACCATTGTGCCTAAACAGGCAAATATGAACAAGACCATCGTTTTAAATGAGACAATTACAATCAAAATATGAACAAAACATTTACAAGAACAACTCAATTGACCTGCTGTATCCTAGCCTGAACGCTGATTTCTGCATCGTCGTGCACCCTCGGACAAATCCGTTACTCATCTTAGCTTTTCTACAGATGTCGCAGAACATTTTGCCATCTTCCCTCCTCAGCCACTTAAACTCTTGCTCCCACTGAACCCGGTACTCCCGCTTCATCTCCTTGCCACTTGCTTGCCCCTCTGCCGCTGGCTGAACGTTGTCAGTTTTAGTCTTACTGGCTTGTCCTTCATCCTCCACCGCATCAACCCCTCTTTATTCACCTCGTTTATCCACACCATCACAATTACTGGGCTTATTAAAAAAGGTTTGGACGATCAGCTGCCGTGACATTTTGCGATTGCTAAAGCCGGTTCAACATCGAGGTAATCAACGAGGTCAAAAACAAGACTAGACAATAGCTACTTAATAATATACACACACTCACCACCAACTGGACAGGGGTGTGAATGACTAAATAATAGTTACACACTACAGTAGAGTACAGTAGATCGCCCTCAGTCTACCTGGCCACTAAGGATGTATTATAATGTGGGCCGCTGGTGGACATTTTGGCGCTGTTCCGAGTTGTGTTATAATCTGTCAAAATGACGGACTGCTTTCAGATCTTTCCGTCATTGTTAGAAAAAATCCGTCATTGACGGAAAATATTTGGTTAACACGACCTCTGCTTCATAGATATTGTTGAGATTTGATGGGATATATGTCCTCACTTGTATGTGCTACTGTACTGTTCCATGTGATGTGCAATGTTGTGCTTGTGCCACAGTGAGGCGCAAGGACAAGGGGTATAGGATGCATGCCTGCCTCCTATAGGCTAATCACAGCTCTTGATTGCCACGTGTGTGTGGAACCAGTTCATTCCAGTGGAAGCTGTCCCCGTGAGAGTGATGCGTGAAGCCCTTATAATAAAATATGCCAGGCTTGGCTAAATGGATTACATCTCCGTGTTTTTCTCCGAATGCAACGTTAAGCTGCAGAACTAAGCGTAACTTAACAGATATGTTTTTTATACAGTATATCTGAGGCCTATAATATATGCCTGAAGTTATTAGTTAGTATAATAGGAAACCTTTAAAGCTGACATTGCTCCATCCCGTGGACTGGTTCTGAACCTTCGTGTCAGATCGGTCAACAGACTGGTCAGCTGAGAAACTGATGTAATAAACCGTATGTTGTAGCCACACAGCCCCATAAACTCTTGGGCACCAGGTAGGCGGAAATAGCAGTGGTCTACTTTACCTGGAGCCCCACTTGCTCTTTTCCCAAGTGGTACCCCAGATACTGTACCTCCCTCTGCCCAATTGCACACTTCTTCAAGTTGGCTGTGAGTCCCACCCTCCTCAGGGACTCGAGCACGGCCCCCACCTTGTCCCCATGTCTCACTGTGGATAATGATGCCATCAAAGTAGGCAGCAGTATTGGGACGCACTGTGAGTTGCTGCAAGATGGATTGGGTTCGAAACGGGTTTAGCTTTTTGCACGTAAAGTATGGGAGTGAAAAAGTACAACGTTTGTTTCTAAAATGTGGTGGAGTAAAATGATATAGTAACAGAAATGTATTGAAATAACCAGTAGCGCTACTGCATTTAAAATGATGGAACGAACACATTTATGCATGTAGTACATTAAGAATGCCCTCATTGATAGTTGATTATAAGAATGTTTCATGATACATTTTACCTACGTTACGACACAACATAAATCGACTAATCTGTCAGGTGTCTTTCTATCACGCGGTGAATTTATCTTTCCATAATCTGAAAAGATATCCCAATTGGGTGCCGTGGGCCAATAATTAAGCTGTGGCCCCCCCATACCCTTGTTGTTGGGTTATTCCTGTCAGTACTAATAACATTGACAGTAATTGAGACTTTGCAAGAAATACAAGTCACATGATCAAAGAGGTTTTAAACAAACTGCAAAGTCTAGCTTATTTTTAGAAACAAAGGCTAACATTGAAATATAAAATAAACATGTACAATTGTGCCCTATTGATCTTGCTGTAGTTATCAGTTTCCCTATGCAATGTGGTATTATGAGACATTAGTTCTGTCTGTCTGTAGTCAGTTTCAGATATTATTAGAATGACGCAGCTTCGTCTTATCTGGTCTACCATCAGTGCTCTCAATCAGTCTCATACCGTGGTCATGGTCGATATGAAGCTTGTGATACAAGCACATACACTCACGAAATACACAAATACTGCGATCATGCGCAACTTTATCTTCATACACTGTTACGATTTAAATTGAAACACATTTTCTTCTGGCATTATCTTTCCCATGAGTGTTCCTGGCTTGGAAAAAACAGCTTTCAATGAAACATGTGGACAGATAGAACCAGGGCCAGGGATCTACTTTCTGCCAACAGATTACCATTTTTGATCCATTTGAAACCAAAAAGAGATACACACTTGATTCGATACCTTTTGGGGGTGTATTTGCATGGTTTAAGAAGTCAATCCAACTTCACACTGAGGGGATATTGTGGATGTCTGGGTTTAATAGTTTTGCTCAAGCTAATCCTAACCCTAACTCTCTACAGACCCTAACCCTACACTTCCACAATTTCTAACCTGCAGTTATTATCTCAATCTGACCAATCCAGCTGACGTTAGATGGATCTGAGAGTGTTTCTGAGTAACCCCCCCCCCCCCCCCCCTCCCACACACACATACTGCTAATGGACATCGAACAACCACACTCACACTTACTCATCTGCACCATTGCTGCTAGTTGTGGTAAACCTCATGACTTACCCCTATCTCTGTGGGAAAGATGGATGTGTTAGAAATTAATTTTCCTCCTTGGATTGGCCTTTATCATATCATATCCTAAGTCGTCTATGTCGAGGAGTGAGGGGGGATTGAGTGTTACTGACTGATCCTTTCAGGTGATCTTAAGTCCTCTGTTAACTTCAAAATAAATGTGCCTATAGCTTTATAAAAGGTATTTTTTTATATAAATATATTCCTTTAATATTAGGGTTAGGACCAGGGATATAATTGTTGACAGTGTGCTGTATTTCTTTTTTTTCACAAGGACCTTACCTCTATCTCTGCGGGGAAAGGGTTAAATTGTTGAAAAAGCAATATTGGTTTAAAGAAATACACACTATATTCTCTCCATTTATATGGAAGGAGAAAGGCTACTAATATTAACCACAAAAAGTTGACTAATGCCAAAGAGTAAGAGGGGATTTAGGTTAACCTGACCAAATGTATACAATGCCAGATTCCTCATAGTATGGATTCTAGGAGCGAAGACTCAAAAAGCAAACTGTGATTGGCTGGATGATAATTACAGATAATAACAAATCTATTTTTCCACCATCATCATACTATTGTCCCACAAGGACCTTGATGCCAGTCGGTTCCCTGAATACATGGTACTATAAATACTATCATCTCTTGTTATGGCATAATGGGAAAGTCGTTTTTAAAGTGCTCAGAAAGAATCTGACATTTTAAAGATCTACAACTCCAGTATAGCTACAATGTGAGCATTTAGGGGGGAAAAGATTCTGCAATCACAGTTTTTGTCAGCTATATATAGTTCTTTAATATCAATAAAATGTAACAATGTATCCAAAAGTTGATATGGGAAGGGCAGAGTAATACATGTTCCTTCTTTAACATTGCACTGTATTTGTTTTTTGACGAACCCATGACTATTAAAAGTTGTATTACAACCATGTCTATATTTAAACAAAAGGGAAGTGACACAATGCAACTTAGATATTCACAATGATACTTCTGTTAAAGTTGTGTACATCCTGCTATAGTGCAATATCCTTTATTAATATTCCGACCCATTTTTGGCAATTCTGGCACAAACCGCAGATATCTTGATGAATAACAGAATGATGTGTCTTTGGCTCTTTTACCCTGCACCTCAACACCGTTTCCATATATCTGACCCACATAGAGATGACCAGCACACCACAACATGCGTAAACACTCTGCATCCGATGTGGTATGATCGGCGTAAATGTACATTTTAAATGTAACATAGTAATCTTTGTAGGTGATTTTCATGTTTTTCTGTAGTTTTTGTAATTGTCTGGCATAACAAGTGTTCTGCCAGACAATTAGTGTACTTGAGAGCATGGCTTAATATGTGTGTATCCCTGTCTGTGTGTGAGTATCTGTAGACACGTGGGTGTGTGTGCACTGAGATGTGAAAGAGGTATCTACAGGTATTAGTGTTTATGTGCTAATGGGATAAAGCAGTCATATTGATGCTTTGTGTGTAGGAGTGTGTTACATCTTCCCTAGCTCTGGGTCTCTCTTCCTCATTCAGAAATCTCCACTCAGTCACAAACTGTGACATCACTGGAGTTTCCCTGTAGCCTTTTAAAAGGAGCCAACGGACCAGAGCAACAGTAGAAAGCAAGAACACTCTCGATAAGGTTTCTAAGAGCTCAGTTTGACTTGAAAAGCTTTACAACAATGGAAGGTGAATGCAAAGTAATGCTGGAAGCAACAGTGGAACCAGGATCCAGGAGCCAATCGGTGAAGCCGTGGTCGAAGCTCACCACGGCACTGATGGTGTTCACACTCTGCCTCGCTTCTACTGCCGCCGCCGTGCTGCTCTTCAACAGGCAGTCCAAGGTGGGTGCACATGGATTCTATTAAATTCTGATTTAATGAAGTGCTGGATGTCTCTGACAGAAACTCACCATCACCCAACAGTTCCCTAACAGTCTCTCTATCCTTCCTCTTGAAACAGGGCCCAGGACAAGATGAAAACACTTTTGGTGAGTTCCCTTAATTCTCTCAAAAGTTCAATACTAGAAGATGTCATAGATAGCAGCATAATAGATAGCAAATATATGTTTCTGTTTTTCTAGTAGATTGGTCTGTTATACTATCTAGTACTCACATTTATTCAGCATTTTTTTAATTGTATATTTGATAGATACTATTGATATATATATTTGTTCATGTTGTTATGCATATATTTAATGTTTATCTTTTAATCTATTCTATATATATTTTATTCCATTATTAACCTCAAAATTGTTAACATAACAACTGAAATAAGCTGCTCTCATAGTTTTTCTTTAGCTGCTGGTTAAACTAAAGGACATTTGAATCTTGTTGAGACCCTTATTCTGAAAGTAAAACGTTTCTAAACCTCTGTGTTTTCCTTTTTCCAGATCTCCGCCATGCATTGAGGCAACTTCCAAACGAGAAAGCGGCCATTCATTTAGTCGGTAAATGTTTTTGAATTTATATGAATCCTTTTCAAAATAATCATCTTTGTGTAGAATGTTTACTTTTGGTTTTCTTAGTCAAGTTGTATCACCATTGGCCTTTGATGCACAAGGGTTAGAATTTGTGGTTCTAAAGAAAGTTCTAGGGCATCTGGATCAAACTCTAGAACTTATTCAGAAGGTTCTTGAGAACTTTGAGAAGCTTCTGGGGGATATGGGAAAGTTATTGGGTTTCTTGAAGTTGAATGGTCTTTTTCAGGAAGTTTCTTTAAAGGTCTCATGTCATGCTTTTCCGGTTATTACCAGTCCCCTTGTATGTTATGAAGGTTTTTATGCATGTAAACGGCCTGCAGAGTCAAAACCCCTCAAAGTCTTGTTTTTTTCGGACTGTATGTAGTCGGACTCACGAGCAAAACAAGGTTTTCATGTGAATTAATAAAATTAATCAAAATAAGGCTTATTAAGTATTCTGAGTTTTCTCAAAGACACATTTCCTGTTCCTATTTTTGATCCTGTGTCCTTGTTATAAGATATTTCAAACCTTTGACGTATCCATCACAATCTCTTCATACTTCATTAGGACATCACAACTCTTCCAGGAAGAACTCCATTGAATGGAAGGACGATGGTGACCAGACCCACACTCAAGGAGGGCTGAAACTCAAAAGAAATGAAATTTTGATTCCTCGACATGGCCTCTACTTCGTATACAGCCAAGCGTCTTTCCACGTCAACTGCCTCAGCAGCGATGCTGAAGAAGGCCTCCCGCAGCCCCTGGTCCACCTGAGTCACATCGTGCAGCGCTGGTCAGACACTTTTGGGAAAGACGACGAGGATTCCTACCAGACCATCCTGCACTCTCTCCGCACCGCCTGCCAAATGAAACCAAGCAGTGATCCAGATGAGGAGGGGCGGTGGTACTCCACTGTGAACGTGGGGGCTGTGTTCAACCTCAGGAAAGGGGACCGACTTAGGACGTTGACGGAAGAGAAGACTTTGCCCGATCTGGAAGATGGAAACGGGGACACTTTCTTCGGAATGTTTCAATTGTGAGGTGTGGCCTGAGGGCAGCTAGGGAGCATATGAATGTATGCTGGAGACTCTGGTCTTGATGGGGCCTCCACTGTGAGGCTGAGCCCACTGCCTCACCCCAATCCAAGTCCACTGTTCAATGTGCAAAGGTCTACACTGCACTAAACAGACTTTTAGAAAATACTTTACTTCCAAACCGTTAGCAAGTCCTTTGTCAGAAAACCGAGCTGTGTTACTGTAGCAGTAAACACAATAGCTGTAATGTTGAACCATAGATATCTATGGGGCTGTCATGTTATGTACTATGTACCTGTCTTAATGCCAGTACCTTTTGCTGTACTGCAATGCTCTGTTGCGTATTTATTGTGTCACTACAAGCTGACAGAAGAAGATTTTAACTGTATTTATTTAACATAACAATATTTATTTATTTATTATTATTATCTTTATTACTCTATTTATGTATTTATTTATTTGTTTATGTGTTCATTTACAACAGTATTCGTGCTGTATGTTATACATTATTTATTGCATTATTTATTGAAACCGATTGGATCCGCTGTTTGTCAATAACATTTATTGGCATTGCATACAGTGCATAGTGCCCGTGGTGCTGTACAAATGTTTTAATAAAAAGTATTTTTGAAATGACACATCTGTCTATGAGTGTTGGGTTTTGCTGTTTAAGAATGTGGAACTGAAAAAAACTGAACCAAAGTGAGCTGCTAAGTGCACAGTCAGGAGGAAGTAGCAGCAGCAGGGTTGACGGGGTTAAAGAACCACAATGCACTTTGATCTGTCCAGGCTGTAACTTGTTTCCCTAAAAACAAACATCAGTTTGATTATGAACATTTGAAACAAGTCTACAGGGGGTAAGTGTTTAAAGCCATAGGGTTATGTCTACAGGGGGTACGTGTTTGAAGCCACTGTTATCATATCATGAAACTGAAAGTTCAAACAAATATAAACTTCATGGAGTACCCAGCCTCCCACTTCCCTACCTTGCACAGATTTAACAGGTCACAAGCTTCCTCATTTCCTGGGGTTGTTTGATTTACAACATTCTTGAACTTATCGGAAAACATCATGATTGAAGGTCAGGCGGAGGTGGGTTTCTCCCACTCAGGGGTAGATTAATTACTTGCATTCATGAAAGCTATGGAATAAAGCAGGGGTGTCAAACTCATTTTAGTTCAGGGGCCACATGCAGCCGAATTTGATCTCAAGTGGGCCGGATCAGTACAATCACAGCATAAGAACCTATAGATAACCACAACTCCAAATGGTTCCCTTTGTTTTAGAGCAAAAAGGTGCTTTCTGAAAATGTTCACATTTTTAACAAACTATCTGTTTACAAAACATTATGAAAAATCTGAAATTTGTTTAGAAAAATAAGTGCAATTTCAACAGTATTATGCCTCAGTCTATTATTTCCACATGTGCATTACAACGTACAGATCACATGTGTGTCTACAAACATATCTAGACACAGGTATCTGGAACTGAACAATATAGTGTTTACTTGTGATCAAAACAACTTGTCCAGATCTAGAAATTATTTTACATGAATTTCCACATCTGTGTAGTAATCCTGAAAGTTAACTTATAACTTGTACATGTATAAAATGTATGCGGAGATATTACAGAGATATTACATAAAAGTTGGGAAAATTGCAGTTATTGTCTTCTCTGTCATTTTTACACTTGACCAAATCCTTAGGTTGATTCCTGTGTGCATTGACACCCCTGGAATAAAATGACCTTATCCCAATCATGAGGCAGCTCTACCACCTCAAGCACAAAGCTAAAGATGGCTGCTGTCATGTCACCACCAGTGACTGTGGTCAATTATAACTTGGTATCACAGAAAATACCATGAGTCGCCGTGCAGTGGGAACGTTTCCATCGGAGTAACAGTTCCTCAACAGCTTCACTGAGTGGGAGGGAGGAGGGGAAGTCCCTGTAGTCTGGTATCCACCCCCCCCCCCCCCCCCCGCTTCCTGCTGCACCAGCCTACAGAGCAGCACGCACGCACGCACGTACGCACGCACGCACGCACGCACGCACACACACACACACACACACACACACACACACACACACACACACACACACACACACAGCGTAAAGCAGGGGGGGATCTCCAAATCATTATTTTGTTTCCCTTTTTTAGTATTCCAAATATGTATTTAATATTTGTAGTTTTGCTATATATTTTTAGGCCTTTTGTTGGTGTGTGTGTGTGTGTGTGTGTGTGTGTGTGTGTGTGTGTGTGTGTGTGTGTGTGTGTGTATGTGTGTGTGTGTGTGTGTGTGTGTGTGTGTGTGTGTGTGTGTGTGTGTGTGTTTGTGTGTGTGTGTGTGTGTGTGTGTGTGTGTGTGTGTGTGGGTCTCAAATGCTAAGACATTACAACAAAGATGACAATGGAGACTGTTGAAAAGAGATACAAAAATATGAACATGAATAACCACCCCCAAACCCCACTTCCATAGAAAGACTGGCTGAAAGAGACACTAATCCACTACCACTCTTGTGTAGTTGTTGTTAGTGATGACTCTTTATTATCATTGTCTTTGTGTTTGTTCTGCACTATCTATGTAAGTGGCGCAGAAAGGAGTCCTCGAACCCAGAAAGGAGTTAGCATTTTACAACTTGAACTTTCAGTTTCTTTTAACTGAGGCTCCGGCTCAAGGCCCCCTGGAGCCCGGGGCCATTGTTCCCGTGAGGCCCGATCAGTAATCCTCTATGATTTGGCAGAGGTTGCTTTTTAAAGATGGACGTGATAAGGGATTGGATGTTGAATTAAAGGCTGCTGGGACATGGCACTCTAGCTTTATAAACCTTTACAGACTCAAACAGCTCTATGTGAAGCCCACTGATGAATATTCAATATTTACTGTGTTGAAGTGTGAACATGACAATTCAATGTTTTAATTAGTGTTGTGAGATTAGTTATTTCTTAAATTAGTAGTTTGGCTTATGATACTAAATGTCCTTATCTGCCCCGATCCACATTTTCCCTTTGTGTTTGTTAATCCTTTCATTCAGGAATCAGGTAATGTCACTTCCCTCCAGGCTTGTTTCATCTCAGATGATATACAGGTTTCTTTTATCCCCTCCTTCCTGCCATCGCACAGACTTGTTTCAGCCAAATGACTGTGGTCTGTTAATCAAGGCAATTAAAGATAGATAAGATCTTCTCTTGTCATCTCGTTGTTATTAATAACTTGTATACAGACTTTATTTGACTATTGAAGTAGATGTTTATTACTTAATGTATAATGTATAGGTGTGAGAGTTCCTTTCTGCCAACAGGAGCGATGTATGGTGACAGGCAATACCAACAATAATAGATTTGACAGGTCATAGATAAGCACAGTTCATAGTATATTTGTGGAGGTATATAGAGCCTATATTGAACATTGCCTTTTTGTGAGAGATATTGTGAATGAGGGTAACAATAATGATATAATGGGTCATTAAAAATCTAAACATGTTTGCTCCTGTGTGGTTGTTCCTCCTGTCCTTATTGAGTCTGTTTTCCAACCAACCTTGACCCACCTTTAATCAGGACCTGTTGATTTAAAAGAGGGCGAAGTTCCTCCCTGCTTTTTCCCAGAATCCCCTTGCAGCTCCTGAGTCTGATCATGAGCCTTAAGCGCTTTGAGCATCAGGAAAAGCACTTTATAAATGTAATGTATTGTTATTATGTCAGCTAGGACCTATACCCCCCTCTGCAGGCAACTAGGAAGAATTGTGAAGCTAAACTTCAACCTCCTTAGGGATTGTGTAAGCAATTTCTGTCAATGCAAACAATGCAGCCAAACCACGAGCAGAAGAAAAAAAAACAGTGTTGTTGATACTAAAAATGAAACTTACTTTATTTCAATTCCTCAAAGTTCCCCCCAAAACTAACCCTCTAGTGGCTTTAGAATCCGTGTATCTACCGACCATTTGTTTTTCTTTATTCAACAAGTAAACGGAAGAGCGTCTGAAAGGCATTTTTGTCATCATTGTTAGGAGATTTAAACTATACAGCGATTCTGCACTGCGGTCAACTCAGCTGTCTCTTGCGTTTGTTTTTTCAGAAATCAGCAGCTCTACATTTTTTGTCCTGCTTTGAACATCGATACAAATATTTGTTACCATAAGTTTTTAATAAAACTGATACTGTTGGACTCCGTAGCCTACTAGTTTGACTGCTACCAGAAATAAAATGAAGTACTTTTACTGTGTACTTTGTGAGTAATCCTCTGTTAGAGTCCCCTCCATAGTATACATAATGCATGTTTTCTGCTATCTTTGATGAATGATAAAAATAAAATGTTACCATTAGTTCTTAATGATATTGATACTGTTTGACTTTGTATTAGTTAGCCTACTACTAACGATACATTGAAATACTTTTACTGTGTACTTTTTGAGTAATCCTCTGTCAATGTCCCGTCCTGAGTACAAGAATGTATGTTTCTCTGCTATTTTGAATCAGCACTAAAAAAAACTTTCTTCCTGAGACTGATATTGTTGGACAGAGGATATGTTGGACATGATATCAGCAATACTTCCAGTCAGTACTCCAGCAGCAGCATTTTACACCGTGGAAAGTTTTTAGAGACTTTGGCCTTCAGCAAAATGACAAACCTTTGTGACTCTTGTTGGCCTCGCCCTCTTTTGGCAATGCTGTCTTTTAAATATGATTATTTCTCTGCTCCTATAGTTCATTCCTCGCAGATTCTTCCATTAGTCCCATTCAACAAATTCAAACAATTCAACAAAATGTGTTTTTGTGAGTGAAGGCCAGAGCTAAACTATAGATTGTTTGATTGTGTAATAAGGGAAGCTGTGGCTCAGTGGGTTAGTGCGCTGATCTTCGAATCAGAGGATAGCAAGTTCAAATCCCACAGCAGTCAGCATGTCGTTGTGTCCCTGAGACACTTCACCCCGAAGTGCTCCTGTGGGGATTGCCCACAGTATTGAGTATTAAAGTTAACAGATATTGTTCTAAACTGTATTAAAGTAAACATGTATTATTTTAAACTGTATTGAAGTGAGCATGTACTATTTGGGACTGTTTTCAAGTAATCCTATATAACCTTGTCACTTACACAACATTTGCATGTTGAACTGCTGGATATCTTCCCCAGCCTCAAGGACACACAATAAAATAAATGGATTCATAATTAAAAAAAAAAAACTAAAATATATAAATTAATAATGTTGTGTGCATGTTTACTTTTGAAATGATTTCTCAAAAAAGAAATTCTAAATTATAGTAAATTGTAAAAAAGGTTTAGTCAATATAGGCTACGTTTCTCTTCCTAAAATTGAACGTAAACTATATCAAACACCACATGCATGGCAATTACAATTTTTGCCCGCTATTTAAATTGACTTTGGTTGAAGTTAACAATATTCATATTATATAGATATATAGATATATAGCATATCATTGATGCAGTCTTGCTGAACACTTTTAAAATAAAATACTGCAAATTAAGAATATTTGTAATGTTCTGCACAGTATTTAAGTTGAAAACATGTGGCAACTTTATTAATAGAGCAGGTGAAAATATTTGTTGAAGGATAAATTCTTCATGGGCTTCAATGGCTCTCTCGATAAAGGGCGTTTTATGGTTGCTTGTATTATCCTCAGATAGTGGTTTGTTTAAATAAATAGTGATATTTGAATAAATATTGCAAAAAAGGGCTCCAAAAAATGGCATATATACTGTATATATATCCTGGCCGGCTTAACCAGTCTGTATTTCTTCAAGCACCACAAGATTCATAGTTTATAAAGTACAATTCTGGGCCATTGATTGTGTCATTTCTCCGAACACATACAGTAAAAATGCCTGTTTTGAAGCCTTAAAACGGTGCAGGAAAAGGACTTTACATTGCATTATACTTAAAGACAGGACTATTGAGTTAAGAGAAGAGAAAAAAGGAAAGAACATGTTATAATGGGTGATGTAACATTAATGACAGACATAATATGAGGTCCTTGGCACTCAGACTTTAGAGGGTTAATTTTTTGATCATGGGGCATAACCCTTACAGCATCAGGACAATATCATATGGAGTCAGACACTGGAATTGTGCTGGAGGCGTTGACTGGGACTGATGGATGGATGAGGCTGATGAGACTGAAGAATCTGCGAGGTAGGAACTAGCAGCAGAGAAATAATCATATATTAAAAGACAGCAGCATCATAAGAGGGCAACCATGTGACAGACCAGCTATCCAGGCCAGACTCTAAAGACTTTCCAAGGTGTAAAATGATGCTGCCGGAGTACTGACTGGAAGTATTGCTGACATAATGTCTACCATATCCTCTTAAAATACTCTGCCCAATATTATCAGTCTCAGGAAGAAAGTTTTTTTTTAATGCTTATTAAAAGAAAAACATGCATTCTTGTACTCAGGAGGGGACATTGACAGAGTATTCCTCAAAAAATACACAGTAAAAGTACTTCAATGTATTATAGGCTAACTAATAAAAAGTCAAACAGTATCAATTTCATTAAGAACTAATGGTAACATTGTATTTTTATCACTCATCAAAGATAGCAGAAAAACATGCATTACGTATTATGGAGGGGACTTTGACAGAGGATTACTCACAAAGTACACAGTAAAATTACTTCATTTCATTTCTGGTTGGAGTCAAACTAGTACCGAGTCCAAGAGTGTCAGTTTTATTAAGAACTTGTGGTAAAGAATATTTGTATCACTCATTGAATATAGCAGGAAAAAAAATGAAGAGCAGCTGATTTGAAAAAACAAACTCGAGAGGCGGCTGAGTTGACCGCAGTGCAGAACCGCTGTATAGTTTAAATCTCCTAACAATGATGTCCATTTTAGACAAAGGCTTATTTTATTTACAGCCCTTAATAACATTAGTTTTCTGGGCTCAAAATGTGTCTTGGCCGTTTTCGTTGTGATCGCTAAATTCACCTTGTTTATAATATTGTAACGTTCCACAATAGGAGTCGGAAACAGGCCTCAAGTTATTGGGTGTAATAACTCCTTTGATAGCATACAGATATAGGTTCATAGGTCACAGGTTACAGGTCGCAGTTTCAACATCACTCAGTACTCCACTCCCTAGGCCCTGTCTCAGGTCGACTATTTTAATTTCCTCGGTCCTCGGTCCTTGGTCCTCGGTCTCACCAGAAGTTGATTTGTCTGCGCCATCTTGAGTACCGTCCCATGGCTCTTATTTCTGCCGGAGGACCGAGGATTGAGGAGCGAGGAGCGATAATGGAGGAGCAATAATCGAGGAACCACCAGTCCATCCTCCGATGAAATCCTCAGATACTCGCCCCGTCCCCTTACTGTGTATCGCTCACTGATTGGACGATGCAGTGCATGCACTGATCTCATGCTTCTTGTTCTTGACATGAGACCAGTACTCCAGCGCATGGGCGAAGTTTGAACTTTAAGGTTGGGGGTGCCAAAAAATAACTACAAATGTAATGTATAGCTATAGGCTGCAACACAAGGATTCATACATGAAAATTGATCAGGATAGCCTACAGGCTACTGCAGGTGTGTTTTCATAACTAATATGCCCAATAGATGAAATTACTATGGCAGCGGAACTCGCCGCAAAATAAAACGGCTGCTGCGGCACATACTGCTGCTATAATTAGGCTATAACACAGAGGTCTGTAGGATCAATGTTCCCCAATGCTCACACACTTTTTAATGAACTGTATAGGCATACTAACTAATAACTGTAGGATATAAGCACAGCAGTTGTATCACATGTTGACCTAATTTCAGCGATGAAAACCAAGCCAACCAACAAAGTAATGACTTTTGTTCACCGTCATCTAGTGATTATGATCTCCATGCATTCAGCGTCTCTGCCCCACAACTGTCAGCAGCGGTCGCTAGCAGGACCGAAGCATGTGAGCACAACGCAAACGGGAGGATTTGGAGGATTTTGGTTTGAGCGTGGAGCGGTGTCTGCTGCTTACTGCAGCTGGCTATCCCCGGATGCAGATGCTGCGCAATTACGCATTTAAGCTCAACAAAACGAAATAATTTGAATGAATGGCTTACCTAGTGCAGCATCAGGCGCCTCTTTTTCCGGCTTGCATAGATGTCCACTATCTCTTCAACTGACAGTTTTGCAGTCAAATCTCCCTCAATGTGCAGCAGGGCCTGATCAGAAAATCTCTCCTGGATCATTGTAGTTCTCAGCCAGTTTCTGATCCTCCTCATTGCTGAGAAACTTCTCTCTGATGTCGCTGATCCAATGGGCAGTGTCAGTGCAAGCTGGAGTAATGGGAAGAAGTTTGGATAGCTCTCCTTGCTCACTTCGTTTTGCAGGTCCTTCAGGTTAATGGGAGATTGGACAGCACATTTTATCAGGTCCATTTCTGCTGTCACCAGCTGTGGATGGACGATCTTGAGGCTTGCATATTTTCTCAGAAGTGGTTCAATGCCTTTCTTCTCACACTTTATCACAGCATCACATGCCGCTGCAAGCTCCATGGCTTCACCTGAAAACCGTCTGTCCAACTCGGCCATCATATTGTCCAGCACAGGGAGATATAAATGACAGTAGATGGCGTGAGCCTCAAATTGTCCGTCTATTTCCTCATTCCTTTCATCTCGTTGGCGCTGCCCAAGTGTGGCCCCCACTACATACTGGTAAAGCGACAAAGGGGGTCTTGAACTTCTTTTTCGCTTTGCCATGGAGGGGGGGTTACTTTCTGCAGTGGCAACTGGCATGCCGACGTCCTCGCCAAACTGCTTGATCTGGCTCCATATGTCTTGCCAACCTTCCTCCTCTCCTCTGCGTTCCCTCAAGTGTGCTCTCAGACTATTGATCGTGGAGGCAGCATCTGCAAGTGTTGTGGATTTGGACTGAAGTTTCTTGTGAACAACGTGCACAACCCGCAGTAGGTCCTCAAGGATAATGAGGCAGGCGATGAAGCCAGGTGTGGTCATGTGATTATACAACCCACTTGCTTCCACTGACCATTTCTCTCCTTCATCCACCATCTCCTTCAGACAGCGTGTGATAGGCACATAATGTGATTTAACCGCAAAGACGCATCGCCATTTGCTCGCCCAACGCGTGTCACTGGGTTGCCCAATTTCCTTTGCCTTCATCTCGAGTGTTTTCTGCATCGCCAGAAACCTGTGGTGGTTGCTTGGTTCTGAAAACACGGAGTACAGCTTATCAATAACATTTAACGTCATTTTGATGTCTCTGTTGACTGTGCATGATTCCACCAGGACCAGATTAAGTTTATGGGCCATGCAGTGTACGTAGATGGCAAAGGGGTAATCTTCCTTGATACGCTGCTGCACTCCAGTTAAATGCCCAGACATAACTGAGGCCCCATCATACGACTGTGCGACTATTGGGACGTCCTGCAGTCCACATGACTCCAACCCCTTCTTGATACCCTCAACAATCCCAGCAGCATCTCGGGAGGCAGAGCAGTCAATGAAGCAGATTAATCGCTCCTTAACCTGTAGCTTTTCTGCATATCTGATACACACAGACAGTTGTTCAGACTTTGATGATTTGGCCTCATCCGCGATAACCGTGAAAAAACCAGTCTCACGCACTGCATTTGCTATTTCCTCTCTGACTAGCTCTGCACACAAAGAGATGACCTCGTTTTGAAAATCTGGACTTGTACAATTAAAGTACTTCTCATCCTGCATTTTGCGGAAACTTGGGTCATACTTGCCGAGGAAGTCGCACAGACTCAAAAAGTTTCCCTTTGTTTCATCATCATCATCCGGCTTGCTTTTATCTGTTTCTGTATCGACTGTATTTGTGTGCTTTTTTTCATTTTTATTTTCTTGTATTTCCTTTTTTCTCCATTGTATTTCCCGATGTCCACGGAAAGGGAGGCCCAGTTGAGACAGCAGCTTAACGACATCCACGACCTTTGTCAAATACTCCCTGTTTTTATCCACTGTGTTCTGGTGACTGGTTGACAAGTGGACTCTGACAGATCCATGCTTTTCAGTTTCCTTGTAGCCCTCCCACAGTCTCATGCAGGCCTTGTGTTTTTCACAAGAGCTATGCTTTATCAGCCTCTCAGTTAGCTTACTCCAATATCGCCCGCCTTGTTTAGCTAGTGTGTCTTCCTCCTCTCCAATCTCCTTGGAAAAGTGGCGGCAACAAAAACAAAACACTGCGTCCCTTGAAACCGAGTACTCCAGCCACGGATGCTTGTTATAAAAGAATGCAGAAAAGCAACGATTTCTATCTCCAATTTTGTGTCTTGGGAAAACGGGAAGCACTGGCTGTTTGGGGCCCACACTTTTATCTCCTAGGTCACTGGGAAGTTGACCGCCATCAGAGGCTGTCTCACAGGGATTGCAAGCGGCGGGAGCTGCGGTGCCGACCGGCGCCAAGATGTAGTGGCTGGTCGACGGGCGAGGCGGGACTGGCGGGTCCGGAGCAGGTGCAGCTTGGGTGGCAGCAACGGTGGCGCTGGAACTTGAATCCGAAACTGGAGTTGTTTTGGTTGCGAAGAACCTGCGTATATCCATTTTTTTAGTCTTCTCCTGTCAGGTTTTGGCGGCTGGCAGACTCGACTTGTCTGAATTTGAGTGCTCAAAGTGTGCATGTGCGTGCAGCGTGTGAGGGCGCAGCAGCTGCACAGATCGTCTGTGTAGACTCATTTTTGAGTAATGTTCTGTCTCTGACAGCAGTACACACTGAGACAATATGTTTGTGGATTTAAATTTATTATGTTTATTGAGTTTGCATTTATTGATTTAGCGTTCCAGAGTTATATTTATCTAGGCCACCTACTATCTGTACATCATAACTAAAAAAAAAAAAAAAAGACTCCGGCCACCAGGGGGTGCCGGGCACCCCGGGAACCCCCCCAAACTTCGCCTATGCTCCAGCGGAGTGAAGAAAATAAATGAAACTCACGAGAGTCACTCCTCAGTTTAAACTGTGTTTTGTTTCAATTCATGTATCATTTAGTTACAAATATGTGATATATCTGAACAACAAAGTGGTCAAAAATCATTTTATTCATTTATTGGAAACATTTTCATGATCGATTTTTTCGTTTTATTTTCATTTACTGTCATTTCCATTCAGTCAATCATTAAGTACTATTAAAATGTTAATGTGCTACATATCCACACAAAAAAACAAAGTGTGCAATCCAATGAATGTTAATCTAACTGGGTTTTGATAGATAATATATCTCTTTTTCTTCTCTCAATTATTTTATTTCTATTGTGCACTCTAATCAATATTAATCAAACTATTGTTCGTTTATACATTTTAAGAATGGCGTTTATCTTTTTTGAGAATGAGTTTTTATTTGATTTTATTTATTGGAGTCTACAACAGATGATACAAATGTTTGTGTCAGTAAATGTGTGGCAGGGGTGTTTGTGAAAATAAAGGGGACAGAGCTGCTGTCAGACGAACAGCTGTGCGGCGTCATCACAAACGGACGTCGCTTCACGTGACGCTCCGGAGGAAAGGACGTCCCATTGCTCTTAAAACTCATTTCCCTGCTTCTCGTGGTTTTCTTGCGTCCCTCCATGCTTCCCTGAAGGGAGGGACTAAACACAGGGAAACGACGCAAGTGAGGGAAGCAAGGATTTAATTTAACCGACCTGAGACGGGGCCGAGGAGGGGTGAGGGAGGAGGGGTGCGGGAGCAGACGAAAGGGAGGATACACGCGAGCAGACTACGCGGAAGTGTTTTCACTACTCGCGTATAAAAGCCCCGCCCCCCCCTTCACAGCTGGTCGATTTGAAAAAAAACAACCGACAACTGGAAGATGAGTGGAAAAGCGTCACATAAATGTAAGTGCTCACAGCTCCATGGGAATTATTATGTGCAATTCATTTCTAAAAGGCTTTCTGTTAAGTGTAAGTATTAATATGTCTGCATGTAACTGCACTATAACTGTTCCACAGTAAGAGGGCGCTATAGGCGTAAGGAGGCGCAGCTATTGTAGCTGACGTCAGGTATCAGATGTAAGGGATTGTTCCCTCCCCTTCTATCTCTCTCTCTCTAGCTTTCATGGAGAGCAGGTCAAGTGGTGCAATGCAAAGATGAAAATAAACCACGCCAGTTAAGGCTAAAGAAGACCTCGTCGTCATGACCAGTTTATTGTGACTCTGTCAACAATGAGGCTGCTTATTTGCACAAGTGCCTGAGAGAATCAAACTATCTCACGGCTTTTTATTATTAATGCATTATGAATTGATTATCAGCATTGTTATTATTTTCTTTAATACATTTTCCCTTATATTCCTTGTAAAGAAAACATGTTGTCTTGCATTTGTTCAAAAATGTTTATGAATTATATATATATATATATATATATATATATATATATATATATATACAGGACTGTCTCAGAAAATTAGAATATTGTGATAAAGTTCTTTATTTTCTGTAATGCAATTAAAAAAACAAAAATGTCATACATTCTGGATTCATTACAAATCAACTGAAATATTGCAAGCCTTTTATTATTTTAATATTGCTGATTATGGCATACAGCTTAAGAAAACTCAAAAATCCTATCTCAAAAAATTAGAATAGTTCCTCAGACCAAGTAAAAAAAAAAGATTTATAACAGCAAAACACAATCAAACATTTGAAAATGTCCATTAATGCACTCAGTACTTGGTTGGGAATCCTTTTGCACGGATTACTGCATCAATGCGGCGTGGCATGGAGGCAATCAGCCTGTGGCATTGCTGAGGTGTTATGGATGCCCAGGATGCTTCAATAGCGGCCTTTAGCTCATTAGCATTGTTGGGTCTGGTGTCTTTCAGCTTCTTCTTCACAATACCCCACATATTCTCTATGGGGTTCAGGTCAGGGGAATTTGCAGGCCAATCGAGGACAGTAATGCCATGGTCAGTACACCAGTTACTGGTGGTTTTGGCACTGTGGGCAGGTGCCAGATCATGCTGGAAAATGAATTCCTCATCTCCATAGAGCTTTTCAGCAGACGGAAGCATGTAGTGCTCTAAAATCTCTTGGTACACAGCTGCATTTACTCTGGGCTTGATGAAACACAGTGGACCAACACCAGCAGCTGACATGGCTCCCCAAACCATCGCTGACTGTGGGAACTTCACACTGGATTTCAAGCAACTTGGATTTTGCTCCTCTCCAGCCTTTCTCCAGACTCTGGCGCCTTGACTTCCAAATGAAATACAAAACTTGCTTTCGTCTGAAAAGAGGACTTTGGACCACTGTGCAACTGTCCAGTGCTTCTTTTCCTTAGCCCAAGTCAGACGCCTCTTCCGTTGTCTTGAGTTCAGAAGTGGCTTGACCATGGGAATACGGCTATTGTAGCCCATTTCCCGGACACGTCTGTGAACAGTGACTTTTGATACCTGGACTCCAGCTTCAGTCCACTGTCTTTGAAGCTCCCCCAAATTCTGGAAGCGACTCTTCTTCACAATGCTGTTAAGGCTGCGGTCATCTCTCTTGGTTGTGCAGCGTTTCCTGCCACATTTCCCCCTTCCAACAGACTTTTTGTGGATGTGCTTTGAAACTGCACTCTGTGAACAGCTTGCTCTTTGAGAAATTTCTTTTTGTGTCTTACCCTCCTGATGGAGGGTGTCAATGACGGTCCTCTGGACAGCAGTCAGATCAGCAGTCTTCCCCATACTTGTGATTTAGTTTACTGAACCAAGCTGAGTGTTTTTCAAGGCTCAGGAAACCCTTGCAGGTGTTTCGAGTTAATTAGACGATTCAAGTGATTCGTTGAACACCCTACTAGTATACTTTTTCATTATATTCTAATATTTAGAGATAGGATATTTGAGTTTTCTTAAGCTGTATGCCATAATCAGCAATATTAAAATAATAAAAGGCTTGCAATATTTCAGTTGATTTGTAATGAATCCAGAATGTATGACATTTTTGTTTTTTTAATTGCATTACAGAAAATAAAGAACTTTATCACAATATTCTAATTTTCTGAGACAGTCCTGTATATATATATATATATATATATACAGTGGGGCAAACAAGTATTTAGTCAGCCACCAATTGTGCAAGTTCTCCCACTTAAAAAGATGAGAGAGGCCTCTAATTTTCATCCTAGGTATACCTCAACTATGAGAGACAAAATGAGAAAAAAAAATCAAGAAAATCACATTTTCTGATTTTTAAAGAATTTATTTGCAAATTATGGTGGAAAATAAGTATTTGGTCAATAACAAAAGTTCATCTCAATACTTTGTTATATATCCTTTGTTGGCAATGACAGAGGTCAAACGTTTTCTGTAAGTCTTCACAAGGTTTTCAAACACTGTTGCTGGTATTTTGGCCCATTCCTCCATGCAGATCTCCTCTAGAGCAGTGATGTGTTGGGGCTGTCGCTGGGCAACACAGACTTTCAACTCCCTCCAAAGATTTTCTATGGGGTTGAGATCTGGAGACTGGCTAGGCCACTCCAGGACCTTGAAATGCTTCTTACGAAGCCACTCCTTCGTTTCCTGGGCGGTGTGTTTGGGATCATTGTCATGCTGAAAGAGTGGTGCAATGCACATATGAAAATAAACCACGCCAGTTAAGGCTAAAGAAGACCTCGTCCTCATGACCAGTTTATTGCTATACATGTGACTCTGTCAACAGGTTATGGGCCCAGATCACGGAAGAGCGAAATAACGATAGCTAGTTAGCTGAAAAGTTTAGGCTAGTTTAACGGCGGGAAAACCGCAGGACGCTAAAGCTAAGCTAACGGGCAGCTAAGCTAAGCTACAATCAAAAAATGGCGACCAGAGGCAGAAGCAAGTGGCCCATGTTTGACGGAAGGGCAGAAGAATACGAGCTCTGGGAAGAGCGGATGTTGTGCTGTATGCACGGAGTGGGGCTGAAAAAGACAATTTTGACAGGCCTCACGGGAGAAATAACGGAGGCCGCGCGAGCCCTGGATAATAAGCTGAACGCCGACGCATACTGCGAGCTAGCACCACTCCTAGACAACGCGAGCTTGGGGCTGATATTCCGGGACACAAAGGAAAAAGACAGAGAGAGTCTAAAAGTGTTAAGAGAACACTACATCGGCAGAGGTAGGCCCCGGATTGTATCCCTATATATAACATCGACCGCGCTGAAGAAAGCTAACACAGAGACGGTGACTGAATACGTCATCAGGGCGGAGCAGATCATCACGGCGCTCAAAAGTGCAGGAGAAGCACCGGGCGATGGATTAATGATGGCGATGGTTATGAGGGGACTACCGGAGATGTATAAACCGTTCACACTGTTGGTGACGCACGGTTCAGCGGACATGTCGCTGGGGGAGTTCAAGGCCAAGTTGCGGAACTACGAGGCCTCAGAAGACTCAGACCCGGTCGCCGAGGAGGCGGGAGAAAGGGTAATGAAGGCCCGGGCAGCGCCAAAGAAAAAGACCGGACCCCCGACGGAGATGGCGTGTTGGCGATGTGGAGAAAAGGGTCACCGAAAAGATAATTGCACAAAAACTGTTTGGTGTAGTTTCTGTAAAACTTCGGGACACACAGACAGAGTGTGTAGAAAGAAGCGCGAACAGAGCGCACGGTACGCGCGCGTGCAAGATGGCGGCTGTGGACAAGATGGCGGCAGCGGTGGACATGAGGCAAGTCGAGACGACGCCCGGAGAGCAGCGGGAAGAGAGGACTTCACCCTCGGGGCGCAGACAGCATACGCCAGCTGGTCAGCGCAGCAGCAGCAGGCCAAAAGGAAGGGACTGATCGTGGACACAGGTGCGTCGTCCCACATTATCAACGACAGGAACCGATTCAAGAACTTTGACCGCACCTTCGAGCCGGAGAGACACAGCATGAAGCTGGCAGACGGGAAGCGCACTTTCCGGTTGGCGCACGGGAGAGGAGACGCACAGGTATGCCTCATAGACAGTGAGGGGCGCCGGTGTACAGTGACGTTGAAGAACGCCCTCTACATACCCTCGTTCCCCCAATAACTATTTTCTGTCAAATCTGCTACTGCAAATGGTGCCAAGGTGTTCTTCAATGAGGGTAACAATGTTCTTGTGGAGCCTGACGGTACGAGATTTAACATTGAGGTGTACAAGAGAATGTATTATCTACAAACAGAATGTAATGAAAATGATGTGTGTAATGTCAGTCATGTGTATAAAGGGAAAGTTCACTCAAACAAGGAACAGAGGTCCCACAGAAAAAGTAAAGACACCACTTGAGCTAGTTAACACAGATCTAGCCGGTCCAGTAACTAATGAGTCCATAGGTGGCTTTAAATATATGCAGTCTTTCACAGATGTGTGTACAGGGGCAGTGTTTGTTTACTTTCTCAAAGCAAAGAGTGACGCGCTTCAGGCCACAGAGAAATTCCTTGCAGATGTAGCTCCGTATGGCAGCGTAAAATGCCTGAGGTCCGACAACGGAACAGAGTTTACAAATAGAGAGTTTCAGTCACTGCTGAGAAGGAACAAGATCAGACACGAAACGTCCTGTCCTTACTCCCTGCACCAGAACGGGATAGCTGAGAGGGAAGGGCGCACTCTTTTCGAAATGGCTAGGTGTAAGCTAATAGACGGTAACTTACCTAAGAGTCTATGGCATTATGCGGTCCAAGAAGCAGCTTACACCAGAAATCGGTGTTTTAACAAGCACACGGGCACCACCCCATATACAGCACTGACAGGAAAAAGGTGTGATCTAGCCAGGATGCACAAGTTTGGGTCAGTGTGTTATGCTTACCAACAGGACAGAGGAAAACTCGAGTCCAGGTGTGAGAAAGGACTTTTTTTAGGGCATGACAAGGGCAGCCCCGCTTTTCTAGTCTATTATCCCGGTAAGGGGAAAGTGCAAAAGCGCAGGTTAGTAAAGTTTGTCACAAAGACAACATGTGAGAACGAGAGACAGACACAGGAGCCAGAGCTGCACTCCAGAGTGGGGTGTGAGAAAAGAGAGACGACACAGCCTAGTGTACTGATCACAGACATGCAGACAGACGGTCAACAGCCACCGGAGGATGATGGCAAGAAGCACCCTAGGGTGACGTCACGTGCCTCATGCAGTGGGAGATATCCCCCCCGGGAACATAAACCCCCAAAGTATCTGAAAGACTATGCCCAGAGAGAAAGTGACGAGGATGACAGTACACTTACCAGCATAGATTACTGCTACAGAGTAGTGAGTGGTGTACCTCAGACCTTTAAAGAGGCCATGATATCCCCTGAATCAGGAAAATGGGAGAGAGCGATGGATGAGGAGATGAGGTCCCTGGAGGACAATCGTACTTTTACTCTAACAAAATTACCCGAGGGTAGACAGACAGTGGGAGGCAAGTGGGTGTACTCAATCAAGGAGGGTATTGAAGGGCACGACAGGTACAAGGCCAGGTTTGTAGCTAAAGGCTACAGTCAGAGGGAAGGAATAGACTACGGTGAGACATTCTCCCCTACAGCTAATCTGACCAGTGTACGAGTAGTTATGCAGAAGGCAGCCGAAGACGACTTGATTTTACACCAGATGGATGTGAAGACAGCCTACCTGCACGCACCCATTGATAGGGACATATATATGGAACAACCTGAAGGTTACGAGAAGAAAGGAGAGAAGTTAGTGTGCAAGCTAGAAAAATCTATTTACGGCCTGAAACAGTCTGGGCGAAATTGGAACGAGATGCTTCATACATGTCTAATTGAAGACCACTTCATACAGAACCCAGTAGACCCCTGTGTTTACACAAAGGAGTCAAAAGAGTCAGGGAAAGTGATAATTGTGATTTGGGTGGATGATTTGATCATCGCAGCAGACAACACTAGAAACCTAGAGCAGGTGAAAGATATTCTCTCCACCAGATTCAAGATGAGGGACCTGGGCAGGTTAAAACATTTTCTAGGCATGGACTTCGAACAGTCTGCCAGTTGTGTAAACATATCCCAGAAGAGATATGTGGAAAAGATCCTGAATCGTTTTGACATGCAGGAGTGTAGAACTAGGGAAACACTATGTGATCAAAACCTAGACTACAATGAGGATGCACAAAAATTGACGGATGTAAAGATTTATAGAGAAGCTGTAGGCAGCCTCATTTATTTGACAACATGTACTCGCCCTGACCTATGTTAGTGAGTAAGTTATCACAGCATTTTGCTGATCCCACAGAAGAGCACTGGATTACAGCAAAACATGTTTTCCGTTATCTTAAAGGTACAGCAGATAAACAGCTTTGTTACAGAAAGAGCAGCGAGGGCTTAGGGCTTCAAGCCTATAGTGACGCAGATTGGGCGGTAGACGCCACAGACAGGAGAAGTACCACAGGGTATTGTGTGAGTATGGGTACAGACAGCTCACTGGTTTCATGGAAAACAAAGAAACAGCCCACAGTGGCACTATCAACTTGTGAAGCCGAATATATGGCTCTAGCCTTGACAATACAGGAATGTATTTATCTGGAACAACTGCTCGAAGGAATGGATACCTATGTATATAAGAAAACTGTTGTTTATGAAGACAACCAGGGAACCATTGCACTTGCCAGAAACCCTGTGTGCCGACAGAGGTGTAAACATGTGGATATAAAATATCACTTCATTAGATCTTTCATCAGAGAAGGAAAGATGACACTGGTTTACTGTCCTACAGATGACATGGTTGCAGACGCTATGACCAAGCCTGTCTCCAAACTGAAATTGAAAAAATGTGCAGGGGTCATTTTCTGTGTGTAAAATATTGCCTACTTTGTAATATTGACTGCCATGTTCTTTTGATGTTTTGAACTTTTATTTTACTTGGAAAAGTTGTACAGTATACACGTCATTCATAAGTGAGAGTGTTAAGTGTAAGTATTAATATGTCTGCATGTAACTGCACTATAACTGTTCCACAGTAAGAGGGCGCTATAGCCGTAAGGAGGCGCAGCTATTGTAGCTGACGTCAGGTATCAGATATAAGGGATTGTTCCCTCCCCTTCTATCTCTCTCTCTCTCTCTAGCTCTCATGGAGAGCAGGTCAAGTGGTGCAATGCACATATGAAAATAAACCACGACAGTTAAGGCTAAAGAAGACCTCGTCGTCATGACCAGTTTATTGCTATACATGTGACAACACTTTCACATTACTATAATTAGAGTTTTATTTAAATGTAGGCTACATTTCACACCAAAACGGAACACAAAAGCAGGACCAACCATCATACATTGAATTCCTTGACTAACAACAGAAAGATTCATTCATTTAAATACAATGCGGTTGATTGATTGATTGATTGATTGAAAATTGTATTAACAGATTGCAGAATGGGTACAATATAGTACAGTTCAATACCCACAATTGTTAAGAGGATGCAGACCAGAGAAAGACTTTCGTCTTGTTTACATCCGGGTCCCCCATTTTGATTCATCATAACATATATGACATACATGACATACACAGATAGATTACATTTTCATTTTAGATTCATTTTCAATTCATCATAACATACAGTTGCAAGAAAAAGTATGTGAACCCTTTGGAATTACCTGGATTTCTGCATAAATTGGTCATAAAATGGAGGTCCAGAAAAAACATTTCTGCACGTTTGAAGTTTGCAAAAGAGCACCTGGATGTTCCACAACACTACTGGCAAAATATTCTGTGGACAGATGAAACCAAAGTTGAGTTGTTTGGAAGGAACACACAACGCTATGTGTGGAGAAAAAAAGGCACAGCACACCAATATCAAAACCTCATCCCAACTGTGAAGTATGGTGGAGGGAGCATCACGGTTTGGTGCTGCTTTGCTGCCTCAGGGCCTGGACAGATTGCCATCATCGACGGAAAAATGAATTCTCAAGTTTATCAAGACATTTTGCTGGAGAACTTAAGGCCATCTGTCCACCAATTGAAACTCAACAGAAGATGGGTGATGCAAAGGGACAACGACCCAAAGCACAGAAGTAAATCAACAACAGAATGGCTTCAACAGAAGAAAATACGCCTTCTGGAGTGGCCCAGTCAGAGTCCTGACCTCAACCCAATTGAGATGCTGTGGCATGACCTCAAGAGAGCGATTCACACCAGACATCCCAAGAATATTGCTGAACTGAAACAGTTTTGTTAAGAGGAATGGTCCAAAATTCCTCCTGACCGTTGTGCAGGTCTGATATGCAACTATAGGAAACGTTTGGTTGAGGTTATTGCTGCCAAAGGAGGGTCAACCAGTTATTAAATCCAAGGGTTCACATACTTTTTCCACCCTGCACTGTGAATGTTTACATGGTGTGTTCAATACAAACATAAAAACATATAATTGTTTGTTTGGTTTTAGCTTAAGCAGACTGTGTTTGTCTATTGTTGTGACTTAGATGAAGATCAGAACACATTTTATGACCAATTTATGTAGAAATCCAGGTAGTTCCAAAGGGTTCACATACTTTTTCTTGCAACTGTATATGACATACAAATAGACAGTACTGTTACATCTAGACATTTATGACATACCAGATCTACAAATATACAGTACTGTTTGTGAGTACAAAAAGAGTCTAAAAAGAGAGTCTAAAAAGAGAGTATATACATTTGAGGGGGGGGCTTCCCAACCTTTTTCACCCAGGGCCCCCCCAAATGACTCCTGTTGGAATTTGCGACCCCCCAAAACTTTGAAACTTCAATTATCGCTGTTGCCGATCTGCCCCCCTGCCCGATCTGTACTGTGCATGTGCGAGATGGTCTGCCATACTGGACAACTCCGTACGGCAACCCAACTAGGACACTTGACACAGTGGCGTTTGGCAAAGCACAAAAAGAAAATGGATTTAACTTCTGTTTGGCAGTTATCATACTGAATAAATATTTACTGTGAATGTATGCAAAAATGTATGGCATAGGCCTATAGCTGTCTAACAGAAGTTACATCTATGTCTCACTTATTCTGACAATGTTCTTAACCCCAAATAAAAGAACCCAATAAAAAGAGTTGTTAAATAATAGTGAAGTCAAGTTGTCACAACAATAACTCATCTCCCGGTTTTTTTGTGTTCTTTTTCTGCTTTGCGAAACGCCACTGTGTGAAGTGTCCTATTACAGTTGCCGTATGTAGTTGTCCATTATGGCGGACCATCTCGCACATGCGCAGTACAGATCGGGCAGGGGGGCAGATCGGGTAGTGACAGCCGTGCCCCTGGTAACAGCGGTTACCCCCCCCACACACACACACACCCACACACACACACACACACACACACGCACGCACGCACGCACGCACGCACGCACGCACGCACACGCACACACACACACACGGCAACAGCGGTAATTAAAGTTTAAAAGTCTCAAAAATGCTACAACTACTGTCACAAACTGGATGAATGTGAAGTATTTCATTAAAGGAGGATGAAAGCGTAATTAAGGAGCACTATTGGAGTGACTTTGTTGGTTATTGGACTCAGGATTAATGAATTTGGATGCCCGCTGTATCAAGAAATTAAAGGACGGCGCAAGTGGAAACAATTCACAAAGGGATTCAACTGTTTAAAACACATGCTCAAAGTAAGCCGGATTTTGGCGATGTGTTTATGTGGATTAAAAAATCGTAAATAATCTACAAAATGGAGGAGACCGATCTGATCGGAGCAACTGTGACAAATAATCCAACTGAAACCGACACTTTACGCGCAGAAGAAACATTTATATTAAAGAAAAAATGATACATTTCTGTCTTTGTATGTTTTTATTAGCTACTAACTTGCAAATGTATGCATCATATTTATTTCAAATGTCGAAGAACAGGACACTTCAAAAGAGTATACTATGTCTAATAAATAAATGGTAATATGGTTGCATAGGCCTGTATAAAACAAAAATGAAAAACTGGCATATTAAGCAGGTAAATCAAATGCTTGTCTGCCATGGAACAGGTAGCAGAGAGAAGACGAGGTTCAAGTAGGTTCATTAAAGTGAACCTTGGGCTTGCACGCCCGCAGCCAGGGATGGAATGTCCGGTGTAATGTGAGTGACAGCCAGTCTAAAGTCGTTGTGAACGTCCAGTGTGTTGCGTGATTTTGTTTTGATGGCAACAAGTGCGCTGAAGGCTGTTTCTGATAGATATGTCGTACTGAATGGGAGTATAATCCTGGTCGTGGCATGCAGTGTGATCTTTGGAGCGAGGCTTGGTCCTTTGAGAATCCAAAACTTTTTTAATCCTTTTTCCTGGAAGTATTTCTGTGACAGCGAGTCAGCTTGGATGTCGGTGAGCTCATCTTCGCAATTCAGGTATTCCACATCCTCAACTTTGGCAATAAAGGGATCTAAAACCCACAATTCCTTGGAGACATACTCGTCTATGTCAGCGAACCGTGATTGCATTTCCGTTTGCAGTGCGTTCATATGGCGGATGAACTCGCAACGTACAGACACAGGCACCGCTTTGGGATTGTTTCAGCAGTAGTGGAAACTGTTGCAGCTCCCCCCTCTCCATTTTCCCGACCCTGTACTCCAGTTTGCGCACAAATGCATCATTGGAGAATGTTGGACTCCACGCCTTGCAGACGCTTGTTTGTTTCATTGTAGAGACTGAAGATGTCGGCCAGGTATGCTGTTTTAATCCAGAATGACTCGGTCACTTGCTCTGACAGTGCGCGGTTACGAGTTTGTAGAAACTCTTCAATTTTTTCCTTCAGTTCTACAAAGCGTGCCAGAACTCGGCCGCGTGAGAGCCAGCGCACCTCGGTGTGCAGGAGGAGGGTTTGGTGCGCTTCATCCTCGCACAAGTCTGCGAATAGACGCTTGTTGGTGGGGCGACCTTTGATGAAATTGACTATTTTAATAACAGTTGAGATTGTTTCGCTGAGGTCTTCTGACAGTTTCTTGCTGGCCAGGGCCTGGCGATGTATCACACAGTGAAATATTGTGCAGTGTGGGGCCTTTTCTTTCAAGCGACTGTTAAATCCATTGTTTTTCCCCATCATTGAGGCAGCTCCGTCTGTGCAACATGCAACTAAATTCTCATAGGAAAGCTTGTGGGATGAGAGGTAAGAATCGACTGCAGTAAAAATGTCCTCACCCTGGGTGGTATTGGTAAGGTTGACTGACATAAGAATGTCCTACTTCAAATCTTCCCCATCGATATATTGCACATAAACGATCAGCACAGCCTCGTCTGCTACAGTTGTGGTTTCATCCAGTTGTATGGGAAATGGCCCCATTCCAAGCTTTTCGGGCAGCTGCAGCTCACAGTTACTTGCCATCTTCTCAATTCTGTCTTTCACCGCATTGTTTGACAGTGGTACAGTTTTTAGCTTCTCCACGACCTGCGGGCCGCACAGTTTCTCATCCATCTTAATGCAGGCTGGCTTGATGAGCTGCTCGCCAATGTTGTGCGGTTTCTTTGCCTTTGCTATTAAAAGTGCACATTCAAAAGAGGCCTCGCTGCCAGCCCTAACAAACGCTGTTCTAATATCCATTGGCTTGTTTGCCTTTGCAAGGTGTTGTTTCTTTATGAAAAAGTCCCGATCACGCCCGACTGTTTCTGGGTGCATGGTCTGTTGGTGTCTCTTCATTTTGCTGGGTTTCATGCTTTCGTTGGCTAGCTTCTCTCTGCATATCACACACACTCTGGGCGGGCTTTGTCCGTTCCCTCCATGAAACCGAAGTTAAGATAGCTCTCTAGGTAGGTCCTCATTTTCTTTTTGATTGCAGATGAGCTGTCATCTCCTTTACGTTTTTCAGACATTTTTAGACAAAAATATTCACCTTATGAAGTCGGTCGCTAGCTAGCAAGCGCAGCAAACTGTTATTATTATGAAAGCTGACACAGTAACGTCAATGTTGGCGCCAATCGGAGGAGTATCAGATGAATTTTTTGAATTTTAATCTTAGTTAATCAATTAATTTCTATATTTTTATTGTAATGTAGACAAGGCTTTTAGCGCCAATCACGTATTGCGTTACAATATGTAAAAAAAATGATATGTAAAAAAAAAATGATATGTACATTTTTTAAATTCTAAATATGATATTAGGCCTCAAATCATCTGAGGTCTGGCGCCCCCCCTGCGATCTTTGGCGACCCCCCAAGGGGTTCGCGACCCCCAGGTTGGGAACCACTGTTGTAGGGGGTTAGGTTTGGACATTTACAGGGGCCAGTTTCGAATTGCAGTCTCCCGTAGGTGCTTTTTTAGAGAGGTTTTGAAGGTGGGTAGTGATTCACATTCCTTTACAGCTGTGGGTAGGGCGTTCCACATTGTTGTGGCATAATTACGAAACGTGTTTCGTCCGTTGTTTGAGCCAAATCTGGGTTTAACATGATTTGTGGAGCTCCCTCTGGTGTTGTGGTCGTGGTATTCACTGACATTTGGGAAGTATTTTGACATGTACACGGGTACCTTAGTGGTGTAGTGTATCTTGTAGACCAGGCCCATTGCAAGTTGCTGTACTCTGTCGTCTACTCTAAGCCATCCTAGGTTGTCAAAGTGGACAGGGGTGAGGTGGGTTCTAGCAGTAAGGTCAAGCAGTAGTCTGACCAGTTTGTTTTGTGATGTTTGTAATTTTGTTTTTAGCGCCTTTGAGGTGATTTAGTACCATGAGGTGCAAGCATAGTCGTAGTACCCTTGAATGAGCGCTCCGGCCAGAGTCTTCATGGTATTCTTGTTTACCAGAGAGGAGATCCGGTACAATAATCTAGTTCGTTGGTTGACTTTTTTGATTACATTGGATGCCATTCTGTCACAGGAGAGATTTGCCTCTAATATGGAACCTAGGTATGTAATTTCATCGTTGCTTGTGACAATATTGTCACCCACTGCAACTGAGAAGCCGTCGGTCTTGCTGAGTTTGTTTTTTGAACCGAAGAGAATGGACTCTGTTTTACCCAGGTGTAATGATAGTTTGTTATCGGCGAGCCAGGTGCAGATTCTGCCGAGTTCCGAGCTGAGGGTTTTTTCAACATGCAACTTGCTCCTGTCAGAGACCAGCAGGGCTGAGTCGTCCGCGAACAGGAACAAGTTGCAGACACAAGCTGACGACATGTCATTTGCATAAATTAGGAACAGTAACGGTCATAGTATGCTTCCTTGTGGAACACCACAGCTCACTGGGAGGGGGGGGGGACAGAGTACCGTTCACCTCCACCATCTGTTCTCTCCCCTCCAGGTAGGATTGCATCCAGCTCACCGATAGTCTATCAAAACCAATTGCTTTAAGTTTGTCAATCAGAATGGAGTGATTGACAGTGTCGAGGCCTTTTGTAGGTCCAGCATGACCATGCCGCAGTACTTGCCCGCCCGCGTCCACCTCTTGTTTGATGTGGTCGTTCAAATAGAGAAGGCATGTGTCAGTGGAGTGGGATTTTCTGAAGCCAGATTGGAATTTGTAAATTCGATTTTTTTCCGCGAGGTACTTTTCGACCTGTTCGTATATTATTTTTTCCATGACTTTCGAGATGGAGGTAAGAATAGAAACAGGGCGGTTCTAAGGGGTTATTCAGTTAAGCCCGATGAGAGGGGATACAGCTGTGCACATGTCATCATTAACAGACTTCGTTTAAGAGTGACGTTTAAGTGAACAAGGACATCCCAATTAATACCTGAGGGCTCCTCTGTCCTTGCATCACCTCCTTAGCCTCATCCCAATACCCCTCCTCGACTCCTCCTTTCCCTCACTCGCGTCCCTTCCTTGCATCTTAGCTCCACCTCCGTAAGATGCGAGTAAGAGACACGAGGAGGTGACGCGAGGTATGGTAAAAAGCAAAAAGGCCTCTCAGACGCTCTTCCGTTTACTTGTTTAATAAAGAAAAACAAATGGACGGCAGATACACGGATTGCCAAGTCAACCGATTTGAACAAGATCATAAAAAACACATTATCACACATTATTATCAATCATTAGACACAAGAAGGTGGCTCCTTGTGCACTCCCTCCATTTGTGTGATACCTTATCATGGGTTGCACATTCTTACTTGTTGTTCTGCTCTGAGTTGTTCAGCTTGTGTTATCTATTCACATGAATTTCAACCATTCAGAAAGAAACTTTCTTCTAATGAATATGCATACTCCTGGCCTTTCTGATGTAAACACATTATCAGCAGCTTCATCAGTCTTTAAACATGCAACATATCTGTTGGATTAATTTAGGAGGTTGCACAATGTCTAGACCAGGGGTAGCCAACGCGGTGCCCGCGGGCACTAAGTCGCCCGCAGGGGGGAAATTGGTAGCCCGCGTGCATGTTCTAAAAATAGCACAAGTCACCATGGAGCTCCGTCTAAAAAAATATTGAATACATTTTTAATTTTTTAAATGACAATATTGAATATAACATTTTAAAAGCACACATTTTGTATGTACATATGTAAGTGAAATGGAGATTTGGTGTGTGAAATTGAACTCTGACCCCAGATAGGTTCAGAGTTGAACTTCACGCACCAAATCTCCGTTCCACCTTTAGCTGAGACAAGCTAGCATGAGCAGCTACGATCATGGGCCTCATCACCACACCGTAAACACACTGCCACTGACGTTCAACCAGAAAACATCAGCAGTTAGCTGTTAGCAGTTAGCAAACAGAGATTACAGCTCCTCATATCTTTTCAGAAACTGGACAAAAGTTAAACAAGTACAAACCACAGACTGTCTGTGTCATGGCGAATACAGTCGCTGGTTTATTTATGTCTGTAGGCCGTTGATATGAGTGTGGAATGAGCATATACAACGTTAGCTTAGCCTGGTCGAGCGGTGAAACTCGAGCGATTAGAGCGAAGTTGCGTCCGGTGTGAACGCAGCATTACAACGACCCCTGATAGATCTCGCGAGAATGTGTATAAATATAGATACATTTTCATAACAAAACAATGGGGTTGCTATAGCAATGGTAAATCATTGTTAATAATTATTGTGAGGAATAATTAACATTAACATGTGATCAGACAGTCCTTCACATACAGTAAATTAATATGTATTCTGATTATTATTAATAATAATATTATCATTAAAGGTGAACCGTGCAATTATGTTATTCAGGAAGTTTGTATCAAACAAGTAGCCCTTCGTATTACTCAGTACCCTTGAAGTAGCCCTCGGTGACAAAAAGGTTGGTGACCCCTGGTCTAGACTAATGGTTAGGCAATATATGTTTTATATTTTATCATATGTTTTTGGAAATCTTTACAACACACATAGGCCTACAGGTAACTTACGTACAAGATTCACATTTTCTAGCTGAATGCAGTTTCAAACTCATACTCTCTTTAGTTTAATTTGTATCTGTTTTATTTGTATTTCACATTCTATCTTGTGTTTTTCATTATTTTTGTGTAGTTATATTAATCTGTTAACACTGTCATCTCTGTTTGTTAATCTGTAAAGTCTTTCTTTTCTTTTTGTAAGAGCTTTTTAATTGAAACATGACAGCTGTGGCGTGCCCTGACTTCACGTCACTGAGCTAGATGAATAGAGAGGCGCAGGAATGAGTCCTAAAACCCGGAAATGACGTAGCATATTCTCTCCTCTTGAAGTCAATATTTTTGATTAGAAGCCTGAAACAATCTGTGGTTCAAACAAGCAAGAGATTTTCACGTTTTTTTTGGGACATCAAATACATCATCACGCCAACACAAATCTGTTTTTAGCCTAGCGTTAGCGATGTGTAGACATTCCCTGATGTCGTTTGTTTATAGCCTAACATTAGGTTTTTACTTCTGGCGTTTGTGTTTGCACACACAGTTGCGTTAATATGTGGAGATTATCATGCTGGACAAAATGTGAAGCTATCATAATGTGTGTTTGCCACAGAGCTTATTTTCTGCCGAGGGCGCCTCTTCAATGCTGACTTCCAGGTTAGCCAACAACATCTCTGCACCACTTTAGAGTCAGGGTAGTCATCCTCTTAGGACACTAATGTTTGCACCACCTTCATCACAATGTATCGAACAGTTTAGTTATTTCTGTCCGTACAGATGTGTAACTACTGACTGCCCTGCTCATCTGGCTACAACCTCATCTATAGTTTAGGAAAAACAACTAGTTTTATTTTGTATTCTTGCATTCCAAATAATGTCTGACATCAGATATTACAGCATATAGAAATATATTTTGAGTACTGTACCACATCAACTGTACAGTTTGTATTGGCAAAGTCAAACTTCATTATTATTTACAATGTCATTATTTACAGTCAGTGTGCATAATGTCATGTGTTACCAACATCACTTACATCTTCACTGCTTTACGGACAGTAAAAATACGTTGTTAAGAGACAAACACACAGTAGATATTTACACTTTGAAAGGATGTAACAGGTTCATACATCTGCGCATAATACTGTAGTTATTAGTCAGTTCAGAAGTGCTTACAACAACCCACGCTATAAAGCAAGATTTGCTATCACACCGAGAGAACAAGAGACCCAAATGGAAGGCAAGACAAACTCTATACCTCAGGTAAAGATCGCACAACATATTTGACATGAGAGGTTAAGACGGTGAAAAAGGTAATGAACATAAAAAAGAACATAAAAGCCAAAGCCGGACCCTCAATAAAATAACGATCTGTTACAAAGAGAGGCAAGGATAACATAACACCAAACCCGCAATGAGTCATTATGCTACCAATACTGTGTCTCAAAATTGAGCATGATAGTTCATTCCTGAACTTTGAAACAGAAGTTTGGCCAAGTTGTCTTTTTTATGACAACCATAGCTAAGTCTATTCACCGAAGATGATGTTGAAAATGTCACTAAGAGATAGTAAGGTAGTGCAGCTTTGACTACTGACAGTTTATTGAAATGATGACCATCATTTTTACCAATCCCTAGCCGGATCCTGAATCTAAGCAAACCTTATCCAGAGGTGGCTTATCAGAAAACGCCCCATGATCTCTTTATCAATCTTTGTTAAAATAGTGCTTGTTACAGTTTTGGAAGGCATAAATAAACATATTTTGTCCTTATGTTCACTATTTGTGTGTTGTTGCGTTAAGGTATTATGTCATCATGTTCTGTACTTTTACTTTCTGGAATGAAAACCTATCATGGAAACTTTGTCAGGGAGTCTTTCTCTTTGGCCACAAAATCCCCACAAAAATCTGTTTTTGGAAGTGAGACCAAAAAAGCAGAAGAGTGAACACAAACAGAAATGCTGAATTTGGCAATCTTACTTTCAAGTGAAATGGAATCACCAATAAAGAAGTTGAAAGATCAAATGTTGTCCTTTTAAATGTAAACATACTCCTTTATGCTGATGACATTTAAAACGTACTCTCTCGTTTTCAAACTATTGGTTAAAACTATGCCTCAGTCCCTAAAAGATCTGATCTTGAATCTTCTGTTCAACCCATATCTGTTGGATAAATATACAGCAAACTATTCAAATATCAAAACTTGCATTCATTTAACCCTCCTGTTGTCCTGGGATCATTTTTCAAAACAAAACAATTTCAAAAGAAAACAATTAAGCTCTTGGAGAGAAACGAATGTTTTAGCCTCATGTAATGCTCCTTCAACTTTCGAGTGTGGCAGTCACTCTTTTGACAATAAATAAATACCTGACAGATGACAGCATACTTTTCTTCTGAGCTCTGAATCAACAGGATCCAGTTCATCCACAGAGGGGTTAAGCATGAAAACACACAAGTATGTACAATGAATCACAAGTCTCTTTGAACAGAGACTATTAACAATGTAAAAAACCTAAATCAAACATTTAACAAAAAGAGCTAAAATGACCAAACATATACTATGTTTTGGATACAACCACTGTTACGAAACATCAGAAAGTTTCATCATGGAGTCTGCCCTTTTCCCCAACCTCTTAATACAGTACATAGCACTATCCAACACACATGGAGGCAATATTGTAAGGTACAGCTATGAACACTGCTTTGCCCCAATTGCTCTCATTTTTAGTCAGGACCATCTATCTTGTCAACTGAAAGAAAACTGACGCTTGCCGATTTTGTCAGCCATATTCAGCTAATAACCACTAAAACACTGATGACAATTTTCTAGCTAACCCTTTTTAAATAAGAGCAATGTTTAAGGGATCTTCAACATGCATGCACTATTTTAAAAGTCTGAGGCTAAAACTACACACACGCACTGTGTATTCAATTACTCAGCTCGTTTGTTTTTGGAATGCGGGTTTAAAGACACAACCCTCCTAAACACTTGGTTCTTAAATATCTATTTTAAAGGAATAGTTAGGATGTGAAGTGTTGTTGTATGAGGTACTTATCCATACAGTGTGTAACCTAGAGCAGAGGGTAGTTTGGATAAACCAGATGTGGGCACAGCAGCTAACTAAGCTACTGCTGTGGTAGGGGGCATTAGTTTACTAACTAAATAGGGCCCACACAAAAAATATCCATATCAGTTAAGGCAAACTTTCTATTCAGAATAGTTTCAACCCTATACCTTGCAGACAGCAAACAGTAGAACAAATTAAGCTTTTTTGCCCATTGAGTTTAAAAAATGTTTTTCTCATGGCGAGGTCATAGTAATATTGTTTTAAGGTAGGCCATTTTAAAATGAGGCTGTATGTCTCTGCCCCCGTCCACAGCAGTAGGGTACTTTGCTTTGCTTGCTGCTATCCCAGTACCCCTGTCTGCATCTGGGGGTGTGCCACCTGCCACATACCATCTACTGTATACACTGACTTTGGATAAGTACCTCATAAAACACCAACTCAAAACCCTTCACACTTCAATCCCTTTAATACAGCCCAATAAACACATGTTTATGTAGCATGAATCGTAACAATAAGCTTTATCGTTCACAGAGAGTACATCTGATTCATAATAAAATAAAATAAAAACATGGGAGAAATGAACTGTACATAAAAGTAACAAAAAACACCCTATACAAACCAGTAACAAGAAACAAACTGTACATATGGCAATACTAACGTCACTGTAAGTAACATATAAGAGCTAGCATGTTTACAAAGTGCAAGGTTTGGCTAACTAGCTTACTGCATTCAGATGTAACCTAGCATAATGTCCAAGGCCAAGAGTTTATTTGTTAACATAATTGTTTTGAGGCTTAAAAACTTACATTAAAAGTCCTGTTCTGTCCAAGGACTTCCTGTTTGTAAGAGCTAGGCCTAGATGCAAGTATGAGAGTGCTAATCTTAGCAGCTACCATGTGCTCTTCATTGGATTTGAGGAGGTTTACACTTCAGCTTTATGCTCAATCTTACTTTGTCAAAGTGATTGGTTGTTTTCATCCTCAAAGCCTTTTTATTTGTAAAAGTAAAACATAATTTTTCGAAAATATGAACAACATATTAAAATAGTCTAAACTAATGATGTTAACTTTTCATTTAGTCTCAGACTAAATTCAATATCATGCATGCATCCATCATGTCAATACCAAAGGGTTCTCATAGTCACTTTTCAATTCCAATAAATTAATGGATCTGATTAGCATTAAAATAAAGTAAATCCATTTTACAGTTGGGATTTCAGCCAACATAATCAACAGTTGCCAAAAATGCCAAGATGCTTTCAGATTCATTAATGTAATCATTTTGTTTAACTGATGACCGAAATTCAGATCGTTAAATCTGCCATCATTGTAAACTTCTTCATGTGCAGTGTACCAATTGAACGTTTGACAGTTAGTAACTGTAGCCAAGGGGATCAGGGCTTCACATAGTTTAATTTCAAGTTTCTCAAACCCTAGATGGCACGTTAAACATCACTGGCAGATTAGATTCAAAAGACGGTATGTACATTTTTTTTATGATATATATATATTTTTAATATTGATCACGAAAACTGGTGATCCTCCGGCCTCGGCTGATTGGTGGAATGGATTCAGCCCCTCCAACAGATACAGATTTTGTTGTATCTGTTCTTCGTGCACCATTTTATCTATCTCCATGTAACTGTGAAAGTCCTTACTGTCCTCATCCCTCCAATGCCCCCCCCCCTCACTTGTACAGCAGCTGCAGCCGGCTGGCGTGGCAGTTATTTCGGCTGATTTTGCTGTCTGGCTGGTAGAGGCTGGGCGAGTTTCCGAAGGACGAAGGGATGGGATGGAGGTCAGAGATGGGGACGGGGTACCCTGGAGGAGGGGCTAAGGACCTTGGGTCGCTCTGGTGAATGGCGAGGGCCGGAGAGCTGTGGTTCTGATAGGTGACAGAGGAAGCTCTTCTCCTGGAGCGCAGGGCCTGTCGCTCAGTCAGCTGGTTCCTCAGCTCAGAGACACGCTCTTCTTTCTGAGGGGACAGAGGGGCACAGTGACTACGAAGTCATCTCTTAGGACAAGTCTTCTATTTCATGCTATGCTCATTTTGTAATACATTAGATCGTTGACAGGAGTTATTTGGAAAGATAAGAAAACAGGGATGATCAAAGTCCCAGGCTTGTTTTAGACCGGTTCACTGAACATGGCATTTACGGCTTTCATTACCAAAAAATGTTCTCACATCCATCTAGCAGGATCTAACCCTAACGATAGTTCTGATTTAGTTTAGATATTTTTGAGAGTTTGATCGTTTTGAGAATATGTACAATTTGAGTAAATGTTAATAGTAAGGTAATGAAATGTTTATGTGTGCTACTCAAAGTCCTGAGTTTTTAGCCTCGTACTTTGGCTTGTTTGAAGAAACCAGAAAAGTAATAGAGATGCCTCAATCCTGTCCTAATATGTCAATAAGTACAGTGTAAAATGATTTGAGGACAATTGAAAATGATATGTTCCCTGTGGAAGGCTGTGGGACAAATGTCATTTGTGTTGTTGTACTTTCAAAACCTACATTTGCAAACTCAATAAACCAATATCTACATTTTTTTACTTTTACATTGTGAATATGATGAAGATGGACAATAGATGGCTTTCTGACCTCCTGGATGATCTTCTGGAGCTCCTTGTTCTCTCTCTCCAGCTGTCTGGACTTCTCCTCGTCGTTGTTGTTGGTGGACGAGCCGGTCTTAATGGTCTCCTGACCGTCTGACTGCCACTCCCCCCGCGTGATCAGACGCCGCATCTGCAAACCATGCACATATTTTCCTTACCGTGATAATATTCTTGGGGCAAATAACTGGCACACAAGGACAACACTGGAGAGACACAGCCTCTGCCCAACCAACTCTGAACTGCTCTTGCCTTTTACTCCATATTTAACTCATCCTAAGAAAATAAACGACATTCTACAAAACAATATCGCAAGTGCTTTCCCATCCACCTGATAAGATGGACTCCCAGATGTCCCTCCTGCTCTCTGACCCTGTGCGTCAGTTTTTCCTGTTATTATCTGAAGAGGAGATTGTATATGACAAGCAGAGTGAGCTATCAGGGCCACATCTGGACACAGCTGTGAAAGAGAGCCTTATCATACCGGGAGAAACAGCTCTCCCAAGGCTGTTTGCCTGTGCTTAGGAAGATGAGATAAAGGGGCAGAAGTAAAAGATACAATTAGTTAAAAAAAGAAGAACTAAAGGCCCAATAGATATGTGTAAGTGAAGGAGGCAAATGTTCACTGTCGAGCTTTAATAAGGATATACTTAATTTAGATTTTGGGACCAGATTACATGTAATGTCTGTGGTTATTGTAACTGGGCCCTGACATTTTTTAGTTTTTATATTGAATACTAATATTTGGGGTGATATTACAGTTCCCTTGTGAGTACCTTGAATGTACAGTTGACTTCCACAGAGAATAAGAGTCGTGCCTGCTCCACTACACAGAGAGGTGTTCAATCAGTTCATTTTTTAATTACTGCTGCGTCACTGTTTACACTGATTTATCAGCCTGTCCTGTAAACAGTTTAGCAGTAGGAGTTGACCATCTCTGATTTATGTTTATTAGACAACTTTCCTGAAATTAGTTTGTATTTCTTGCAGGTACTATATATGTGTGCTGAGCAAGGCATTCCTGATGTGTTTTATTTATACCCTTCAGGGTGCAGGGACATTCAATTCAATTCATTGTGATTTGAAAAATGTTTAATATGTGTGCCTTGTAGGTTATGCTATTGTATGGTCGTTTAGACGATGTGTTAGCAGAGTAGAGTGCCTGCCAAGGATCTATCAGTCATCTATAAGGCCAGCAGTGTATGGAAACTCCTGGCCTCACACACTTTTATATAGTTTGCTGATGCAGCTGTTTTTAGATGGTTTGGGCCAGGCTCTTTGAAAAGAGATTTCAGATTGTTTGAAGGGGGGGGGGGGGGGGGGGGTCGCACGAGGCACTTCAGTGTATTACCTAGATGGTGGTTGGCAGGCAGGAGTAACAGCATAGAAGCCAATGAGCATTGCACTCCTGTAGCCGGGGGCAGCAGACTTAGCTTTTACTACTTTCAGCTCCCTCATCTCAAAGTTTTGGTAAGTAGCCTGAAATAGGGTCTTTTGAAGCTGAAGAGATTTTTATGTTTTGTTCTACAATATAAAATACTTCAGTAAACACCCCACTTGTGAACTTCCAAAGCTTTTATGTGCAACAGCGTCATGATCATTCTTTAGGTATTTCATGTTTGCTGTACTTTATTTTTACATTTATTTTCTCCCCCGCCCCCCCCCTTGTTATTGTCTGCCCCGACCTGATGATCCTTCCCCCCCCCGTCACCTGCTGCCCTGTGTTTTTGCCTTCCCTCTCCAGCTGTGTCTCCTCAGTGTGATTAGTCCTCTTTTCTGTCAGTTTTCCCTCTATGTTCCCCTGGTGTGGCTTGGTGTGTCATTGTTCCTGGTTTCCTGTCTCTGTCTGATTCTCTATTTCCCTCCTGATTTTGCTACCCGTGTTCCCCGGTTTGTTCTTCATTTTGTTTTGCTGTTTTCTTACATTATGTTTCAACTTGTCTGCTCCCCATGGTTACATGTCTTTTTTTAACAGCTATATTTAGAAAAAGCTTGATTTTGTTATTTATACCTGCCTCCAAGTTTTGTACTGCATTTGGGTTCTGCCCACCTACTCACTCCGTGACACTCTAACCCAAGACACTACTTTGCCTCCATGCCGTAACTCTTGTCTGTTTATCCAAACCAGCGGTGTGCTGACTCACATAACTGGGGCCTCAGGACACTTACAGTGCGTGGCCCAAGATTTCTGAAGCGAGCTGAACGCCAGGGGCCTCAGTGTGCAAAGCACAAGCTGACCACTTAAGAACAGTGGCGTTTTCTCCTCGAGGCAAAGGGAAGCCAGGCTTCCCCTGTTTTTTCGTATTGTAGTTATGATTTTAATAAATACATAAAAACACTTCATTTAGTTTCAGAAATGTTTTGTTGTGTGTTGCTGCCGGCCCGTTTCTCCCCCATTCTCATTGAGTATTTTACAAAGAGTGAAACGGCGCCCCTCTAGATGTTATGGTGAAACAGTAGATTGCATTCTGTTGCGAGAGGAGGCCAGCCGAAATTGGCTTCCCTTGGTGAAAAAAAGTTGGAGGGATTGACCAATCAGATGAGGCTCACGTCATGCCCCTGCCAACCTGTGATTGGTCAGGGCCATGCCAAGGGAAGCCAGAGGCGGCTGGCTTCCCTTGCCTCACAATCCAATCAAATCGCATCAACTTAGTGTTGCAGTGACGCGTCCCAAAAAGCGGAAGTAAGCTGCGCCTGGTTTCCCTCGACAAAAAGCAATGGGATTTCTCCTCAGGGTTTTGGAAAATAGCTCGAAATAAGGTCAGTGGAAAACGAACCTGTTAGATGAATGCACGTTTTGTTCAGTCGGATAATATCCACATGTCTACTCTACTTTTATAATTTTCAAATCATAAATCTAATCGATAGAAGATAGATAGCGCCACTGCACCACTCTCACCTCCGTTAGAAAGTAGCAAGCAACTGAAGCAAGTGCAATTATGGAGGGTGGAGATTTGGAGTATTTAATCAAAAGATATTGTACTAAACTTCTGCTACAAATCTGATGACAGGCCGATGCCCAAACTGGAGTGTACAGCGAGGAAAAAAGGAGCGAATCGGACGTAAAACGTTAAAGGTCTCCTGATTTAGTTTGTGAATGAATGCTTATTGGAGTTTCGGCTGGAGAGTGCGTGCGGACCTGTCGGTCAGATAACAGGCGTGTGTAAGTATTTGTATGATACAAATGTGTGTAAAATGATACCGGGTGCTTTAATCACTCATCTGGTTACGTTATTACATTGACCACCACACCCCCGACCCAAAATAAAGGACGTATTATTGGCTTCCCCTAATTCTTTTCCCACGCCACGCTACTGCTTAAGAACAGAATTAGAGATTGGGTAATCTTAGCAAAAAGACTGGAAGCAGGGGGAAATAGCTAGCCCAACTTTGTCTAAAATAATAATAATACAAATAAATGTAAACATTGTATCTTGTCGGTTTAATCTGCTATGACCATCGTACGCGATCAGCGAATCAGGTGTCACCCCCAATCATCAGTGTTGGACCTCATTACTGCTTTTCTGCAAATCTCTGCAGGCTCAGGTTAAACATGTGGTGAAGACTGCCCCAGTGATGGATACTCTATAGCAGCACAGTCATGTCCACGCTGTCCCAATCACGAGTTAAACTGTCAGAAAGGGGTGTGTTAAGGCGACCACATTCATTCATTCATTCTCACTTTGTAAAATATCTTATAATCAAACTGGTCAAGAGAAGATTAAAACCCCCTCCCATAGTGAAAGTGATTTTACCTTGGGGACAAACAGGACCACCAGGGTGATGTAGACCGAGAACACGATGGCCAAGGAGGCAAAGGCGAAGGAGGCGTCCTGCTGAGAGGACAGGATCATGGTGACTGGAGCTGTGATCATACACAGTACCTGAGGAAACAGGACAGAAACAACACTTTAGTTATTGTGTTACAGAAAATACATCATAGTTAAGTCAACCAGTGATTGTGAGTTGCAGCCCTAGTAAAGTAAACACTAAAGGGAACAGTAGAAGAAGACAGACAGGAAGTAAACACTAACAGGAACACAGTATGGGCTCTGGCAGTGTTTAAAGACTGGTTCATGGAAAATAAAACGTTAACAGAGTTGGACAGTTACAGAAAACCTTGATCAGAGCTGCCTTCATTTTCAGTTACCCTGACTAAAAGCTATTTCTATAATAGAAAAGCCAGATATACAGCTGACCTTCACCTTCCTATAAAGTCAAAGCTGAATAATGTTGTCATCTAGTAATTTTTCTGGATGCTTTCATATTATATTATTTTGCATCATTGTCATACAACCTCTCTATTTCTAGTATAGTATTTACTTGAAAATGTTTCATCCAAATACAGTAGTGCAGGAGTGGGTTCTACACCTGGAAATTAGTTAGCAATCTACCACTATTATCCTTAGTGGCAAAGTTAATTTTTTTTGCAACATGTTTTTTGTACGATTCGCGAATTAAGGTCTGTCCGAGCAAGATTTTCCCGTTTTGTTCTATGAAGCTCCTATGTGGCTTTTAACCAACGGTTAACACATTTCTGAATAAGACTACTATCACCCAGGACATTAACTTAGCGGTGGTGAAGTCATGTTATTTTTTTGAAGCCAAATGTAAGCTCTTTTCTACAGTGAATGCATTTATCCTTTAACAATGTTGTTAGGTGTTAATACTTGATTACCCCCCCTAACCCACAGAGCTTATGTTTGGCAGTATCAAAGTCCCCTTGTATTTAACCAACATGTTTTTACTATTATCTATCTGCATGAAGATGTCATTCACTTTTGTTTGTTGTTATAATACTACTCATTATTTACCAACAAGGCTTAATCTGACCCAGAAAGAGGATGTGAGAGGGTGGCAGGAAAAGAAGAGGAGAGACATCAGAGGGAACATGAGGGAGGTGGAGGTGAGGCTGCTGATCTATACAGATCAATAGACTTCGTTAGAAACCTTAGTTTAGCTGCTATAGGCTCGAACTGTCGGGGGACACCTAGCTTCTTCCTTCTGTCTGTCTTTACCTGTGTACTCTCATGTTCCGATCAACCCAGCCTCCCCCAAATTTATTTCTTTTGTGTCTATATCTACGCTGGGATCCTGAGTCGTGGCTGATCCTGTTGCTGTGGTCCTGAGTCCTGGATCCTCTATCCTGAGTACTGGATCTGAGTCCTGGACTTCGAGTGGTGGCTGAACCAGTCTCTGCGGTCCTGCCTGACTCTCATCATACTACTTCCCTGATGGCTCCCACAAGATTGCTGGCATCCTCGTGGATTCGTCTTCTTATTATAGACACATGCATTTCCAAAGATTTGGTCTACCTATGTTGTAAATGTATTATCTTTTTACACACGGCATCTATTGCACGTCTGTCCGTCCTGGGAGAGGGATCCCTCCTCTGTGGCTCTCCCTGAGGTTTCTCCCATGTTCCCCTTTAAACTGTGGGTTTTTCCTTGTACGATGTGAGGGTCTAAGGACAGAGGGTGTCGTATTGTCATACTGATATTCTGTACAAACTGTGAAGTCCATTGAGACAAATGTAACATTTGTGATATTGGACTATATAAATAAACATTGATTGACTTCGCTGAGCAAAAGCTGAAAATCCCCTCCAGACTGTCCAGTGTCGGTCTGACACCAGAGGACGCCATGTTTCCTGCTGTGTCATCACTCACACACACAGCATCACACACACAGCAACACATAAAGCATGCCTCCGCTCACACACAAATCAGCTCACCAAAGTCGCTGTCACAAATAGCATTCTCACTTTGTGGATCTGCAGACAGTCTGCTCAAACTCTGCAGCCTTCTCACAGACAACTTTGAAGAACAGACCAAAATAGCAAGTCTTAAATCAATATATTCTTTGTTTGTTGAATTTTTTGAAGAGAACGGCTACCAGCAACCACTACCGTAGCTGTAGAGATGACATTGATGAGATGGATATATCTGCCATTACTATTTGATGAAGACAGAAACAGAGAAGACATACCTATCAAACTGAAAAGGGTGAGAATAAAAACCCAAAGTCAAATCATATGAAATAAAATTGCCGTTTAGTCTGTCCATCATGCTTACAAAATGTACTGAAGCTAAACAAAAACTCGCATCCTTTTTCATCCTTATCCCATCATGTGTTTCCAATAAGTGAATTCCAAGTGAAATCAGTGTCAGCTAATTCTGGAGACAGTCAACACAATCATTTAAAATCATGCTCAGAGTTATTTAAAACAACTTCTGTCCAGGGTCTAGTCCAGGGGTGTCAACTTGGCTGGACCAGTAACATCACAGCATAACAACCTATTATTAACAACAACTCCAAACGGTTCCCCTTGTTTTAGAGCAAAAAAGTACATTCTGAAAATATTCACATTCAATGAAATGAACTATCTCTTTCCAAATGAAATTTATTTTACATTCATTTCCACATTTGTGTAGTCATCCTGACACCACCATACAAACTAAAGTGGGAACTATTAAGGAAGAAGGTGCCTTGCAAATATATAAATGTATATTACAAAATACATAAAAGTCATGAAGATTGCAGTTAATGTCTTCTCTGTAATTTTTACACTTTGCAAACTCATCCGTGTGGGTCGGATTGGACCCGGTTTTGGCCTATGGGCCGTATGTTTGACACCCCTTGTCTAGTCAGTAGAAGCAAGTCAAAGTCTAAGTCAAGATCCGAGTCAGTAGAGCATTGTCAAAGTCAAAGTCTTGACTTAGTAAAGACAACCCCAAGTGAATCAAGACAGTATAAGAATCAGTTCTGAATCTTCACCAGAACTGTAGGTGCTGCAGCCTGAGGAGAGCAGCACCATCACGCAGAGTGCAGTGCTGTTTACACACAGTCGCTCACTGCATTGACCATCATTATATGGCCTTTAAACTACAGCAGCCAGAACCACTCTGACCTCCACACACATCAAACTGCTTGGTATTATTTCATATTTTGCTTTTTGATAAAGCAGTTACCAGGGCGCATCATCGCCTCCTTTCAACCTTTTTGGAGCAACGGTATCGTGTCCTTTATTTTTCACTGAACCATATGCAGTGCAAACACTATTGTGTCACAGTAATTACTAAACCATGAGACCATCTACAATAGAAGATACACAATATTTTTTATAAAATAGTGGCAGTTCATTATATTGAAATGTGTTTACCAAATTCATTTCAATCATTTTTTATTTGTATCAATATTACAGGAACTTCCTGATGTCAAATCATGCTCCACCTGTCTAAGTGGAGATGTGTGTTCTGACAGCTCCGCTCTGTGTGTGTGTGAGTGTGAGTGTGAGTGTGTGTGTGTGTGTGTGTGTGTGTGTGTGTGTGTGTGTGTGTGTGTGTGTGTGTGTATGTGTGTGTGTTTGTCGATAATGTTGGCAGGGCACTGGTACTTGTTTCCAGAAGAGGTTATGAATGTGTGACATAAAAGCAGCTGAGTTAAGTGGGAGCACTGTACAAATGTTAAGCTCTGGGTATCGTTTGCCATGCACTCAAATAATCAACTACTCATATTTTATGGAAGACACAAATTATATCTTCCGATTGTGATTGGTTGTTTGTCATTACTTGACAAGCAGTTTGCGCTGATGTGTTACAAAAAAAGAAGTGAAACTGCTTTTATAAAAGGACGCAGTCACGCAGCCGTAGTGCCCGGTCACACCATTGATAATATGTGCGTGTACATTGTCAACAGTGAATTCAAGCACGCAAAAAACCGCAACATTTTAACAGCCCCTTATGAGACCTGAAACTATTATTTTTCTCCTGAAAAAGTTGTGGCGGAACTCCGGCAGCACTATCAGCTCTTTCAGAGTTTCATGCTCACAATACATTCCTGGGCTCTCACGGGTCACGACATAAGATATTATTCCAGAGTGGGAGAAAAATACCTAACGAGCATGCCTTGCCAAATGCTCCCAGTCATCCTCACCTCACGTTATCATTAACCTATGGGCTCAGAACAGTCTCATAATACACACATGCACACAGAAGGATTCACACTTGTATTTCCGGGTCCACACTTGTGTTTTTCGATGCACACACAAATGTGTTCCGTTTCATATACATGTAATTAAAATCCAAATACAGAAAAAAGTTTTACATATGTATTTTTGATCCTCACATATTTGTTTCCCGTTTAAAACCTCTGCACCTGTAAACACAAACCGCTTTCTGTGCACGGATCGCTGTGCATTCGTGTGTGGGTTTTTTGGGACTCCCCTGACGGTCAGCCGATTCTTACTTGTAATGTTTTCTATCTGTAGCCAATCAGATGTCTTCTCAATTCTTAGCCAATCACATGAGCGCACGCCCACGAGGGTAGATTTCTTGCGTTCATGACGTAGCGCTTCATGTACGCATTTTGCGCAGTCCGGAGCTGACAGGTCCATGGAGCCTGCCTGCAGGCGCTAATCTCAGGACACCTCCACTCTCAGTACATTGCCACTTTCCAAAAAGGAAATGCACGCAAATACAATATTTTATATTATTAAGGTACAGCGCCACTTTCCGAACCATTGATGAATGCTTGTGTACACAAAAACGGCAGGCGAAACCGTTTTAAATGTGTGTTTCCTGTATGGCGAATACAGCTGCTTTATTTATGTCTGTTTGAAGTTGTTGTGAGTGTGGTACAGGTTAGCTTAGCCAAATCGATCAGTGCACTACGAAGCCAGTGCTAGACAGTGAACTGTCAACGGGGGGAGCCCCGCCGGTCATTATTGGCCGATATTCACTCTTAATAGTTTGATCGGAACTTTCTATAAAGGCCGATCAGGAGAACTGGATCTGATCGATATGGACATAAACGCGAGTGAAGTATAACCGGACGCGAGACAGAGATCAGAGGCCTGTACTACGAAGCTGATTCAACCTAACCTGGATATGTTTTCAGTTAGCCGGTTGGCCTAATCCAAAACATACGCGCTCTCGCTAAACTGTACTACGACGCGGGTTATCAAGTGGATCGCTCAAACCAGCCGTGTCCTTTAGGTGCGCGTTCACATGAAAAGGGTGGTATTTGGAGCATTCGACCAATCACAAACATGGAGAAGCGTACTGACAGCGCAGCGCGTCATACTTCCTGAATGAAAGTCAACTATAATATTAGTCATATGAAGAAGTTAAACTTTAAACATCCATGACTTAAACAATTTATCCAGGATAAAAGCCACATAGCTGCACCTGCAAGGTGAATACAGCTGGTAGCAGAAAAAGTGTTTGAATGCGTACATTAACAGGTTTATGATATCACTGCCCCGTCTAAGACACGATCTGACTTTAATTACATTTGAGTGTTTTGTCAACTTAATGTGTTGCTTAAAATAATACTTCTGCATAGAGTATGTGACACTGTGAGTGCTGCACGGCCAGATACGGCTCAGCTGGCTCAGATAAGGAAATATATGATACATTATGATGTGATATGATGTGATATGAATGATAATGGGACACATCGACGTCTGCACTCACAGTGCCGCGATCCGGTTACTTATGTTGTGGCAGATATTTAAGTAAGCTTTCTTAACACTAATGTTATATTAGTCAGATTGCTCTGAAGATGGGAGGTGATATTCTATTCACGTTCTGTTCACGTTCACACAGTCGGTGATTTTTGCCGGCCGTCTTTCCTGCAACGGCAGTTTTTCTGTATTTCCTTTCTCCTGTAATGACTTGATCGCTTTAAACTCCGCACACTGAGCTCTGAATGGTCAGCAGGCAGTGCTTTCACTGAGTTGAGCTCTTAGCCTGCAACCTAGCCTGCAACCTAACCTGCTCCGGGGCAGGTTAGCCGCTCAGCATAAGTTACCATGGAGATCTAACCTGCTAAGAAGAGAACCAGCGTCGTAGGACCGGAAACCCAGAGTTTTCCCTGAAGTTAGCCAGCTAAGCGAAAATCCTGCTTCGTAGTATACCCCCCAGGATCAGCTGCTGAGTCTGACGGCGACACGCAGCTCTGCATAATCACCTGATTCTCCGCCCTCTGTTTAGTGAGCTGACTGGACTGCGCAAAATGCGTATATGAAGTGTCATGAACGCAATAAATCATACCCTCGTGGGGGCGCGCTCATGTGATTGGCTTAGAATGAAGGAGACATCTGATTGGCTATAGATAGAAAAAATCACAAGTACGAATCGGGTGACCGTCAGGGGAGTCTCAGAAAACCCACACACGAATGCACAGCGATCCGTGCACAGAAAGCGGTTTGTGTTTGTAGGTTCAGAGGTTTTAAACGGAAAACAAATATGTGAGGATCAAAAATACATATGTAAAACTTTTTTCTGTATTTGGATTTTATTTACATGTATATGAAACGGAACACATTTGTGTGTGCATTGAAAAACATTAGTGTGGATCCGGAAATACAAGTGTGAACCCTTCTGTGTGCATGTGTGTATTAGGAGACTGTTCTGAGCCCATAGTAACCTCCCCCGGAATCTGCTCCAAATCACCAGCAGCTCCACAATGGACAGTTGATGCTGTGTCACATGTCATCTTTAACTGACTTTGCTTTAAAATGACCTCTCAGAGGAAAGGATGTGTCTTTTGTTAACTGCCTTTTGCCTCGCCTCGTCGCTCCTCGAGTCTCTTCCTCATTTCCTCCACTTGCATATCCCTAAAGCGAATTGACCGCAGTGAAATTGAGGACATACACACCGGGAGAAAAGCCCTTTGTGTCTGCTACTCTGGAAAATCAAAACAACACATTGTGAACCGTTTTTAGGAACTAAATCCCACAGATACAGTGAAGTCCCATGAATTATTGACCACTCCAAATGAGCAGGTGGCAGAGGATCCCATAAATAGATCCCAGAGCTAGCCATCGCTACGATCAACTCATTTGTTTCAGAGCGAGGCGCTGGCAGGACACTCGCTCATGAAGAGTACAACAAAGCAGGAGAGGAAACACAGCGGTAAACACATGATTCTTTATCAGAACCAATTTACATTTCACCTACTTACTGTAGTTAAGGCTTAATTTAAGCTTTGTTCAGTGCATAATGGATAATCCTCGGAGATGAATTAAAATACCACGAAGGGAATGGAAATTTAAAAATCAGACGCGCCGGAGATGTTGCTGATTAAAAAGCCTTGCAAGTCTGTGTGTGTGCGTGCGTGCGTGCGTGTGTGTGTGTGTGTGTGTGCACTTGTCTTTTAAATGATCCCACAGAGCAGAATGCTGAAGCTCGGTTGCATTGAAAGCACTTCTTGTTCTTAGATTCTTATCAGAAAGCTGAACAATCTACCGGGGACAGAGCGAACAGGCCCAGACAATCACACACACACACACACACACACACACACACACACACACACACACACACACACACACACACACACACACACACACACACACACACACACACACACACACACACACACACACACACACACACACACACACACACACACACACACACACACACACACACACACACACACACCATCACATCAGAGATGTTTGAAGAACACCTGGGGGGAGAGTGTCAGAGTTATTCACACAGAGCAGATGAGAATCCTGCAGAAACCTTGTCAGTATTTCCTGCCTGCCCTGTCACAAAAACAGAATGAAAGGAGTTTCAGAAGCAGCACTGCATACTGAAGCCTGACTGATCACCATTTTGATGTATTCGCTTATCACATTTGAACAATAAATACCAACACATTTATATCTATGATTTAGAAACAGGTGAAGTGAAATCATCTGTCCACCACCAAAGAGCAAAACTACACCTCCTGGTCACAATCCTGCATAAGTTAAGAGATCTTTATCAAAGATGTTTGTACATATTGTACAAAACCCCCAGATATTAAATCAAAAACTCTAATATCAACATCAGTCTCAGAAATTGAATGTACGTGTAAGTATAAGGTTAACTACATCAAGGGGTTTTATTCATTTCACTGTGATATTTGTGTTTATGCTCCACCATTACATTATATTTCATGAAGCTGACGCGTGTATCAACAATGACCTACAATAAATGCAATAAGCCATAAAGATACAAACACAGAACAACAAGAAAAATGCTGTTATAATCTCTTCACATAAAGCAGACCATTGGAAGTGCTGGTGCGTTAGTTTCAAATGGGCTAAATTAATTAAAGGGCTATTTGATTTATTTGTCTGGCCAAGGTGCAGTGAAACCAACAGGTCCTCCAACTCATGCGACCAAATATGTTGTTTGTTCAAGCGCTTATTACGACCTATAATCACGTTTTAAAGTTTTCGACCTCTAGTGCTCCCGTTGATTGCAAACGTTACAGAGGGTCGTTTATTCACAAATAACCCTCTCTGTAAAATCCTAAATTGTAGGATAGTTTGGTCATTAAAACGCTTTTGATTAGATTTCTAGCGAGAAGTGTATATTGTACTTTTAGAATCCACGTCCAGTCGATATGTAGGATCTATAGTTTGATAGATATTACAAGATGATTTGAGGTTTCGCCAGGAGAACGTGTATATACTACGTCTTTCTCCTATTCATTTCTATTGACGGCAGCTTCCATTTAAAGTTAGCGTCAACCCTCACGGGGTGAAAACAGTATTTCCGGTCTCGAAGTTTTCATAATAAAACCGTATTCCTCTCACCGTCAAATTATTTTACAGTGAAATCTGCCGTACTCATCCACTGAAAAACATCAGTTTATCCTTGTTAATTACACAACATTAATTGGTTTAAATTGTGTACACTGCTATTGTGTTTTTCCCATAGGTTTTTCCCTTTCGATTCTGAGACACATTTCTTTTTTCAGAGGTTTTGATAAAACATCGAACTACCCATAATCCTCAGCTATCGTTGAAGCTCGGTGATTTGGATGTTTTCGCCGCAATGCACGCTGGGATATGGTGTTTATGCGATGTGAAATCTTTGAAAGTCATCACATAACGGCATTGTAATACACGGTTCGGCTGCATTAAATATTACATATCTGCCGTAGTTCTCTATTTATAGAGCCCTGATGAGAAGACCTTTGGACAAACTGGAAGAAATGCGGCCGAAACTGAACACGTGACGTGGATCATAAATATATTAGCAATTAAACATCATCTTACATTTCTTTTCACACAATAGGTCTCCTTTCAATATCAACACTAATTCGGCTGACTTTTACATTTGATCCAATTGGCATATAGGTTATATTTAAACCATAACGGTGCACAGCTGATTGGCAGGGACTTTTCGTTTTTTTTTTTTAAAGATATCACTGATTTTCTTTGAATATAAGAATGTAAATACTGAGTTGAGAGAATAGTCAGGGGATTTGGGTGATGGGAGACACATCTATGGAATCACAATTTCAATAGCTTACCATTAAATTACGGATATACCTTTCTATAGAGGAAAATATAATTTATTGTGTTAACACTGTAAACTTGACAGTTTTTTAACCCGCACCGCCTTGTGGTTAAAGCACGTTATTGCATTTTTTTTTTAAATATGTTATATTTGATGAAAAAATGTAAATATTAAGAATAGCCTACATACAACATAGGGGGAAAGTAGAAGGTCAATGATAGAAATATAGAATAGAAAATATCAAGAAGATACTGTAGTGATCTCTACGATAAAACAGTTTAGTGCAGGACATCCAAAGATATTAATATGAGGATGTGCAAAACAGACAAACTAAAAAGGCTTTATTTAAACATTAAAGAATACTTTAAGTTAAGGTCTTCTTTTGAATAAGAAAAAAACGTTGGGGGTATCTACAGATAAATATTAAGCCTTACAAAGTACTTAACGTCTAATATATTGCATAGTTTATTTTGGCCCTGAATTTGACTCAGGTGTAACTAAAGTCCGCTTTAAGGGTTGCATATATTTCACATCATTAATCAGAATCTGCAAAGTAACTCAAATAAATGTAGTGGAGTAAAAATACCAGGTTAACCTCTGAATTGTAGTGGAGTAGAACAAAGTAGTATGCTGCTGTAACAAAAAAAATTCCCAACTTGGGATCAATAAAGTATATATTATCTTAAGATGATCGATGGCTATTGCCATATTTGCAAAATGTGTCTCTGAACCATGACAAGTGCATGTTTCAGGCTTATCAATGAACAACAGGAGGGGTCACAGACATAAGACCAGCTGTTAAATAAAGCTCTTCTGACCTTAGCTGTCATGTGGGTATATTAATGCTGCCCATTATGGACACAAGCAATTTTCACCCATTTATGAATTATATGTTTTAAATTTGATAACACCAATGTGTTTCCCATCGCCTAAACCTCCAGGGATGTACACAGTTTAACACTGGAAACTTCTAATTATGGGAAATACAAAAACGTCTTTTAAAACTACAATTCCCAGTAGAGATGTGCCATAGAACATGTTGGGAAACACACAGTAGCCAGCATGTGTAATGTGGACCCGTCCGAGTCCAGTTTTGGATAGTCTGCCGTGGTTTCATTCCATTTCAAAGAGTGGTTTGACGCTCGGCGTAACCTTAGTGCACTGCCACTCCAACATCCAGTCACAGAGCTTGAGGACTAATCACGGGGTTTGTCAAGCAAAGCGGATGTTGTAGTCCCAAACAATAGCTGAGGATTATGGGTAGTGGAGAGTCTTTGGCCATCTTAAACTCAGAAAAAACTATTTGTTTCTCTGAATCGAAGGTTAAAAACACAAAAGCATTGTACACAATTTAAACCAATCAACGTTGTGTAATTAACAAGGATAAACTGATGTTTTTTAGTGGATGAGTAATGCAGATATCACTGTAAAATCAATTGACAGTGAGGGAAATACTTGCAGTTTTCTTATGAAAACTTAGAGACCGGAAATACTGTTTTCACCCCGTGAGGGTTGACGCCAATTTTACTTGGACGTCAATAGAAATTAATAGAGAAAGACGTAGTATATACACGTTCTCCTGGCAAGACTTCAAATCATCTTCATAATATCTATCAAACTATAGATCGTACACATCCACTGGACGTGGATTCTAAAAGTACAATATACACTTCTCGCTAGAAATCTAGTCAAAAAGCATTTTAATCGCCAAACTATTCTACAATTTAGGATTTTCCAGAGAGGGTTATTTGTGAATATAGGACCCTCCGGATCGTTTGCTGTCAACGGGAGCATGTTGTTTCTTACACGACCACTAGAGGTGCTACACTTTAAAACGTGACTATAGGTCGTAATAAGCTGCTGAACAATCAACCTATTTGGTCGTTTTTTGGAGGAGGACAGGCTGAGTGAAACATGTGGGTTTTGAGATTGGACGGAAGCCGTGTAGACTTTCTCCTGTCCTGATGTCAATGTGGAGCTCTTTCCACCATTTTGGATCCAGGATAGCAAACAGGCGTGTCTTTGTTGAGGGGAACCTGGTTCCCACTCGCAGTGAAGAAGGTGCCGTGACACCTCACCTGTCCCTGATCCAGAAGCTGCCAGGCCACACATTTGGCAACTCAGATTATTGTTACTTGTGTTTAATGTTAGAATAAATGTTAAAATGCCAATCACTGTTTAACATTCTAACGTGGCATTTTCTTGTTTTGTCTAAAAACTCAAAGAGATTCAGTATTCAGTTACTGTATAAAACAATGCAGGAAACAACTACTCTTCAGCAATGAGAAGCTGTAGCTGGGTCATAGTTGGCATGGAATATTATATAACCTGAAAAGTAACTCAAAATGATAGTCGCCAATAAATGTTCTGTCAATTGACTTAATTGCTATTCATATACGTTTAAACAAAGTGCATGCGTGTGCACAGAGAAACACATGTCTCTTAGGAGTGTGTCATGTGACCGTGTCCCTGATGATGAGGACACATCACTCCAGCTCTGTGTTCCCCGGGCACGCTGCCGAGTGTTGTCATAATTTAGTCACAAATCCCAGACAGCAGAGCCACAGGCCGCATTCTGTCTCATGTAACCCAACAAAGGGGGCTGGAGGTGAGCCCCCCCTCACACCCCAGGAGTGTGAGAGGGAGAGAGGAGGTCAGAGAGAAAGTCACTGCCTGCTGAGAGAGGCCGGGCTGTGGGATCGGAAGTGAAGGACTGAGTGTGCAGAGCCTGCAGAGAGGCACACTGCTGACACACACAGGGTCCAACAAACACCGGACTTTCAGTCTAGAGCCCGTTGTTTATCCTGTGTAAACCTACACCAAGATTCATTCATTTGAATGTACTTCCGTATCTTAAATGAAATTAAAAACATACTATACGGTTGAAGTCGACAGCGGAAAGGTTTTCTCGGTTCACGACATGCAGTGCACCAAGTATCCAAGTTTAACCGCTGGTCACCTTGAGCCGGCCTGATTCTGTCATGTCCCTGTCCTGCATATTTGTGTCCACTGCCAACCAGGAAGGACGCTGCTTCTGCGTGTGTGTGTGTGGGGGTCAGCTCATCCTCTGTCCCACAGCATCAGCTGACTACCAATCGCAGTCCAGATGGCCCAGACAGACAGACCGCAGGCTCCAACAGTCAAAAACACAGGCCACACACACACACACACACACACACACACACACACACACACACACACACACACACACACACACACACACACACACACACACACACACACACACACACACACACACACACACACACACACACACACACACACACACACACAAACACACACACACACACACACACACACACACACATACACACACACACACACACGCAGTGTTACTCACAGCAACATTGTAGATGGCCATGCCCACCGCCCGGTGGTCGTTGATCTTCTCCGTGGAGATGGACTTGGTCTCGTAGGCCAGGAAGATGCCGAGCAGCAGCAGCAGGCCTTTGTATCCGTACACCACACCTGAGGGCATCACACACAGTTTTATAGACCAGGCCAGTAGTTGGACATTCTCAACACAGCACTTTGGCTTGACCAAAAATCGCTTTTAAATGTGCTTTATAAATAAAACTTGATTTGATTTGATTTGACATCATGTCCAATGACTCCACTCACCCAGCCAGGTGTTCATCTTCTCAGAGCTGCAGTGCTCCAGGAGAGGCTGGATCAGGACGTCCAGGTCTCCTTTGGGGGCTTCTCTGGTGAATTTCTTTAACACACACACAACATGAACACACAGGTGAGGAGAAGCAACACATTACAACCTCTACAGAATACATGTGACATCTTTGATTTAGGGAAAGTACATTTGCTCAAGTGAGACTATTTTAAGTCTGTGTCTACTCTGCTAATGTTTCAATATAATAAGTTCATCAAAATTGGCTTAAAAATGCTTAATTAGTGCCAAAATTCAAATGATTGAAACTAATTACAATAGAGCAACATTTTTATAGCATCTGTACTGTAACCAATATCGTCATTCATTATGGAGAAATTGTAAATATTTGCCAGATACCAGATTTTTCAAATTTGAAGTTTTTGTTCATTCTGACTGCCAGTATTGTGTGTGATGAAATGATGAATCAATAACAAGAAAGATTATTACAAAATAATTGATAGCGGAAGTTATGAATTTTTATTTGTTGCCCTGAAAACTAAAAGGGCCTGAATGACAGAATAATCTGAATATTAGACTCTTGTGTACAATACTGCCAAATTAATAATTAAAATCTAACTATAGAAAAATACTAGGGATGCACCGAATATTTGGCCGCCGAAAATTATTGGCCGAAAATGGTTTAAAAGGCCGAAAGCCGAAAGAGCTGGTGCGTTAGTTTCAAAATATCACCGAATGTCAGAGAACAGGGTTACGTTGGTAAGCTAACGTGTTGTTGTGATGACGTAATCAAAACGCGGCGACAAGCACGGCGCGCGACCATGCTCGCGGCTGGCTCACAGCCAACTTGTCTGCCGCTAGGAGATATTTAAAAATATCAGAGAAAGAGGCGCGGATCGCGATTTGTAAAACGTGTTCAGCTGACATTTCTCGAGGGGGTGTAACTGCAAAGACTTTCACCACTAAACACCCGGACAAATATGCGGAGTAAGATCAAATCACAAGCACTGACAGCGGGAGACTGTTCAGCGCTGCCTCTCATGTGCTTGATGAGAAGAGGAACAGATTTATGGCTGATAAATCAGAGAAACTACTGTTCATTAAAAAGAACCTCCCACTTTTCCTTAATAAGTAGAAAAGGCTGGCTTATCATAAGCTTATCTAGTTCTACATGTCTACTCTATACCCACTTTCCTGAACAATTTTCATTGTGAGTTATAATTCACCATCTCAGGTTATCATTAGGGGGAAATGACAGCAGCACAGTGTTCAATATATTGTACTTTCGGTATCTAAATGATACAATGTTGTTTACATTGCTCATGAGGACAGACCACCTTATTTGCAGATTCTTGAAATTGTAATTTAAT